>NC_080386.1:133229310-133829310 GCF_014773155.1 Arachis stenosperma | reverse complement strand
TGTATATTTTTCCTATACGAATAATAATAGTTAAAATGACATGCTAGTAGCTAATAATTATCAATTATGTATAGATAACGATGCCATAATTAGTTTCTGTTTCAGTGTTTTTGATTTTTTGAAAATATGATATGCATGTATTTTTTGTTATAAATTTATGGAAAAATGCTATATAATCAATCATTCATAGGTATTTAATCAGGTTTTAAATCTAAAATGTTAACTACATTAATTTTTTATATATTCACTTTCCACTTGTTTAGGAAATTAATATCTAATTTAAATTAAATTTGATTTTATTCCTAAAATCTCTTAATCCTAAAATTAATTATGAGTTTAGGATTTAATATTTAAAATTTAGTATTTATTATTTATGGTTATCGTTTAAAATTTAAAATTTATTAATTTTATTTTAGCTATGTTTTGTTTTAAATTTAAATACATTAATTTTCAAAGAAACTTATTTTATATTTTAAATATAAGAGAGATAAAATATGAAAAACTAAATCTAATAATGTGTTTCTTGTATTTATTTAAATTGGTTTTAATAGTCTTTGGTGGAATAATTACTGAATAAATTACAAGTCCAATTGTAAATTTATATATTCTTGTAAAATATTACGAGGAGTCTATTTATCTTTTATTATTTTAAAATATTATAAAAGAAAATGTTTGACTAAAAGTCATTAATTTTCAATACATTAGATATATTAAAAACTTAAAATATCCTTAATATGTGCTTTTATAAGATACAAACAAGTTAGTTAAGTTGTTATTATTTCTACTAAAAAAATCGCTTTAAATAGATTAGAAAACTCGCTCTATTTTTGTAACCTTTGACAACCCCGCCACCTCCAAAAAAAAAAAAGGATTCTTTTTTTCTGATCAATTTTTCATAAGAATGTTGAGTTTATGCAGTTTCCCCTCAGAAAGTAACTCAAACTGAATAAATATGAGTTTTCATGATCTATGGAATTGAATTTACCTTAGCCTTAGGTTAAGATTTTTATTATTTATTTTTAGTTTACCATTTCATGATCTATGGAATTGAATTTATCTTAGCCTTAGGTTAAGATTTTTATTATTTATTTTTAGTAAACCATTGGTCTCTACCAAAAGATTAGATACATGCCGTAAATTCTAGTTGTCAAAAGTCAAGTGGTATATACAAGACAGTCCTTTAAATAATCTTATAGTAGTTGTAATTCTTAAGAAGTGCAATTAGAGGAATGATATTAAAACTAGGACAATACATTCATAAATTTCACAACTTATTTCCAAATAATGAAATGGAATCAAAGCAACCAAATATGTTTGTCTTGTATTACAAACTTGGGCATATTCTCAATTCAACCAACCAACCAAACATGAAATTCCATTACAAACTTAAAAAGGAAACGTGGATCAAGCTTTCTAGGTGAAAGCTACTAAAATTCGTTTAAGACAAGGATGGCAAAGTGCTTCATCAAGCATGATTCAACGATTTCAATTATCTGGGGAGACTGCTTTGTGGGAATTTGCGTAATGGATTTTTCCTTATTTGCTCTGTTTCCCTGGGGAGAAGAAACAATACACAAGCGTCAAATCTTGAAAACACATCGGTATATGATCATAGTGCACAAATTCCAAGGTTGGCATTACCTTTTCAAATCCTTTTCGTTCTCCCACCTAAGCTGCAGCAAACGTGAGGACTTCTTACTCTTTTCTTTCACGTTTTGTGATCTGTGTAAGTCATGCAAATTGGTGGATCAATAACTGCTGTATACAATGCTTTCTAATGGAAACAATAATTAACTGGCATATCAATGATGAACAGAGGCATATAAACTATCATGCTAGTACTCATTGAAAATAGACGTGTTTTAAGTTATGCTTTGCTCTTGCTTTAAATTGACTTGTTCGTTCATCCTATTTGCAATTGAGAATTCCAAGGACCGTTGTAATATGTACCCAAAAATATGAGGAAATGAATATGAAAAATGATAAGAATGCTGAAATTTTTTCATGCTATTTGCTAGTATTTAGTATTTACTATAACTAAAACATGCTTTAGCTAAAAGCTTTGCTCTTTTTAAAGCATACTCATTTTGTTCTTTCATGCTATTGGCTAGACGCTAATATGACAATTCCAAAGGTATTTTTTGTGTACCCAAAATGTGAGGAAAAGAAAGAATTAAGGATGATGAAAATTATTAGGATGTGGAAAATTTTCACCCCCTTTTGCTGAGCTGATTTGGAAAGAACAAGATTGAGTATGGAAGCATGGCTATGAAAACCTAACAGCGAAACTAGTGATTCCACTTACTCTTGACATTCTTCATCAACAAACACTGGAATACAGGCACTTGCAGTAGCTATTCCAGTTCTAGTTCCAGGTCGCTGTGGAATCTGAAATCATAGTGCAATAATGTAAGAAGAATATAATAATATGATCAACCATAGAAAAAAAGACAGGCAACGTTTGTGAGGGAAATTTGCACCTTGTAAGATTTCCATTTGCCAGGGATTGCATTATTTTCCTTGTTTCTTTCAGCTCGAGGCCCAAGTGTGTGCCAAGAGTTTGATATGTCGGTCTGATGAGGGATGGAATCATCACATCCTACTGAATCTTTATAAACGGATAGTGGAGCTGCTCCACTCCTGCATAAAAGGGAAAACATGTAGAATCATTTAGGAAATTACAAGAGCTTTGCAATACAAAATCATCTACAGAGTGCAGATAGCACACATTTCCCGCAAAATCATCGCCCAGTTAAAAAAAGAGTACAATTACCTGCTATTATTACTATCAGATGGATCGGACTTGAAAGGGGGTAGGTGTGTGCCTGCAAGATACAAAGAAAATTTCCATGTCTAGTTAAATTACCTGCCATCCAAGATTGAGACAGAAGGTAATGTACAGAAAATGGACTCACGGTTTTGTCCCTTGGCAAGGACAGTTCCAAAGCTACGCACCGGTGCTGGTGGTTTCTCCATTGAATCCTACGTAGTGGAAGCAACTTAGGGTTAACAATTGCATATAGATCCTAGAATATAGATAAGTAAAATAGGGAACATCACATACATCTGTCGCTTTTGACCTTGCCATTGAACGTGCAACAAATTTTCTATAAGCAGCCTTCAATTTCTCAACAGGTTGAGCATTCCTTCAGAACAGGCAATTTAATGAGAAATGATATTTGCAACTTTACCATATGCAGAAATCATCAATGAATCCAAGTATGGCATCCAGGTTCCAAATCTAACAAATGGCGTTCTTTTCCTCTAAAGAATGCAGACACAATCTCACTTTCCACCTTTCAAATTTTGTACTTGTAATATTAAATCATAAGGACAGACACTATGCACAATCAAACCAATATAAATATAAGTAATAATCCTCTCACAAAAAATCAACACACATGTTACAAATTACTTATAGCAGCAAGTATTTAGTCAAGTAATCATGAATGATTTTTGGGATGGTAGTATGGTAGTGAACCATTCAACCGGCATGAATATGAAACAGTGAACAATTAGTTTCATAAGATGAGGCTCACTACCTAGATATGCCAAGTTCCAATATCCGATTAGCAGTTTTAATCTTGTTCTTAGATTCCAAGTGCAACCCATAGGAAATGTAGAAATCAGAATGAGTTTTTCCAATTCCATTTGCTTCCAGAAAAGCATATATAACTTCTGCATCTAAGCAATTATCTGCCTGCAAGATCATCAATTGCTCAATGTTCAAAAACAAGTTCTCAAAACTAACAAACTGCAGCAAGTCTATTCAAACAAAGAGAATGCTCATAGAATGAAACCCACGTATTCAAGCCACACTTTGAGGTAGCGCAAATCATCCTTATAGCGATCTGAATCCCAGAAGGCCTGCACGCACTTCTCGTAGATCACCACAAGCCCAGAACCATCGCCGCAGGGAGGAAACGCCTCCTGAACCCACTTGATACACCTTCAGTTCCAAATAAAAATAAATCAAGGGTTAGTTGTGAACGAAGCGCCCTTAATGTTTGGTTTGCATTTTCATTTTTTTATTTTCATTTTCATCATCTTGTTTTCACTAAAAAAAAAAACAAAAATAATATCGAGAAATGAAAGCGCAACAAAAGCTCACATCTAACAACATACAATCTTCCTCTTTTTCAAAATTAACACTTAACCCATCGATAATTAGTATCCTTAACCTAATAGATACATCTATAACAACAGAATCGCTATCCAATAGTTGAGCTATTCCTTTCTATCATCGCATCACAATTTATGTCTGTGCAAGCCGGTAAATAAAATCAAGCTCATCCTTATAATCAAGTTGAGCTATTGCTTTCTATCATCACATCACAAATTATGCATGTGCAATCCAATGAAATTCGTGTAAAATATAAAAATAAATGAATAAATCGGTATATGCGTGAAATCATGATACTTACTGCAGCCACGGCAGAAGAGGATCTTCGCCTTTGTACTCGTCAATCGCTTCAATCAGTTTCCTGAGAGAGAGAGAAAAGCAAAAAGAAACTGAGAACAAAAACATGCGGTGAAAAAGAGAGTGAGAGTGAGAGAGAGAGAGACCTTCGGTGTTCGTAGAGGGAATTTTTGAGGTTATTATCGGTGTAGGACTTGAGAGCGTGGTTCAAGAGGTTAACGTTGCGGCCTCTTTTGAGAGGCCTCACGTTCTCCTTGAAGGTTTCCCACTCGTAACCGGTTTGCCTCTTCGACGCCAGAAACTCCGTCTCTGGATCCACCTTCTCAATAGCCGTTTCCGCCATAGTTGCTCGAAAATGAGTTTGTTTTTGAGAGGAAAGAGAGCGTTGAGATTTTGAGATTCAAACTTTTGAAATTAGCATTTTATATTATACCATGACGATGCTAATTCTAGCCGTTGGTGCTTGTCGACAAAAGAATTTGGAAAGAAAGGACTTGAAAAATGATAGATTAGATAAGAGGTAAATTAGTAATTAGCATCTATCATAGAAAGATCTAAAAAGATTAAGAATTTGTTTTCGATAAACTTATCCGAAAAAAAATCTTATTTTAAATGATTTTTTAAATAAAAACAATCTTTTGTTTGGGTGAAAACTAATCCTTTTATAATGTAAAATTAAAATATTTTATTTCATCTTTGAATAAATTTTTATGCCATAGAAAAGAATGTGTTGAAGATTTTTTAACTTTAATAAAATGTTTTAAGTTTTTATTTTTTGAAAATCTTATTTTTAACACAAAGGCTATATGCATATAAACAAAATTATTATATATTTATGTGTAATGTGTGTTATTTTATATGGTGTGTTTATGAATAGAATCATATCTATAAATTCCTCGTATTTATCTATATCCAATGTATAACTTATGGATATGATCTAATTCGCAAAATGATTGAATTGGATCGAATCATGTATGTCACATATATATATATATCATGGTGATCATATATGCAAATCCGCAACAAATAATAAATAAAAATATATTTGTATTTATGTTTCATTTTAATTAATAATTATTATTTATATATACTGTATTATTTTATTTTATTATTTAAAATTTATTTTAATAATATTTTAAAAATAAACATGTTTAAAAATATAAAAAAAAATGAATTTTGTTAGTGAAAAAAGGAGTTTGATTAAAATTATTTTATAAAAACCGCAATTAAATATTTTTATTGTATTTTTAAATTATTTAAGGACATTTTGGTTGATAGCAAAATTCGAGTGCATTTTGAATGGTTTACCCATCATTAACATCCAATACCTAGTAGTATCACATATACATATGTTTCTTCTCTACCATAAACCAATTGTTGGTGTATTCAATTGGATTCGAGAGTTTAATTTGCCCTATAATTTAACATATCCAAAGTCTAATTTGTGAATCAGAATTATAAGCATGCATTCATATTCTGAACATGTACAATATGATTATTGATAGTGAACATAACAATCACCCCCGTCTTTTCAGTTATATCCAAACACAACACATGGGGCTACTTTGGATCTAAATATTCTCTAATAACAATTAGACTGAAAGTGGAAGAGATCTAGAGAAACAACTCCTAAACTAGCTTACTTTGTTACTACAATTTGGTCTTACTATCAAAAAATGACACTTCCGACCAATATGGAAGTGAGGGGAACCGTGAGGGAAGGGACTCGACAAGTGCCGTGACAACAGACACAATTAGAAAACCCAGAACCAACTTCAACCTTCCCTCCATGTACCACGAAAAATAGCTCATATACCTGTCAAAACAGTAACCGTTAACAACGGCATGATTAAATAGATCTTACCTTGTAGTGCAAAACAAATAAAAGTAAATTACATTGACCTCCTCTCAAGTTAGAACATATCACACACGACAAGAACCTCCCCGCTCGTGCCATATTTACGAGATTAGTATCGAATTTTTAAAAAAAGAGAGAGTGCCAAGTATCATATAACCAAAATCTCAGGTAGGTTAGTTTACGTTTACAAACAAACAGACATCAAGTGTAATGTCATCTAACCACATGGAACGAAAAGAGTCCATAGGAAGTTACCCGACGGAAGTTAAGAATCCAGCTGCTGCCATTGCAATTGAACCAGCATAGGACTTGTTTCTATTGTAAGGAATCTTTTTATCGCCAAATCGCCTTCCAACAATGTCAGCTAGGCCTGACAGCATATAAATACTCAGATTCTCCTCTAAACCCTAAGCTCTAAACTTTAACTTAATGCGAGCTATAACATTGCTTAATTATTATGATCATAGATAATAATTTAATGCTTATACGTAATTGTGCATAGAAATATTACCATCTCCTGCGCACAGATTGCAAATTGCAGCTATGGAAATAGGTGAAGTTCTCCAGTATATTACCGATGCCAAAGTAATGGTAGCAGCATAATATAGTGGTCCTTTAAGGAGTTCCCTGGTACAGAGGAAACAGTGAGAAATAGATGAGAAATAATGCACACGAATGAAATCAATTATCAAACATTAGAAAACCATGCAATGTTTTCACTATATATCCTTCTCTTACTTTTCTTTATATACCATAACTACAGATAAGAAGCTTCCATTTCGATCATAATAACCACTAAGAGATAACTTTCTTGATAGAATTAACTTTAAAATGAGCTAACAATTAATTTTTTTCACAGAAGCAAAGATTCTCACAGGTTTTATTGTCTACAATATTGAAACCTGTAATCTCCAAATCTACTCATTGATTTCACGGTGGCCTCATCTTTGTATATCCCAAGCCCGATAACAAGCATCCGAATTATATTGATACCCGGAATAAGAGAAGCTAAGATGGGTCCCCAACCATCAGAACTGTAATGATTGAACAGCATGATTCAACAATGGAAACTGTAACCTAAAAAAAAAGCTGAATTTTGAGCTCATCAGTTCATGAACTATGCCATTACCTATACAGTGGCCAGAAGAGCATGAAAATCAGCCCAATGCTTACATGCACAAGTTTCCTATTCAAATTCTAAAAAAAGAAACAATTGATCACAAATCTATAGTTTGAAGAACAAAAATGTTCAAAAACCAAGCACTACCATCTTTGAAAGATAGCACTCACTAAATGCTACCGGCCTACTGCACAATGAAAGATAATACAAATCTTAAGTTATGAATTTAATAGCGAGCAATATCTAGGAAGTCAGGAACTAATACCAACAAAAATCTCATAGTGACAGGTTCCAATAATCTCTGTGAAAAAATGCAATGTGTGTCAAAAATGACCTCGCACATGTTGTAACAATGTAGATGAAGGGGAAGACCTATCAGCATATTCATAATAAGTTTTACTAAGGCATCTAATAATACATTTTTTCTATTCCCTCCTGTAAAAGAAAGAAAAGACATAGAAACTAAGTAAATGCTTTGGATTCATAACTTGTTTTCTACTATCTTAATTATGGAAACAAAAAATCTTTAAAATCTATTTCTTGTTCCTACTTTCCGTTCACCGAATTCTGAAAACTGAGGGAACTAGGAACCAAATAAGAAACAAGAGATGTTTCTTGAACACCCATATTTAAGATGTTCAAAATAACATCACTCATTGAAGAGAGCATGAACTTTTTGAATTCAACTACTCTGCATCAACCTTGAGTAAAACTAAACAATTCAATTCAAAAGTCCTCTTCATTATGCAAAGGATGACAGATATGCATTCAATTAACAAAGAAAACACTTCATTAATGCTTAACTTGCCATGATTCTTAAACAATGTTTTTTGTTACCACTTTCCAACTAACCCTGTTGTCACACTAAACCCAACTACAATTCAAATTGCAAGAAATGCAAAAAAGGGGAAAGCAAAAAAAGAATCTCATTTTTAATCTACATACCACAAAAATTGAGATAATTGAAGAATCCAAAGAAGGCGTTTGAAGAAACCTGGTCAAAGAGGGCTCGTTTAGCAGTCTCTTCAAACAACCTAAGGAAGGAGAAGGCGATAGTAGCAGACACAGCAAGGGCACAGATGTCGGAGACTAGAGGGTTTTGGTGGAGCATGGTTGCCGGCACGGCGAATTTCCGGCGAGCTTGCGGTGGTTGCGTTGTGAGAGTGAAGAAGAAGAATAGGGTTTGAAAAGGGTTAGAAACAGGGTTGAAAGAGAATAGGGTTTAGTGAGAGAAATGGGAATGGAAATGTGTGAAACGGTGAAGTGGGTCAAATCTTTGAAGGCAGCATGTGAAGGTGGTGCTGCTGCTGCTTCTACAAAGCCAGGGTTCAATTCAATCACACACAGGTAAATTTTTTAAGGGAAAGTAAGAGGAGTAAATAGAATACTTATACGATGTGAACAATAGAAGATTATGGAGTATTAAAGATATAATCATTAGTATTATCTTTTTCAATCATTCGAAATTTTTGAGATGAGTGGTATCATAATATAGTATTAGAGCGCTAAATCTGAAAGGTCAAAAATTCGATCCTTAGTGAATTCCCAAATCCCAAAAGATGTTTATTATTTAGTACTCGGATGGTTATTTTAAATAGTACGAGGGATGTTCATTTTGTAACTCAATAGCCCATTATACACATTATACAAATAGTCCATCTGTCATTGGTTTTATGTTTGGGGTTCTTTTTAGTTTTCACCTTTCTCTTTGGATACTGTTTATGTCTCTTTAGTCATTTAAGCCTTAGTTTACTAAAATTTTTATTTTTCAAAAATAATTTATAAAAATTAATTTTTAAAAGATGATTTTTTAAAAATTATAATATTTATATTTGGTAAATTAAATTAAAAATAATTTTTAATAAATACAAATAACAATAATTATATTTAGTAAAATAATTTTTAAAATTTAAAAATAATATAATAAATATAAATGTAAGCATTAAATTTGAAAATTAGTTAACATATAAAATTATTTTAGACTTTTAAATTTTAAAAAGCTCTATTTTAGATACTTTTAAAAGTATTCTAATTTTTTAAAAATTGCATGCACAAACACATAGTCTTTTTGATTTACCAAATACAAAATAAGGAGTTTGAACTTTTAAAAAGTAAAAGCACATTTTCAAAAAATTTTATCAAATCAAGCCTAAGACATGAACATGCTAATATACGTTATCCCTTCAATTTGGTGAGATTTATAAATTAGATGGACATGTAAAGACATAGATATATATAAATATATAAAATTTATATACTACTTGTAAGCTCAGACACTAAGACATAGATAGACATAGATACAATATACTAATTTTTTTTTCTTTTAAATTTCAAATTTAACCCTAAATTATATTAATGTTTCTTCTCTTCTTTCCTTCCCTCTTTCCTCCTCCATCTTCTACTTCTATCATCTTCTTTTAATCACTCATCCCTCTACCACTACCATTCTTAACCACTCCTCAAGATCTATCGCCCATCATTGAAATAGTTGCAACGTCATCACTATCCAGTCCTCTCGAGTAGAAAGTCAACACGCCGTCGCAGAGCCGTCATCGTCCACCCCTCACGACCTAGCATCTTGCAGTGCCCAACACTCGTGATATAAGAACACTCATGCGCCGTGCCTACTCATCTTCCTCCATTTCACAATTGCCATCACCATCAACTCACAACAACCATTGCTTTTTTCTCCCCTTCTATTGCCGTCACTCCATCTTTCTCATTCTCTTGATTTTTTTTAGTTTTGGTTGATTGTTATTGTGATTACAAGCTGTCTCTCTGTCAATCTTTTTTTTAACGAGACAAATAGTTATTGTTAAGAAAATTATTTCAAAATTTTTGTTAATTATAGGTAGTGGTAGTGGTGGTGAAAATTTAGGATTAACATTTAAATACATGATTGCTTCCAATTTCACCATAATCTCTCAACCTGTTTCACCCCCAAAACTCGCTGCTGTCCCCCAGGTCTCGAAGACCATGCTGACGCCGCCGTATTCACCCTCCGACGCCGCTGCAGGATTTCTGCTAAACGAAACCACACCTTATTTTTCCGTAGGAGAGTCGGATACCTCCGTAGCCCCTTCCGTACTTCTCCGTGGCTGCTGCACCCCCGATCCTGCTTGGAGTAAGCATCATCGTCAAAGGGATATCGGGCTTTTACTTTTTAATCGTTCTTGAGGTGTTGGTATTCATATTGATGATGATGATCCATGATTACGTTGATGTTACCTCTTCATGGTTCTATATTCTAATTCGTTCATTCTTATCAGCAACTATCACAATAGGAGAAAAAGGTTGCATCAACACCATTTGTGTGCCTCTTGTGTCCCATTTAACGAGTAAATACTCATAGTCGTCCTTGAGATTCACGCAAATACCCATAATAATCCCTAAGATCCCGATTTCCCTATTGTAGTCCTCCAGATAGAGCTCCGAGTACTCAAAGTGGTCCCTGGATATATTTCTGGTGATGAGTCATCACTGGAGTGCTGACGTGGACTCGATTTACCACGTTGGAGAGCTCCCAACGGCTAGCTGAGGTGGCGAGTTTTCAATTTGTACTCAAATTAGTCCTTCATATTATATTTAATCCTAAATCCCCAAATTCTCATACACTTCATCTCTTCCTCTTGTTCATCTCTTCTTCTTCTTCTTCTTCTTTCAAGCATATCTCAGATACTATAAGTGTTGGTGTTGGTGTTGACAATGGTGGTGGAGGAGGAGTGGTTTAGGTTGGGGGAGGGGTTAACAACCCACAACCCTCTGGATCTTCTTCAGAATCTAATCTGGATAGAGCTTACACAGCGCTATAGGCATAGAAATCTGCAATCACTGATGACCTAAAGAAAAATCTAGGAACATGGGTTGGTTCAAATGTGTTTTCTTACAAAGAGTTTTTTGTGATTTTACTGAAGATGAAATGGGTGCATCTGCATCGGCATTCCCTGTAGTTGCATGCATAGATCTCAACCATGCAAATCTCCAAGGAACCCTTATCAAAGAGCTATCTTTACTCACTGACATGTCCCTTTTCCACCTTAACAGTAACAGTTACTTCTATGGGACAATCCTCAAGAACTCTTCTACAAGAATCTTGATGCACTGTTTCTCAACAACAATCAATTTGAAGGTGAAATTTCTCAAAATCTTGAAAATTCTCCTGCATCAGTGATAAATTTAGCCAACAACAAGTTGAGTGGGAACATCTCAGCAAGTTTTGGATTCATGGATTATAGAAAGACAACACCTGATGCTTGATGGTATATACAAGCCAGACAATTTATGTTTCACGTGACATGTTTGAAAGAAGAAGAAGAGATGAACAAGAAAAAGAGATGAAGTGTCTGAGAATTTGGGGATTTAGGGTTAAATATAATAGGAGGGACTAATCTGGGTAAAAATTGGAAACTCGCCAGCTCAACCATTGGGAGCCCTCCAGCGTGGCAAATCGAGTCCACGTCAGTACTCTAATGATGACTCATCACTAGAAATATACACAGGGACCACTTTGAGTACTCGAAGTTCTATCTGGAGGACTACAATAGGAAAATCGGGATCTTAAGGATTACTATGGGTATTTGCGTGAATTTGAGGGACGACTATGGGTATTTACTCCCTATTTAACTATTGGATTTGTTAGCCTGCTAACAGCAGAGTGCTGACATTTCGCGATATGCTCCAATGCAAATTTTTCTCTTTCTTCTATTTAGATCAAACTGATGAAGGATTGAAGGGTGAAAATAAAAATGGAGTTTCAAAAAGCTGGTAAGGCTAGACTTTTTCATGTCACCCTCGGGCAGATTAATATTAATTAGGGGGTGAAAATAGGTCAGGCCAGACCAGGTTTTGCTCTTAACAGGTCTCGTCTGTCATGTGGTCAATTGGCCTGAGTCTGACCTGCAGCCTGCTATAGGATTTTTTTTAAAGTACTAAGTCTGGGTTGTTATTCAGTCTGGCCTGGCCTAAAGCCTGTTAAAAGGCCTGGTAATTTTTTTTATAAAAATAAAAATATTGTTTAAAAAAATTATTTTTTAATAAACATATTTATATTTAATATGTCATATTTAATATTTATAATAATTTTAAATTTTAAAGTATTTAAAATATACAAAACTATTTATAATTAAATATAATAAATTTAAAATATCTCATAATTTTGTTAATAAAAAAATTATTTATATATGTAATTATGTATTAACAGGCCTAGGCAGACAGGCCAATAAGACTAATTAATGAGCTTGGGTCTGACCTATTAACATAATAAGGCTTTTATAAAAGTCTGAGGTTGTGCCTATTTTATAACAGATCAGGCCAAACACAAGTCAGGACTCCTGACAGGCCGCCTGGTCTTTTTCTACCCCTAATATTAATTCAATGGCCTTGAAGGGTGAAAATAAAAACGGAGTTTCAAAAACTTGGTAAGACTAGACTTTCCCATGCCACCCTCAAACAGATTAATATTAATTCAATGGCCTGTTTAGGATGGTCATTTTAGTAGGTATATGGATGATTATTTTAATTTTTATGTGGATGGTTATTTTGATTGGATTGGATTTAGTTATAGAATTAAAATATGTTGAATGTTCAATTCACTAGATATGCGAATGATTATTTTTATTCTTAAATGAATGGTTATTTTGTTCGATTTGGTTTAGGTATATACAATTAAAAAATGTTGGATGATCATTTTATTAGGTAGTTAGATGATTATTTCCAGTGAGGGAGAGAGTGGTGCCGGTGAATGGAGTGGTTGGTGAAGCAGCGACGGCTTGATGAACTCGGAAGGCGACAATAATGTCTGTTGAGCGGGAGAATGACGCCGGTAAAGAAAAATGGTTGATGAATGGGCGGCGATAGAGATTTTGAGGAAGAAGATGTTGAATTGGTAAATTAGGGTATAGAAGATGGTTAAAATTTTAGAATAACTAATAAGATTTTTAGTTTGGATAATTTGAGTGGTTTTTTTTTTTTTTACCGTCATTGGGTCAAATTGTCAGCCTATTGTATACATTGTAAAGATTTTTCATTGTCTTTTTTAGCCGATTTCATAGAAATTTAGTGTATTGTTGTGTATATTGTTACCAAATACAATAAAAAAATTATGTATATTTATGTTTATGTGTTGTTATGTTTCTGTGTCTCTTTTCACTCTTTTGTGTCTTTGTTATCAAATGGAGTCTCATAGTACTATTTCACTATCGATCACCCAAGAATATTTAGTCTTGTAAGGTAGTCTTTATTGATTCACACAAAATTTTACGTGCTCCATACTTACTCGGATCAGAATGTAAGCTAGTGATGCTTTCGACTATTAAATTTTTGTAATCTAGAATGTAATACTCCACCGATTTACCTAGCAGTTTGTATAGCTCTTTTATAATTTCATTTTCATGGTTTAAGCGATTTAGACTGCTCCCGTA
The DNA here is from genome assembly GCF_014773155.1 of Arachis stenosperma. Classification (NCBI taxonomy): domain Eukaryota; kingdom Viridiplantae; phylum Streptophyta; class Magnoliopsida; order Fabales; family Fabaceae; genus Arachis; species Arachis stenosperma. The sequence continues at coordinate 133,815,493 of NC_080386.1, read as the reverse complement.
TTAACATTCTATTGAATCTACTGTATTGAATAAGAACTATACATTTAAAGTTTTGAATTTTGATTAATTAATTCATTTTTTTTTACATCTGATTATATTAATTCTGTTGACAAATTATTTTATCCAATATTTATTTATTATTTTATTCTTGTATCAAAACATAAATAAATAATATATGAGCAATATTAGATTTAGTTTTGCTTAAGTTTTCCATCATATGAGTTTACATTTTACAAGATTAGTTGAAAAAAAAATGTGTGGACATAAGAATACTGAATTTTGAATTTCTAAAACAAAAATAAAAGATATTGATTTAAAATTAATTCGATTCACATTTTTTTTAATTTTTAATGACTACAACTAAGTTATTTAGTAGAATTTAATTCACTTATGATTATGATAATTAGATGATATATGAATAAATTATTTTACAATGCGTAATTTTAAATTAAAAGGTAAATAAATCGTATTATAATATATGATGCTATTGTATATATTTATATGTTTTGTGCCATTTATATATCATTATTTTATTACAAATTGCTAAATCATATTATGATATAGAAGAGTGTTAGGAGCAGTATTTTTGTTAAATTCTGGTCAACATTTAATTATATAAAAAAAAATTGAATGATTTTATACTATTAGATGCAATCTCACAATATTAAAAATATCATTAATGACTAATTGATGGCTAAAAACTACAAAATTTATTGGTCCCTAAACTTTCTCAATAAGATATATTGTTAAAACTAACGCAGAAAGAGACTGATATAAAACAAAAGAGAGAGAGTTTTTTTATTCATACATTGAGTACAAAAACTAGAAACTAAGATATATATATAGTATCATACCAATCGATTAAATACATAAAAAATTTTAATGAGAAAATTTATTCTTCAATTGATTGTGTTATCATGTCAATCGATTGAATAAGAAAATACTCTTATAACTTTGAGAAATTCAATCGCTTGTGTTGTACGTTCAATCGATTGAATTACAAAGAAATACGATTTTCTTGGCGTTTACAGACGGATCGAGAAAAAAATTCGTTGATTCATATTGTCAAAATATATTTGAAGGTCCCCATTAATAAAAGATTTATCTTGTTGTTGGTTTTGGTTATTTTCTCATCAAGTTTGACTTATGGGAGGATAGAGAGAGAGTTCTCCTGGGCGGCCCTTGGATGATAGCGGGAAACTATGTGGCAGTAAAGCCGTGGTGCCCTTCCTTCCGTCCGTGTGAGGATTCCTTTGGATCTACGTTAGTTTGGATACGAATCACCGGTCTTAATATATGGTATTATAGTGAGAAGGCTATCTTAAACATAGCGAGAGCGGTGGGAAAACCGATTAAGGTTGATTTAGCAACCAAGTCAGCTGAGCGTGGAAAATACGCAAGAGCGTGCATCCAAATCAATCTCGGTCAACCTGTGATACGCAGGATTCTGGTTGATGGCTTTGAATACGCCATAGAATATGAGAACCTGCATCTAATCTGCGGAAAATGCAACTGCTTTGGGCATGTGACCCGGGATTGTGAGAAGACAGAGGGGGAGGAAAAGCCCGCCGCATCGGATTGGAAGGAAGACAAGCCATCAGCAACCACCACGGTTAATCCGGCGGAGAAAATGGTGCATCAGAATTTTGAATTTGAAAGTGCGGGTGTCAAGGCTGCGTTGAATATGGAACAAGCAAATCTTGTGCAGGAAACGTTGCATGAGATTTCGGGTGACATTAATGCACCTATTGATGATGAATGGATTACGGTTACTAAAAAAGGAAAAGCTAAGATAGGTCCAAAAAAAGGCTTTCTCCTAAGAAGGCCCAATAATGATATGAAACAAAAAGGGGTTGGTAAGGGCCCACTATTAGCTAATAGAGATGTCAACGGGCCTGCCCCATCAGACAAGGCAACAAGAACAGGGAAACCTTCCTTTCTTGGGAGCTCGTTGGGAGTGAGCAAAGGGAGCGCGGCAATTGTCTTCTCGACACCGAGCTTTAAGTCGAGCCACAAGAGAAGGAGGCCTCCCTCTCTGCAGAGCTCGCCAACCGATCATGCCGGTGAAGACAAACACGATGAGACCAAGCAGGAAGGACGCGATGTGCTGGAGGGAAATGCCAAGCAAGGAGACAGAGGACCCTCGATGTGAGAAGTGGGAGTCATCGTTCCATCATCAAGCTGGGTTTTTATGTTTAGTGATTCTCTGAACTTGATCAGTTGGAACGTGAGAGGAGCTTCAAACAAAATGGCTCGAGTTCATTGCAAAGAATTGGTAAGAAGATTTAATCCTGCTTATATTATTCTTGTAGAGACACATGTTGCATTTAGTTCTATGAAATTTTATTGGGAAGGCTTGGGTTTTTTGCCGATTGGGATAGTGGAAGCTAGTGGGCATAAAGGGGGAATATGGTTTTTGTCATCTGATGTTAAAGCTACATATAGAGTGATTGCTACCATGGCACAATGTCTTACTATAGAAATTGCTAGCGGAGGTAGGTCTTGGGTTTGTAGCGCGATCTACGGTAGTCCTCAACCTGCGAACCGAGGAGAGTTGTGGAATCACCTCTTAGCTCTTGAAGCTTCTGTTCAGGGTCCGTGGCTTGTCATCGGAGATTTTAATGAAATTCTGAGTTCCCAGGAGGTGAAAGGGGGATTATATAATGCTAATCGTAGCAATTACTTCTCTAATGTTCTGGATAATTGCAATCTGTTTGATCTAGCAACAGTGGGCAGAAAGTTCACATGGTTCAGGAAGGTCCAGGGTAACAGGGAAGTGGCTAAGAAATTGGACAGAGCGTGTAGTAACAGTAGTTGGAGGCTCATATTCCCTGAAGCTTTCACAGAAGTGCTGAGTCGGTTACATTCGGATCACTGCCCTTTACTTATTCGATGCTTGGGAGCCCCAGAGAAGAAAAATGGAAGGCCCTTCAGATTCCAGGCTGCATGGGCCACTCACCCTTCATATAAAAGTGTTGTCCATCAAGCTTGGAATGGTAATTGCACCCACCTTCATGGCAAGCTTCGAAGAGTTCAACAGGCTTCGCAAGAGTTCAATGCTCGCGTTTTTGGGAACATTTTTGTCAAAAAAAGAAATCTTGAAAGCAAGCTCGATGATTTGCAAAAAAGATTGGAATCTAGTGACGAGGTTGCTCTTAAAGAGGAGGAATGTAGGTGCAGGGAGGAATACAACTCGGTCCTTGCCCAGGAGGAAATGCTCTGGTTTCAGAAGTCCCGGGAACAATGGGTTAGATTCGGTGACAGAAATACGAAGTTTTTTCATATGCAGGCTATTATTAGATGGAGAGCAAACAAAATTCATGGGCTCTTTGTGAGTGATGGATCCTGGTCCTATGATTCGGAACTTCTCCAGAAGGAGGCGTTGGCATATTATAAAACTCTCTTCTGTACCACTGAACCCGTGGAGGTGGATTGTTTGGGAGATTTCCCAAAGCCCTCACTTAGCCAGGAGGCTTGTGAGAACCTCCTAAAGTCAGTTACGTTGATGGAAGTTAAAGCAGCAGTGGATAGTATGAGTCCCCTCAAAGCCCCGGGACCGGATGGGTTTCAAGCGTACTTCTTCAAAGAATATTGGGATGTTGTTGGGCAAGATGTGTGGGATCTGGTTCGAAAGGTTTTTCAGGGGGAAGCAATTAATCCAGCTATGTTGGAAACTCTTATTGTGCTTATCCCGAAGGTTGACGTTCCAAGTAGAATGAAGGATTTTCGTCCAATCAGTCTTTGCAACGTTGTTTACAAGATTGTAACCAAGGTGCTGGTGAGCCGCCTTAGACCTTACTTAACAGACTTTATCAGTCCGAATCAGGGTGGGTTTATCCCTGGGAGGGGAACTCCTGATAATATCATTGTGGCAAAAGAAATTCTTCATTTCTTGAAGAAATCTAAGTCAAAAAAGGGTGCTATGGCTTTTAAGATAGATTTAGAGAAGGCTTATGACAGGGTCGATTGGAAGTTTTTAGAGTTTACTTTGGAAAACTTCGGCTTTCCTAGATCTACTACAAGTCTCATCATGAGGTGTATTCAAGCATCCTCTCTCTCGATTCTGTGGAATGGAACCAGGTTAGAGGGTTTTCAACCTACAAGAGGGCTCCGGCAGGGGGATCCCATGTCGCCATACCTTTTCGTCCTTTGTATGGAGATGCTAGCATGCTTTATTTCTCACCAAGTTCAGTTAGAGGTGTGGGACCCGATTGCTGTCTCGCGGAAAGGGCCGAAAATCTCACATCTTATGTTTGCTGATGATCTTCTCCTGTTCTGTAAAGCTAGTAAAACCCAAGTTCATCAAGTCATGCATTCTTTGAACTTGTTCTGCAAGGCCTCTGGTCTAAAGGTGAACTTAGATAAGTCGAAAGCTATCTGCTCCAAGAATGTGACTAATAGACGAAGGGAGATGCTGGCTGGGGTGTCATCAATCCGTTTCGCTCACGACTTGGGTAGGTATTTGGGGGTTAATCTCAATCACCCGCGAGCCTCTAGAACAGCTTGCTTAGAGTCGGTAGAGAGAATTAGAAGTAGATTGTCTAACTGGAAAGGCCGTCTCCTGAATAGGGCTGGCAGACTTTGCCTTATAAAGTCCGTGGCATCTTCCCTCCCTATCTACCAGATGCAAGTTGAGCTATTTCCCAACAAGGTTAGTTCCAAGATTGATTCCATCCTACGGAATTTCTTATGGAAAGGCAAGACGGATGAGCGGGGCTTGAATTTGGTGAAGTGGAGTACAGTGGTAACTCCCAAAAGATATGGGGGTCTTGGTATTCGAGATACTCGTAGTGTTAATATGGCTCTTCTGGGTAAATTGGTCTGGCAGATTTTTCATGAAAGAAACAAGCTTTGGGTACGCATAATGCTTGCAAAATATATGCAAGGGAATAAGTCTTTGGAGCTAGTTTGCCCTATGCATGCTTCGAAAATCTGGTGCACTATCACAAAAGTTGCAAGAAAGTTAAAAGATGGTTTTATGTGGTGTACAGGCCCTCTGACTCAGTCCTTTTGGTATCATCCCTGGAGGCCTTCGGGAGCTCTTGCTCAGGAAGTTCCCTTTGTGCATATTTCGGACACAGCTCTCTCACTTGGTGATGTTTGGTTTGGGGGTGGCTGGCACCTGGAGGGGCTTTATACGGTTCTCCCAGAATCTTTGAAATTAGATATTACCTCTCACCATCCATCTCTGCTGGAAGCGCCTGAACCCAACTGGTATTGGGGGTCGACTGACGCTATGGTTTACACGACACGAAGTGGCTATGAGTGGCTGCTGGGACAAAAGGTTCAGTGGGATACTAATGAGTCTTGGTTGTGGCTTTGGCGTATGAATATCCCGGAGAAGGTTAAGGGGCTAATTTGGCTCTGTTTGCATAATGCTATTCCCACGGCCAGCTTTCGTAGCAGCAGAAACCTGACTATCACAGATATATGTCCCAGGTGCAATGAAGCGCCAGAAACTGCAGATCATTGCCTCAGATCTTGTATCAAAGTTCAGCCTATTTGGAAACGTCTAGAGGTGGGATTGAATATAAGGGATGCCTCTTTGGAGTTCCGAGCCTGGCTTCGGATTAATCTTATAGAAATGGAAGCTATCTTTGCCGCAGGACTCTGGTGGATCTGGAGAGATAGAAATAATGATATTTTCAATCCAAATGCTAGATGGAGTATGGAGAAGGTCATCATGCTTGCTAGACATGCAGCGGCTGAGTTTGGTATTGTTACGCGTGCTAAGCAGGTTTTCTCCCATCCTTCCTTGATGGATACCTGGTGCCCCCCTCCCTTACATGTTGTGAAACTGAATTGTGATGCTAGCCTCGTTGAGCATCATCATCTTGCTGGTTTTGGGTGCGTCCTTAGAAATGATTCTGGTAATTGGCTGTCAGGTTGCTCGGCAAGCATACCAGCAGGATCGATCACTTGGTGTGAGCTTTATGCCATCTGGAGGGGTCTTTGTTTGGCCTGGGATTGTGGAAAGAAAGCTATTATTTGTGAAACAGATTGCTTAGAGGCTTATCTTTTGATCACCAAAGGTTTTGCGGGAATGCGAAAGGATTATAATGATCTTCTCTTGAAGATTGCTGAGATGATGCATCGGAATTGGGTAGTTCATGTCCACCTGATCCAGAGAACAGCGAATACAGCTGCTGATCTTCTAGCTAGGACAGCGGCACGTCATAGTCTTCCTTACATAGATTATCTTGTTCCTAGTCTTGTTGTTCAAGAGATAATTAGGAAGGAGATGTCCTCTCCAACTTAATTGTTCTCTGTGTTTTCTTTCTCAGTCACCAAAAAAAAAAAACCATTTAATGGTTCAAATATGGGATTATCTAATCTTATGCCAACTGAATTATTTAATGTGTTATCTTGTAGTTAGAAGTAGATAATGTGGCTCATGATCATCGTTACCATAAATGAATCTCTATCAATAACAATAATACGATTTAAATTTTAAACTAAAAAAATTTAGAAAATCAGTTAAAAAAAAATTAATTTTGTTTTTTAAAAATTTAAATGCATTAGTTTATCTGTTTTAGCATTTGTTGAAAAAGAAAATTTAAATTAAATTAGATATATGTAAAATGAGTCACCAAAAAAATATATATATAAAATAAAATTTAAAATTTAACACCTAAAATTTCAATTAATAAAAAAAAGTTCAAATCATATTTTTACTAATTAAATATTACATATGTTGTTTCAAAAATAAAAAAATTAGATCTATAGACGTAATAGAATAATACTAATTATCCCTATCAACTTCTGTTATTTTTTAATTAAAAATGGTATATAAAAACAATATAGATAAATAAATTAGTGCACCGGGCACACAGTAGTAGTGATACATTAAATAGATAATCTGGCTCATGATCATCCTTAAACAGAAACGAATCTCTAACAATAACAATACCATTTAAATTTTAAACTAAAGAAAATTAGAAATTCAGTTGAAAAAGAAATTTGATTTAATATTTTTAAAATTTAAATGCAATAGTTTATCTCTTTCAGCTTCAGGGTTTATTTGAAAGGAAAATTCAATAATTTATAATAATTTCCGATCTTATCTAAAAGTTTGAGCTAAATGATATAAGATGTATGATTAAATTCACGTAAAAACAAAATTAAAAATACCCCCACCCATAATCTCCTTCTTCACTTAACACTTTTCTGTCGGCTATTAAATTCCACCCCTGCACCCTGCATCTGCATCTGCATCTGCATCTCTCTCCTTCCAACGAAATCCCACGCATTTCTCTCTCTCTCTCCCTCCCTCTCTCCCTCTCTCTCACATCACTGATCTGACTCTCGATCTGTTCGTTTCGCACCGACGCCTGATCCGCATTCCTCTGAATTCCGTAAGTGAATCTCACCTCCCTATATTCCGTTTGATCTCGATTACGTTTCTATTGATCCGTCACCGTGACGCTATTTTCCGTAATTTGGATCCTATAATGTTTCAATTTTGATGTCATTGTTTCGAAATCTATTTTTATTTTCTTGTGCAGCAACAACATGACGGAGGAGGAGGTGGTGAACGTGCGCGGCGGCGAAATCTCCGATTCCAGCGACGGCGATCGGCACAATATCAAGGTTAAGTACTGCAATGGCGGTGCTGCTCACGAGAACGGTAGTGTCGCTGGCGACGCGATCGCCGGCGACGGGGCCGTCGTCTCCGGGAATGACGGCGGTGATTCCGGTGCCTCGGATCTCACCGTCGTGGTAGACGACAAGGTGGATGGAAAGGCTCTTTGTGAGTCTGATGTGGCGGTTTCTGAGGCTTCTGCTGTAGCTGAATGCGAGTGCGAAGAAGCGGTTAATAAGAAGGAGGAGAATGATTTGGAAGAGAAAACGGAAATTAGTAATGGAACAATCCCTGTCGGTTGGGGCGGTCAAAATGACGAGGGATCTGCTGTCGTTTTGGAAGACAATGCGAAGGAGGTTAATGAGACAATAACTTCCGATCATGGATTGGGTGTTCAAAACGGTGCGAAGAGCGAGATTCGCGATGGCATTGATGAAGTCAACGGTGCTGATTTGAATGGAATTCACCAGAACGGTGAGATTCACGGCGACGAGAAAAAGGAACCTGTGACCGTTGTAGAAGTAGATCGTACTGATGGGAACAATGGTAGTCACAGCGAATTGGAAAGTGTGGCTGTTGAAAACTGTGTGGTGAATAAGGAAGTTTCAGTTACTATGGATGTGAATGAGTTTGCTGATAAAGATGGTGAAAGCAAATCAGCAGAGAAGGCGCAGCTGGAGGCTGTTGATTCAGGTGGTGGAATTGAGGAAGGTGGAGGGAGTGTGTTGGAAGGAACAATTGAATCTACCTCTGATGCTGTTTCCGATGAGAAGGCTGTTGCACAGGAAGTAACAGATCGTGAATTCACGAATGTGGTTAACGGAGATTATCAAAATGGTTCTGCAGAAACTGAGAAGGATGAGATTCCTATTGGCATTGATGGAGTGCCTGTTTCTGTAGATGTGAAGGAATGCGCTGGTGAAGATGCTCACATCGGTTCGGATGTGGAGAAGTCTGAGGCTGAGACCGTAACTGATTCAAATAATGTGAATAAGAGTGTTGCTGGAGGTGATGTTCAAAACGGTTCAGCTGAGCAGGAATTGAGCAATGGGGTTCATGTTGAAGGTGAGTCTGGCTGCAAATTTGAGAAGCCTGAGGAGGAATCAGGAGAAGAACTGGTTGACAAAATAGAAGACTCATCGGCCTTGAACAATTCAAATATATCTGGACATGGTATTGTTGTGCCTGAGGCGAATGCCAATGTAATGGAGTGTGAAGCTGAACCTTCAAAGATTGCAATGGAGAGTGATTCCGAGCCTTCAAATCTTGTTGTTGAGAGAGAAGCCGAACCTTCAAATGCTGCAGTTGAGAGTGAACCTGAGCCTTCAATCATTGCTGTTGATCCTGAGCCTTCAAAGATTGCAATGGAGAGTGATCCTGAGCCTTCAAATCTTGTTGTTGAGAGAGAAGCCGAACCTTCAAATGCTGCAGTTGAGAGTGAACCTGAGCCTTCAATCATTGCAGTTGATCCTGAGCCTTCAAAGATTGCAATGGAGAGTGATCCTGAGCCTTCAAATCTTGTTGTTGAGAGAGAAGCCGAACCTTCAAATGCTGCAGTTGAGAGTGAACCTGAGCCTTCAATCATTGCAGTTGATCCTGAGCCTTCAAGGATTGCAATGGAGAGTGATCCTGAGCCTTCAAATCTTGTTGTTGAGAGAGAAGCCGAACCTTCAAATGCTGCAGTTGAGAGTGAACCTGGGCCTTCAATCATTGCAGTTGAGAGTGATGCTGAACCTTCAAACGTTCCACTGCAGAGTGAACCTGAGCCATCGACCACTTTGGTCGAGCATGAAAGTGAGCCTTCAAATACTCTGGTGGAGAATGAAGCTGAGCCTACCAAGGTTGCTGCTGAGAGTGAAGCTGAGCCTACGAAGGTTGCCGCAGAGAGTGAAGCTGAGCCTACGAAGGTTGCCGCTGAGAGTGAAGCTGAGCCTCCAATGTTTGCCACTGAGAGTGAAGCTGACTCTACAAAGATTGCAGTTGAGAGTGAAGCTGAGCCTTCAAACTTCACAGTTGAGAGTAAAGCTGAGCCTTCAGATGTTGCAATTGGGAGTGAAGCTGAGCCTTCAAAGATTGCCGTGGAGAGTGAAGCTGAACCTTCAGCTGAAGGTGTACTTTGTGTCGAACGTGAAGCTGGCAATGTTGGAGATGAAGAGACAAAACTAACTGAAGAAGGATCTAATACTGATGCTGTGGATGTACAAAATATGGGATCAGAGGTAGTGAAAAGGCCATTTTACTATTTGATCAGGATACCAAGATACGATGATGATGAAAATATAAAAGAACAGATAAAGATTGCTATCCAACAAGTAGAAGAGAAGACTAGGATTCGGGATGAAATTCGATCCGAAAGCCAGAATAAAAAGGTCAGTCACAAGGGCAGTAAATTTATGTTATTTGATAATAATAATAATAAGAACAAAGAAAACCTTTTCAATTATTTGAGGCCAATGTTTGATGTTTTACAACTTTTGCATGACGATGTGATCAGGCCACATGTAAGGAGTACAATCAAGAATTTAGAGCTGCAATAACAGCAGAGAGGGCTGCTCGGGACACACTCAAATCCAAACGCCAAGAAATGGATTTGGTTCAAGCCACAATGAACAGATTAAACAATGCAATTTCTGTTGGGGATATAGATGGCAAGGTATGCTACCAATTTTCTTCTGGAGATATTTATAAGAACTTGAGTCTTTTGCCAGTCTTATGTTTGTTTAATTTTCTGATATTTAAACTTTTTGGCAGATAAGAAACATGGAACACATGATTGAGCATGAAACACTCCCTCTAAAAGAGGAAAAGCAATTGATACGTCAGATCAAACAATTGAAGCAGAATCGGGAGGAGCTGTCTTCTAGTATGGCGAAGCAGGATCAATCACAGAAATCTCTAGACGACAAGGACAATTTTGAAGAGAGCTCAAAGGTAATAATACATTCGGACTGCTATTACGTTTTCATGAATTGACTACCTTATTCTTTAGTCTATGAAAATGAAATGATATTATTTTGATGTTTACAGAAATTACAGCTTTTGAAGAAGGAAATAGAATTGCTTAGAAGTAATGTTCAGAAGGCAGAGGCAGCAACCAAAGCTGCAAAGAAGAAATACGAAGATGAATGCAACATATTGAATGAGATATCAGCTCGGTTTAAGTTTGCTGATGACGTTCGCCAAGAAGCATATGCGAAATTACAGACTTTGAAGAAACAATTCCATTTGAAGGTACGTGCATCCTTTTCTTATCGTTTTCTTTGAGATAGCAATTATATAAAAGGTATGTGTTGGTAAGACTAGAGAAAGTTGATTCTTGGATAGTTCTGTTTTAATTATTTAAACTTGGGACCTGCTTTAAGTAGTTTTGTATGAGTTTGAACTTAGCACTAAAAATACACTAAATGGCTTCTATTACTCATAACAGTGAAACAATAAAAATACATTCACTGGACTTCACTCTACTACTGTGTGGTTTGCTATTCTAGTACACAACTGATATCATCCTTAGTTGCTTGCCATTCGATTTGTTCATCATGCACACACCTTTTTGTTTTCAATATTAATATATCATCCATGGGAATCCTCTTCAGTTAGTATGGTTTCTGGAGAGGAACATTTGCAGATTTGTGTATATCAGATAAACTTTTTATTCTCTTTTTCATTTTAAAGCCTCTCTAAAATAGTACTAGTATAATTGCTGTAGAGGATATATTTTTTTTTCATTTTTTCTTGTGCCCGTCAGTTGAGTGTAACGCTTTTCATCTGTACTGCAGAGCAAATACTTTTGGGAATACAAAAATGCTTCGAAGAAAGGGCAGGACCTAGCCGCAGAAGGAAAGAAAGAGGAACTGCAATGCTTCTGTATGGATCAGGTAATCTTTTCACCCAGACAGATTATCTGTTCTTTCTTGCAATCTATTACTATTAGCCAGTAAATGTGACTTGACCACTTACCAATAAACAATTTAGGTTGAGCGAATGATGGAGCTGTGGAACAAAAATGATGAGTTCAGAAGGGACTATGTACGGTGCAACACCAGGAGTACACTAAGGAGATTGCAAACCCTGGATGGCCGATCACTGGGTCCTGATGAAGAGCCACCAGTAATTCCGAGTTTCTTACCCGAAAGAGTATCCAAAGATAATTCTTCAGTCTCGCAATCAACTCTCGATCAAGAAAAGAAACCAACACCAGCAGAATCTGTTAATAAAAAGGCTGAATCAGCTCCAAAGGCAGTGGAACAAAAAACTGAAAAAAGTCAGACAACCAAAGCTAAAAAGGCTGCAAAAGCCACTCCTTTGGAGAAGTCAGTGGCTGCAATTCCTCGATGGGCAGATGAGCCTGAAGATATACCTGAAGAACCAGTGCGAACAAAGGAGGAAGAGGAGCAGATCTTAAAGGCCGAAATCGCAAGAAAGGAAGAGGAAGCAGCAAAGTTGAAGGAAAAGCGAAGGCTAGAGGAAATTGAGAAAGCTAAGGAGGCAATGCTTCGGAAACAGCGTAATGCTGAGAAAGCCCAACAAAGGGCTGCCTTAAAGGCACAAAAAGAAGCCGAACAGAAAGAAAAGGTAAATAGCATTAACATGATTTCAACTCTATAAAAAGCATATATCGGTTGTTGTATAACTGTGCATTCTTTCTGATGCAGGAAAGGGAGAAGAGATTAAGGAAGAAGGAAAGAAGAAAGGCTGCTGCCACTGAAACAGCAGAAAACACAGAACAAGAACCTGCTCCTATCTCTGAGACTGTAACAAGGAGTACGGAAGAATGTGTTCAGAGTGAAAAACCGGTTGAGGTAACAAGAAGATCACAATATACAAGGCAGAGCAAGGCAAAATCTATGCCGCTCCCTCTTCGCAACAGGGGAAAGAGGCGAATTCAGCCATGGATGTGGGCTGTGATCGCTGTTCTGGCTGTTGTTGCCTTGTTTTTCTTGGGGAATAACAGCTCTTTGAGATCTTGGCTCCAAGGTTCTGCTTATTGAGTATGATACAAAGTATAATCTACTTTTTATTTTACTTTATTTTTTAAACTAAGCATTACTAGACTACTAGGTGTTTGCCGGGGATGTTACCCTTATATTTATTACATTTACACTTTACATACATACGTATAGGAGCAATTCTTTCGTGCGCTTACATTTTTTTTTAACTCCGGTTAGTTTTGATTATTTTCTTTAGACCGAGATTTGTTTATTTGCGGGTGATGTGATTTATATTGCTTATTGCTTTGTTGCTGTGACCAATATGGATATGGTAATAAATTATTATGATTGTGCCTTTTATATTCACTGTTATTCCTTTTTCTTTCTTAAAAGTAGTTTCTCTCTTCTATAGAATGATAAATCCTCCTTGATACATAAGTCGTCTTAAGTAACCACAATTATTAGATAGATTAATGTTATATATTCAAGTTTTTTTGTTAATCAAGTTGGTTTAATATAACAAAAATTAATTATGATTAGCATTATTTCAAGTCTTATTATTTAATTTGGTTGGACTTGATTCATAAAAAGATTTGGATGTGTAATATTATTCATAATATAAGTAATATGGAATGACTTTTCTGAGCTGATTATTGGTTAAAGAAAAATTAGTTTCCGAGTAAATAAGGTTATTTGTAGTATAGCAAGTGAACTTAGTCTACTGTGCATGCTTGTGATTTTAAAAGGGTACAAGAGGCTGTCTCTGTTTTCTTACTTTTTTCTCAGTTCACCCTTCAATATATATTGCCTTAACCAATTCAATATGTTAGTAACCATTAATAATGATAAGCGATCATTGATAGGTTGCATGATAAAAGTGGAGGTAAATCTTTAGCCAATTGAATTTCATGTCTTTAACAAAGTAATATGGTGTGGCTGATTCACATATGTTACGTACGTGCATTAGTATTAGGCTATTATTAGCTGAATGTTCTAAACCCAAAATAGTTACCATGCACCTTGCAGACTCATTCTGAAATGCTTATTGCCATCAGCATTTATGATACCAAGTGGTAATCCCATAATTTGTTATGAGCTATGCCTATGCGCCTGCATGTGCATGGACTTAGCATGAAGGAACTACTTGTTCTTTTTAGTTTTTGCTCTGTACAAATTTATAGTCAAAATTCCTGACTTAGTTTTGGGTTAAGGAAAGTTTTCTTAAAAATAATAATTTGAATATTATTATATGTAGAAGTTGATGAGTTGTAATTCAAGTGAAGCTTTGAGTACTCTTGAGATAACTATATAGTTCTTGATAGTAATAATAATAATGTAACACGGTAATCCAACTAATCTCTGTGTGAATACTTAATAGATGACAGCTATAGACCTATAGTTATAAAGACAACTATTTTATGCGATATATCGAGTGTCAACCTAAACACATACATGCCACCTAATTATGAATAAGTAAACTAAATCTCTAACATAAATATCGCCCAACGTTTGTCTAAGCACTTATTCACACAAATTATAGAGTCCTCCTCTCGAATATACATCTAATCATGTCAATCAATCATCCTTTTTAAAATAAAATTAATCAAACTATTAATCCTTACAGTTCACTTATAGTTCTTGGCAATTGAAATCTTATCTTAGTATAAGCAACAGTTGACCAGAATAATACTATAACAAAGAAAATATGTGGCAATCTCATTTGATTTCACTTATATCGGAAGTCACTATCATCTCAATAATCTTCCACATTATGAAGCTTTATTGCATTAATAATTCACATGTCTTCATAAACACATATAGCCTCCGATGTATCTTAATCACATCACATGTATGCATCACTCCCTCATTATTATTCCACTTATATATACATGGAAAAGTATAGGTATGTTCAACATATTGGATGATAAGCAACGTAACAATATGTTCATAATAGTATAATACTCCATATAGCTGATGGGTGCGTAATCTGCGTATCACACAATTCACAAACTGCTTTTCCACTTTACACAACTAATAACCGTGGAACTTCTTTGTTGTTTTCATAATGATTGCTGCCGCCAACTTCTCACTTTTAAAAATCTCCAAATTTCTTGTCTTTTATAATTCTCAACACAGAGATATAAAGAGAGTTATAGAAAATTTTCCTCTTTCGATGTGTCACCAAATTGCAAACTCTATGATTTCACATCCATCACCTTACCAAGTTCTTCACCAAGCTTTCAAGCAACTTCCAGCGTCTTAAAAGTTTCAATAACTCTCCAAAATTGGACCCATATTTTTATCTTATTGATTAGTTGTTCTTCAATTAGGAGTAACAATGAGTAGGGTAGAATAGAGTTTGAATCCAACCTTAACTCTACCCGCGGATTGAGAAATACCAAATCCTAACCCTATCCGCGCTCAACCCGCGAGTATCCAACCCTACCCGCGGGTTGACAAAAAGAAACATTATAATGACATAAGTATCTCATAAATAATACAAGTATCTCATACACAACATAATTATCATATAAATGAATAAATTTACAAACTTATAAATTTAGTTCAGTGACTATAAATTTTTTACACATGCTTAAAGTCCTTGGTTCAACTCTCATATATAATATTTTTAAACATATATAACACATATTATGGGGGGTACGGGTAGGGCGGGTAGAGTTGAGGCTCAACCCGCACCGTACCCGCTCCGCAGGCCAACCCTACCCGCAGCGGATCGGATTGGGTCGAATTGGGTACCTGCGGATATGGTCCATGTTGTCAGACCTATCTCCAATATACACCCCCTCTTTCCAATGCTTGACATGGAGAGCATAATTTTTGAAAAGTCATGTGAAGCCTCTCTCAATTGTCATAACATCTCACTCGTTATAGAAGAAGAATTGAAATTAATTGTGATTAATTTCCTTTACTCGAAATCCCTTATGATCTCTCCCAAATTGCTTTAAGTGTCTCATCCATGGTTACGGTCAGTGACAGATCCAAAAAATTTTATCAATAGGAGCAAAATATATATAATATAATAATAATTTTTATAATTATACTATAATATACTATATGATTACTCCTCAAATTATTTAACTAATAAATTAAAATAATAAAATAATAATTCAAAATAATAAATAATTTAAAATTTCATTCTTCTAAGTTTTATATTTTAAAAAAATTGAATAATCTTTTCATTGTCAATACAATCAAATGTCTCTCTTTCTATATATCTTACTAAACAATCATTTAAAAATTCATTTTTCATACGGTTATGAAATTGACTCTTTATGATGTTCATAGCAAAAAAGTTCTTTCAACTGATGCAGTTGTTATAGGCAAAACTAAAGCTAACTTCAAAAGAAGAAACACTAATATGGATCAACAATATTTTTTTGAGTCTCAACCAATTTTTAAGAAAGAGCACCAATCCCATTTAAATTTGAGAATTGATCATCAGAATGCGAATCTAATATGAAGTTCTCAAATTGACTATCAAGTGCCAAAAATTGAGTAGAAAAAAATTTTAATGGATAAAATTGAGTTAACTGGATCAACTTCTCCTTATCCAACGAAAAAAAATATCTTGGATTTAGACAAACGATCAGTTAAGATGAAATGTCTTGGATTCAAACAAACGATCAGTTAAGATGAAGCCGTTTTTATAATAAGTTGTGTCGAAATATAACTCAATTTGTTTGAGATTATAGAAATACAATACACAAAATATATATTTTTTATATATAAAATTTTTATAAACATAAATATAAATTATTATTGGCTAAATACTAATAAAAAATAAAATTTATTAGTACGTTGTTAATTTAATTGTAAAATGATAATTTTTTAAATAAAAAGTGAACACAATAGTAATTAAATGGCATCATCATAAATAGAGTTTGACTATACCTCATGGTGAGTCATAGAATAGAATGATATCCGAATTGCTAATTATAATAAGTAATAAACTAAGAGGTAATAACGATTTTACCCCGCCACATAAGCCGACCAAAGTTGATGTACTACAATAGTACAATATGAATCTGTTTTCCAGAAATCGAAAGATGGAAGAAGTTCATGCACCTAGTGAGTAGTGACTAGTGTTCAATTACCATTCTTCAAGTGAAACACGTGATCACCTTATTCAATCTTTATGTACGGCATGCATCAGGCCCCTACCCCTATGCCTTTATGGGAAGCTTAGTTGTATCCTTATAAACTTAAAGGATCAATTTTGATAAATAATTTAATTAAATTTTAAAAAAATAAATGTAAAAAATTATATTAAAAATAATTTATAAATAAATTATTTTATATTTAAAAAATTATTATAGAAGAATTTATTTTAAAATTGTGTAATAAAAAAATGATAAAATAATTTTTGAAAAAAAAGTCAAATTTTTAAATTTTTTAAAAAAGTTTAAACTATTTTTTGAAAAATTAAAAAATATATCTAAAAAATTATACTAGACATTATTAATATAACTTTTTATAAGTTAAAAATAAAAAAATTGTTTTTAAAGCTTTTCAAACGGTATTTATTTTTTATTTTTTAATATTTAAAGTGTTTTATTTTTGTCATAAAACATTACAAACTTAATATTATTAAATAATTAAATATAAATATATAAAATGTTTAACATTATTATTTAAATATTTATTTCTCTTAATATATGTTAATATTTAATTATGTGATTTGATCAGTAAAAAAAAAAACATTTATGTTGAAAAATATTATGGGTTGTCTTATGAATAAATATGTTAGAACGGAAATATAATAGTCATAATAAATTAATAGGTGATAATACTTGAATTATTAATTATATTATCACTATGCATATTTTTAAGAGTATTAAATATTTATCACAGATATAAAATATTGTTAACATATCTCAAAAATATAAAATATTTAAAATGTTAGAAACAAAAATAAAAATAAAATTGATCTAAATTTTACAGACTAAGACGATATTTTATCCAAATAAAACATTATTAAAATAAATTTAATTTTTAAATATTTCCAAACATATCTTCTATCTCTCGTTTTCTTTCCACTTGAGAGGATAAAATATTTTGATATGAGAATCACACGTTATATTCTTTCTCTTGGTTTCTTTTATTCTTACTTAAATATGAAAAAATAATAATAAACTTCCCAACTATTACTATTTACTACCAATTTCGTGTAATTTTCTTGTTTAGGTTATGTCTAATCTAAGAAGCTAATACACGTATGTTTAGCAAATAATTATTATGGATTCGAAAAAATATAATAAAAATGTGAGTAATTAAGTCTAGTTTTTTGACAAAAATAATTAAGCTTGTTTGATTTTTAAGAAAATAATTTTAAAATATTTAATTTTTATTTTTTAAATTCTATTACAATAATAAATAATACAATTTATTTTCTAATTTCTCTCACCATTAAAAAAAAAGGGCGTGAGAGTATATGGATGATGATGATAACTCATTTGGTTGGATGCGGCAAAAGCATTCCCAATGGCATCCCATCCTAATCCTAAAATCGTACCTCTTCTCTTCTTTTTATTTTCATTTAATACAAAATAAAAATTCGTACGCATTTATTTTTATATAAAGTTAATAATAAAAAATTATTATAAAATAATTTAATTAAATTTATTAAATTATTTAAATTTTTTTGACTATTAATTTTACATAAATACAACTACATATGAATTTTCGCTTCAATACAGTTAGACTTAGATGTGATGTTTTTGTTATATTATTTTTTTCATACGGATATACTTTTTCATCATAGTTTTTTCCTTTTAGAAACTAACTATACTTTGTCTATAGTAGTTTTTATATAACATTCACTTCTAATTAAACACTTAAGAGCAGGTCATCTTTAATTATAGTTTAATTATTATACACTAATAATGTAAACTATTTAAATCATGCTTCTTTCTTTTAGTTCTCATCTCATTTTAAAAAATCCAAAAAAAGTTATTTAGAAAAGCTAATATAAAGTTTGAAGTGTAGTTAAAATAGAACGAATTCATTTTTCTTTTTAACATCATTTTGATGGTTTAATTTCACTTTAGACATAAAAATTTTAAAATTTTAGACTAGCAAAATGTGAAAATAGATTCTCTCAATTTTAATTAAAAAAAACTGATTTCTCACTATTAATTTTATGGGTAATGTTAGGTAAACAAAAAAAAAAAATAAGAAGAACTTACCTTATTTAGCATTAATTAATTGTCACAACAATTAATAAATACTAAATAAGGCAAGTTATGACTTTTTTTTGACTGATTTTCTTTGGTTACTAAACATTTCCGTAATTTTATAAGTAAAACAAAAAAAATATAAAAAAATAATAAAAAATTAAAAAATCATATTTTTTTATTTTTTTTTTAAGAATTAAGAGAATCATTCCCACAAAATGTTAATCACAGAGTCATATCTTAATAGTGAAAAAATTCAATGCAATAATAATTAATTAAACCAGGTGGTAAAATTTTGTTTTAGTAAAGTAAGTCAATGCTATCTTTGTTCTAAACTAATTGTTCATTTTACTTTTGTGGTTAGATACACTGAATTTTTGTCCAGTATATACTTACACAAATAAAAGTACCAGTAAATTAGTAAGGAGCAAAGTAAATCAATAAGCCTAGATGAGTACTTTTCATTTACGAATAAGTGTTTATTTTTAAATTAACTGTTTACTTAATTGATCAATGTTTACATTTTTCTTTTCCTAGTTACACCCGTACGAATTTTATCCTAATCAATTAGGAACTAAATAAATGATACAAAGTAAATGAATGCTAAAGAAAATATTATTATACAAAAGTTATTTAATTTATAGTTTAATATATTTTAATTATTTTTTAAACAATATTATATGCATAATTATATATATATATATATTGTTCATACCCTGGCCCAATGTTAAGGGCCCAGGTCCAATCGAAAGGCCTGATCCAATAGATTAAGCCTAGCAAAGCACCCACCTCCATTCAAGAGGTCGGTGTCAACCCCGACTTGGTACGAAGAAGTCGGTTGTGAGATTAGCTGGCAGATAAATACTCATTCAAATAGGTAACCGCCCCTGAAATCTCTCTAACCACTTCATAAAGCCATATCTTAACCTCCCTAAGATAATGGGACGGTTATTATCCTAAAGATACGGCACTACTCCAACGGTGGTTATTGGCTCACCACTATAAGTACACTGACACACCTCAGGTATTCCTAAGTCCAATACTCTCTAAGACCTGCTTGCACCCTTGCTAACTTAAGCATCGGAGTGTCTTTGCAGGTACCACCCCCCATTCCCACGCGAGCACAAGTCGGAAGGAGTTTCCCGAGTTGCGGACACACCCGAAAATCACTTCCATCACACACTTGGGCCGCCAAACGCCGTCCGTATTATTAATCTCCGGTTACCTACCGTAACATTGGCGCCGTTGCCGGGGACCCGAGAGATCATTCAACGATGGCGGATAGATCCCACGAAGAAGGCCATACGGAAACAGATTCTGAGCAAGAGAATCTAGACGTAGGCCATGGCAATGAAGGCAATGATCAACACCGAGAGGGTACCTCCGGAGTAAAGAATCCGAAGGTAAATTCCTCAGATGGACGTGAATCAGAAAAAGGCGGACCGTCTCATGTAACCGAACTAATGAGTTTGGTTCATAGTCGCCTGGAACAATTGGAACAAGAGCGGGAGAGGCAAAAGGAAACCGAAAGGTACCTTAAAGAGGAGATGGAACGACGAAAAGAGTTAGAAAGAAAACTCTTACAGCTAGAATCCTCCCTCAAAAACTCCCGCGATGAAGGAGAAGATCGACTCCCGGGAGGAGAAGATCCCTTCAGTGAGGACATAATGAGGGCGAAAGTTCCAGGGAACTTTAAAAGCCCTGATATGGACCTCTATGATGGAACTACGGATCCAAAGCATCATCTTAGCAACTTCAAAAGTCGGATGTATCTGGCTGATGCCTTCGACGCTACGAGATGCAAGGCCTTCCCGACCACTTTATCGAAAGCAGCAATGAAGTGGTTCGATAGCCACCCCCCGAGATCCATTACTAGTTTTGAAGACCTCTCAAGGAAATTCTTGATGAGGTTCTCAATTCAGAAGGATAAAGTAAAACATGCACCGAGCCTCCTGGGAGTGAAACAGGAGGTCGGAGAGTCTTTACGAGCCTATATGGAAAGGTTCAATAAGGCATGTTTAGAAATCCAAGACCTGCCCACAGAGGCAGTAATAATGGGGTTAGTCAATGGACTTAGAGAAGGCCCCTTCTCACAGTCCATATCCAAAAGACACCCCGTTTCTCTGAGTGATGTACAAGAAAGGGCTGAAAAGTACATCAACATGGAAGAGAATACAAAGTTAAGAGACCCGAGTTCACGACCTGGACCTGCTTCCTCCTCTAGAGAGAGGGAAAGGGAAGTCAGGAAGAAGGAAGAACCCGGTCTCGAAAGGCCCAGAAAGTATCACTCTTATACTCCTCTAAAGACTTCTATAGTGGATGTATACAGAGAGATCTGCAACACTGAAAGGCTGCCACCCCCAAGACCTATTAAAAATAAAAAAGGGGGAAGTCGCAGCGAATATTGCGAGTACCATAAGATATATGGTCACTCCACCAACGACTGATACGACCTCAAAAATGTGATAGAAAAGCTGGCTAGAGAAGGTCGGCTTGATAGATATCTCATGGAGAGGTCGGACACCCATGGAAAGAGAAAGCGAGATGACATGGACAGAAGAGATCCGCCACCACAGACCCCTGAGAGGCACATCCTAAGGACCCTTATCCTCTACCGAGTATTGACACCCTGGTAGACTCCAGCTCAGGGTACCAATACTTATCATTCATGGACGCCTACTCGGGATATAACCAAATCCCGATGCATGAACCCGACCAAGAGAAAACATCGTTCATCACACCAAAAGCCAACTATTGTTACGTGGTCATGCCATTCGGATTAAAGAATGCAGGAGCCACGTACCAAAGGCTGATGAACAAAGTGTTTTCCCCCCATCTAGGGAGCTTAATGGAGGTGTACGTCGACGACATGTTAGTAAAAACCAAGCAAGAAGTCGACCTCTTAACCGACCTCTCACAAGTCTTCAACACTATAAGGTTGCATGGGATGAGACTAAATCCCGCAAAATGCGCCTTCGCAGTAGAAGCAGGAAAATTTCTAGGGTTCATACTAACACAAAGATTGAGGCCAATCCCGACAAGTGCAGAGCCATCCTAGAAATGAAAAGTCCGACTTGTTTGAGAGAGGTTCAACAGCTCAACGGCCGACTTGCAGCCCTCTCCAGGTTTTTGGCAGGATCAGCACTAAAATCCCTTCCATTATTCTCCCTATTAAGGAAGGGATGCCAGTTTGAATGGACTCCGAAATGTGAGGAGGCGTTCCAAGAGTTCAAAAAATTCTTGAGCCAACCTCCCATCTTAACCCGACCAGCACCGGGAAAAGACCTCGTCCTATACTTATCCGTCGCAAACAGGGCTGTCTCATCAGCCCTGATCAGAAGACGAGGTCGGGCAACACCCGGTCTATTTTACCAGCAAGGTTCTACAAGGTCCTGAACTAAGGTACCACAAACTAGAGAAGTTTGCTTACTCCTTAGTAATAGCCTCAAGAAGGCTAAGACCTTACTTCCAGGCTCACACAATAAGAGTCCGTACGAACCAGCCCATGAAGCAAATCCTTCAAAAGACGGATGTTGCAGGGAGAATGGTTCAATGGGCGATAGAGCTCTCCGAGTTCGATTTGAGATACGAAGCTCGGACTGCAATTAAAGCCCAGTGCCTCGCCGACTTCATCGCAGAATACGCAGGTGAACAAGAGGAAAAACCAACTACATGGGAACTCTATGTAGACGGGTCCTCCAACAAAACAGGGAGCGGCGCAGGCATAATATTGGTAGATGGAAAAGGAACCCAGTTAGAGGTCTCCTTAAAATTTGAATTTCCAGCTTCAAACAATCAGGCAGAATATGAAGCCTTGATTGCAGGAATAAAGCTAGCAGAAGAAGTTGGCGCCACAAAGGTGACAATCTATAGCGACTCACAAGTGGTGACTTCCCAAATAAGTGGGGAATATCAGGCAAAGGACCCCAATATGAAGAAATACTTGGAAAAACCTTGGAACACCTTGGGCACTTTGCGGAAACCGAGATCAAACACATAACTCGGGATCTAAATAGCAGAGCTGACGCCCTGTCCAAGTTAGCAAGTACCAAACCCGGAGGGAACAACAGAAGCCTGATTCAAGAGACCCTACAAGAGCCCTCGGTATCAAAAGCAGAAGATGAACGAGAGGTTCTTGAGGTAGTCGGCCTAAACCTCGGATGGATGAATCCCTTAGTCGAATACCTAAATTCGACATCCTCCCCAAAGAGGAGAAAGAGGCTAAAAAGATCCGAAGGGAAGCACAACATTATACTTTGGTGAGAAATGTCCTTTACAGAAGAGGGATATCAACACCATTGCTGAAGTGCGTACCGACCTCAAGAACCACCGAGGTGTTGGAAGAAGTACACAATGGGATTTGCGGAAACCATCTCGGAGCAAGGTCGCTAGCCAGAAAAGTAATCCGAGCAGGATTCTATTGGCCGACCTTGCAGAAGATGCTACCGACTTTGTGAAAAAATGCCAGCCATGCCAGATGCATGCAAATTTCCACGTAGCTCCACCAGAAGAGCTCATTAGTATAACTTCCCCCTGGCCCTTTGCAAAATGGGGGATGGACCTGTTAGGTCCTTTTCCCAAGCACCAGGGCAAGTTAAATACTTAATCGTGGGAATAGATTACTTCACAAAGTGGATAGAAGCAGAACCATTAGCCACTATCACTGCTCAAAGAAGTCGCAGGTTCCTCTACAAAAACATCATCACAAGGTATGGGATACCTTATTCCATCACCACAGATAATGGAACCCAATTCACCGACGCCACCTTCAGAAACCTGGTAGCCAGCATGAAAATCAAGCATCAATTCACCTCGGTAGAACACCCACAAGCCAATGGGCAAGCCGAGGCAGCTAACAAGGTCATACTGGCAGGTTTGAAGAAAAAATTACAGGAAGCAAAGGGAGCTTGGGCCGAAGAGCTCCCTCAAGTACTGTGGGCTTATAGGAC
The DNA here is from genome assembly GCF_014773155.1 of Arachis stenosperma. Classification (NCBI taxonomy): domain Eukaryota; kingdom Viridiplantae; phylum Streptophyta; class Magnoliopsida; order Fabales; family Fabaceae; genus Arachis; species Arachis stenosperma. Next base: position 133,791,840 of record NC_080386.1, on the reverse strand, counting down.
AACTCCCCAATCCGCCACAGGAGAAACACCTTTTCGACTAGTGTACGGCGTAGAAGCCATGATTCCCATAGAAATCAGTGAGCAAAGCCCAAGAGTAATTCTCCATGATGAGGTCGGAAATGTACATGGGCACAAAGAGGAGCTCGACTTGCTCCCCGAAGTCCGAGAGAACGCCCAGATAAGAGAAGCAGCATTAAAGCAAAGAATGGCTACCAGATACAACAAAAAAGTCATTCGAAGAACATTTGCTGAAGACGACTTGGTCCTAATCAAAAACGACATTGGGGTCAACAAGTCGGGGGAAGGAAAGCTCGCCGCCAATTGGAAAGGGCCATACAAAATCAAAGAAGTGTTAGGGAAAGGTTATTATAAAGTAACCGACCTGGATGGCACTGAGTTACCAAGGTCGTGGCATGCTTGTAATATGAAAAGGTACTACAGCTAGAAGCGAACTCTACTCCTTGATGTACTCTTTTCCCAACTTCATGATTTTTTCCCAAAAAAGGGTTTTTTCTGGAGAGGGGTTTTTAACGAGGCATCATAGTAGAGGCTAAGGGAAATATACTGTCAAGACCCTTAGTAGCAAAAAGGTACCTTCCCGATTAATAAAAGATCTTTTCATTAATATATTCTCTTAAATATCCTTCTCTATTTTTATATAAGTCTTTCTACGAAACGCGCCGACTTAAGCTCGACAAAGCGTGAAAATCCCATGAATCGACCTAGATGGTCGTCAGGATAAAACGACGAGGTACAAGTCGGTGTAAAGAGGTTATACAAGTCGATCGTAAAAACTCGTGAACTCACCCGACTCATAAGTCGGAAAGTGATCCCGAGTAGAGAAACTCGGAAAGCTTCGATCCACAGATCGGAACATAACACCGAGTAGAAAAAAAAAACGCATCGCAAAAATAACCTAAGTCATAAAACTCACCAAAGCAAAGTTGAGTATAAAGGATAAACAAAAGAGATTGAGAAACCTAGAAGAAGTTTAAAGGTTGCATACGAGCCTTTGCACGAAAAGGCTCGAGAAAACAATGCAAGCTAACAAAAGGTTTTTTCCGAAAAGATCAAACATATCCAAAACAGAAAAGCATGCATACGCGCAAAGTAACTTAAACCCTTATTCAAAAAGGGGCACCCACTTTGATTAGAAAACCCTTATCCAAAAAAGGGAATTTATTTTGTTTAAACCCTTATCCCAAAAAAGGGCAACAAACAGAATACTTTGTTTACGGCCTCAAAAGGCCAAGAAGCAAATTGTTCAAACACCACCAGCAAATAAATAGAAGTTTAAAAAAGGGGGACCCACAGGCCGGGCCCCCATATAACCATAAAATTAAAGAAGTCATTTTTGGAATCACCACCACCATGAGGAACATCACCAGGGCTGGAAGGAGGAGCTAAAGAGGAAGTCGGAGCAGGAGTGGAAGAACTCGGAGCATCTTTGGAATGAGGAGGAGACTCTATAATCCTCTGCCCCGAGTCTTTAGGTCTGACTCTGAAAGGACCTCGGGAACAGGAGGATCAACAATGGCGCCATCAATCACCTTTGTCAGGATGTAATGGAGAAAGATCCAAGTCGGGGGCTATAACCCTGACCTGCTCTAGGAAAATTCTCCAAGACCCTCGGCGCCATCGGCGATAGAGTCCTCCAAGTCAGCATAAGCAGTCCGAGAGTTCAGCAAATCCTTCTTCACCTCACCATATCTTTAAATAGGCTTTGGTAACTCTCCTGGGCTGCCTTCCTTAAATTTACCTCCATAGTACATTGGGCTCGCAGCTCGCTCTCCTTCTTCCGGAGGTCGTCTCTCTCCTTCCTTAACTTATCCCTCTCCTCCTTAACTCCTTCTGATGTTTTTCAAACATAAGAAGCCTCTCCTCCAGCTCCTCGACCTTTGGGGAAGTCCCCAGAGAGCTAAGAGGAGTCTTCTCAAACATGTCCAAAAGTTGCCACAAACTCCCGCCGCCCTAAAACTTTCTTCGGCCAGAGTGGCAAGGTGTTTCCGAACAGAAACATCATCCATATTGATAAGTGGATAGATGTTCTTTCGGACGAAGGCAAGAGCCTCCGCCCTAACACCACCTTCCCAAGAAGGGCCAGACTCTGAAGTCTTGCGCTTCTTACTCTCTGGCTCGGAGAACGGTTGGGCAGAAGGGAGTGGTCGAGCCAAATTTTAGGAGGAGGAAATAACAATAGGCTGAGAGGGAGTACCCACATTTCTAGGAGGAGGAGGAGGAGGAGGAGGAGAGACGACCGCCTTGGAACCCCCGGACCTGGCCCGAGACTTTGCCTTGGCTTCCTGCACCTCTGGTAGGACTCTTGAGCATTTTTCTTTGCCATATCTACAAAAGAAACAACCAAGTTACAAGTCGGTAAAATACAAGTCGGTAAAATACAAGTCGGTGAAATACAAGTCGGAAATAGGAAATGCATGCGCTACCTATGCAAGATTGAACAAATACCGACGTCCCCTGGAGGATTTTTCTCGTATCCAAGTATGGGGCCCCCCATGCTTCTCGGAAAAAACCCTACAATGGCCGCCTCCACCTCGTCTAGGTCATCTAGACCAATTTTTTCACAAGGGGTGGCCGGCAGCCAATAAAGGGGAAAGCGGGGGGAGGAATGCTCGTCCAGAAAAAAGGGGTGGTGACCCTCTACAGCTTGAACCTTGAAGAAGAAGTTTTTGAAGTCGTGGAAGGATTTCATCAAAAAGGGTGAAAATCCTCCGACCTTGAATGGCTCGGAAGGATACCCATTGTTGCTTATTATTTAGCCCACTAAAGGGCTTAGTCATATGGAAAAGATAAAGAAGATTCTCAAGGAAGTCGGGAAGTCCAGAGCGTGGCTTATAAACTGGTAGATCTTCAAGAAACCCCAGGAATGGGATGGAGTTGAGTAGGGGCAACCTTACAGTGGTGCAGAACGGATATCTCAAAATCGAGAAAGGAAGAAAAACACCCAAACGGGTGGATCATGCATTCATACATAAAGAAAAGTGAGGGGTCGCCTCATCAACTCTCCAAAGCAGACCCCGGTCTTCAGGACCCGGGATCAATTCATATTGGGCTCGTCCTCGTCCGAAGTACAGAGCCTATGGTGAGTACGAAGGTGGGTGACGAACTCAGCGTCGACCAACGGTTCCTCCCAAGGACCGTATCGTCAACCCACTGAGAAAGAATGTCTACAGAAGCCATTTTTTATGTAAAGAAAAGTGGCAGAAAACCTATAAAAGGGAAAAAGGAAAAAAGAAATCAAAAAACAAGGCCACTAAAGAAGAAAGATTCGAAACTAGAATCTACTGGTCAACTATCTACTCTACTCGCCAAACAAAATGCAAACAAAAATGACATGGGAAAAGCAGAACTAACCTTTAGCCGAAAATGAAGGTTGGGGAGAACTGAAGTCTTCCAACACAAGAATGCAACACAAACAGGATAAGGAGAAGTTTGAAAGATTGCAGAAACGGAAAATGGAAAGAGAGGGAAAGTATTATAAATAGGCTAAGGGGCATAATGGTAAAAACGAGGCAGTCATTAATGCGACTGCACCGTTACCAAAGTCCTCAATCCCTAAATGATCCCTCAACGGACACGACGCTTGAATTGACGTAACTGTCAGAAACCAAAAGTCGCGAAAATCACGTCGGTTCTCACCATCCGTATTCTTTCAAACAAGTCGACTACGAACCGAGTTGAATACTTGAACCAAACTTTAAAGAAAATTTGGGCTCAAGTAGGGGCACTGTTCATACTGGCCCAATGTTAAGGGCCCAGGTCCAATCGAAAGGCCTGATCCAATAGATTAAGCCTAGCAAAGCACCCACCTCCATTCAAGAGGTCGGTGTCAACCCCGATGGTACGAAGAAGGCGGTTGTGAGATTAGCTGGCAGATAATACTCATTCAAATAGGTAACCGCCCCTGAAATCTCTCTAACCACTTCATTAAAGCCATATCTAACCTCCCTAAGATAATGGGACGGTTATTATCCTAAATACGGCACTACTCCAACGGTGGTTATTGGCTCACCACTATAAGTACACTGACACACCTCAGGTATTCCTAAGTCCAATACTCTCTAAGACCTGCTTGCACCCTTGCTAACTTAAGCATCGGAGTGTCTTTGCAGGTACCACCCCCCATTCCCACGCGAGCACAAGTCGGAAGGAGTTTCCCGAGTTGCGGACACACCCGAAAATCACTTCCATCACACACTTGGGCCGCCAAACGCCGTCCGTATTATTAATCTCCGGTTACCTACCGTAACATATATAAAGAAGAGTATTACGGGAAATTAGTTCTTTACGTTTGGACGTAATTTTATTTTAGTCCCTAAGATTTAAAATGTTCTATCTGAATAAAAAAAATTATTTAGCTTCAATGTAGTATCACTGTAAGGTCAAAGTTAAATAATTAACGGAATGTCTTACATAATACAAGAATAAGATCGATAATTTGGAGAACAAGTACAAGTTCAACTGTGGATACATCAATACATTTATTTATCATTCTCCTTAATTTTATAGAAAATATTTCATTTAAATTGTAAGAAAAATAATAAATAAATATATTGATATATATCTATAGTTGATTTTGCGCCTCTAGAGTTTGTACTTATTCTCTAAATTATCGATATTATTCTTGTACTATTGTTATGTAGGACATTCTATTAATTATTTAATTTTAACCTCAGGCTGACACATAAAACTTTGTTAGATTTAAATAGGACACTTTAAACCTTAAAGAACAAAATAAAATTTCGATCAAATATAGGAGACTAATTTAATACTTTACCCTTATATCTAATAATATATAATTATTCATTTTATTTTGTACTGATTAAATATTGAACAAAATTTAATAAAAATGTTGATCTCTAAATTTTTTATATAAAAATATTATTTTTGTATTAATCATGTTTTTTATTCACACAATATCCTCTAATTTGATATTTAATGAGAATTTGAAGGTATTAAAGATTTGTTCTAATATTTATTTAAATAAATAAATAAATTTAAATTATAACAACCATTGAACAAATAAAAAATCTTATATGCTTAAATAATTTAAGAATTAATAACAAAAAGTTTTAATTGAAGAAGAATAAAAAAAATTCGTTTACGTAACGTTTTTGAAAAGAATATATATGAATAATATATCTCAAAGTAACGCAAATATAGTTTAAGAGTGGATTTAGCAAATTAATATTAGAGAATTTAGTAATTTATAACGAGAACGTCAAGAAATATAGGAAAGTAAAAGCATAAGAGTCACAGCAGCAGCAGTAGTAGTACGGAAATGGAATGACTGAGCAGTGGGGACTGCGAACCCCCTTGGATTCTTCCTGCGCCCCAATGGTCGGCTCGGCCCCTTAAACCCAAATTACCAATTACCCCCTCATTCTTCCTCTTATTTACACTTTCTGCCACTCCCCCCCAACCCAACAGGGTGTCTCTTTGATGCAAGTTGAGTACAGCAAGCAACTTCTCTCTTTGAACACAAAATGCATCTTACTCCTCTTTTTCTCAGATCCCTTCTCTTCTGTTGCCAAATTCACCTAACTTGATCTAATTCTATACCATCCATCCTCGGATTCATTTATTTCTTCAGACATGTGATGCTGACTTTGTCTTCTTCAATTTTATACAATTAATTGGAAAAACCCTATTGTTTTTGTTCGTTATAGTTTTGTTTTGAAGATTTTGAAGATGGAGAAGGTGGCTCCTCCGATCTTTATGCACCAAGCACTTCAAAGTCGGTTCTGTGATGTACCGATGACTACTACTGCCACCACGAAGAAGCGCGATCTGTCGTACGACGTCGATAAGAGCAGCTCCAACGGTAATTGGAATCCAAACGCGTGGAGCTGGGACAGTGTCAGGTTTATTGGGAAGCCTGTACCGCAGCAAAACGGTATCGTTTCAGTTGAGGAAGAAACGCTGCGTTTAAATCTCGGTAGCAGTGGTGTTAGTGGCAGCGGCGGAAGCGTTGACCCGAGCGTGTTGCGGCCGAGTAAGAGAGTGCGTTCTGGTTCACCCACCGGAACGGCGTCGTATCCGATGTGCCAGGTGGATAACTGCAAGGAAGATCTGTCGAGTGCAAAAGACTATCACAGAAGGCACAAAGTGTGTGAGCTTCATAGCAAAGCCTCGAAGGCCCCCCTTGGGAACCAAATGCAAAGGTTCTGCCAGCAGTGTAGCAGGTGTTAACAATTCTTTTGAATTGCCTTAATTTTGTGTTGAATTGTTCGATGAATTTACAATTATAGCATAAGTTTCTACAATTGATGGATGTTGATGTAATAGTACCAAATCTCTTTTTTTTTTTTTTTCAACAAGGGAAGAAACCTTTAGTTGAAAAAATGACTAAGCATTTTATAGTTTTTTGGTTATACTTTTGTTTTCGAAATTGATGGATGTTGAGTTTTTTTTTTTCTTTTCATATTAACTGTTTTGCCATGATAGTGTTGAATTTTCATTCCTTTTAACTATTATTTGATGTTGTTTTACGTGCGTAGGTTTCACCCTTTGACGGAGTTTGATGAAGGGAAGCGAAGCTGTAGACGTAGACTGGCTGGGCACAACCGCCGGAGAAGAAAGACCCAACCGGAAGATGTCACGTCGCAGCCTGAGAGTGTGGCTACTGGAAATGCAGAAATCTTCAATTTATTGAGTGCCATAGCAAGTTCACAAGGTCAGAAGCCAAATGGTACTGTGTTTCTTATCCGCCCCATTAATCTAGCTATGTTTGTGGATGATAATGATCGTGTGTAGGAAAATTTGAGGAAAGAAACAATAAGGCTTTTGTGATAATTATTCTGTGTAGGTAAGTTTGAGGACAGAAGCAAGATTGCGTCACAAGTTCCGGATAAAGACCAGCTTGTTCAGATTCTTAATCGGATACCGTTGCCAGCTGATCTTGCAGCAAAGTTGCTCAATGTTGGCGGTAAAGGTCAAATACAAACTTCATCTTATCATCATGACAAAGTGAACCAGAGCAATTCTGGTCCATTAACGAAGGACTTGCTTGCTGTTCTTTCAACCACTTTATCAGCATCTACTCCCAACTCTCAAAAGAGTAGCCAGAGTAGTGACAGCGAGAAGTCTAGGGCTAGTGCTGACCAAGTTGGTGAAAGTTTACAAATGAGACAACATCCACAAGAATTTGCTTCTGTTGGAGACGAAAGAAGTAGTGGCAGTTCGCAATCTCCAGTTGAAGATTCAGACTTCCCAGAAGTTCGAGTTAATTTGCCACTGCAACTCTTTAGTTCTTCTCCTGAAGTTGGCAACCCGCCGAAATTGACACCTTCGCAAAAGTATTTCTCTTCTGACAGCAGTAATCCTGTGGAAGAGAGGTCACCATCATCTTCCCCTGCTGTGGACAATCAATTCGATTTGCAAGGCGTGGCTAGAGGTCTCAAGGCTGACGGCGTTCCAAGCAGAAGAGAAGTAAATGCAAATAAAGAAGCTAGCCAAAGTCAAAGTTATAATATATCTCTTAATCTCTTTAATGCGCCAAATAGCAGAGTCCAGCCTAGCTCACTTCAAAGTGTTCCATTTCAAGCTGAATATGCATCTTCTGGTTCTGATCATTCACCTCCAAGTTTGAATTCAGATGCTCAGGTATTTCGTGATTTCCTTATTCATGGTTTATGTTTGACTTCAATTTTGTATTTTGTTTTATCTTGCCTATATCTAAGCAAGCTTAGGTAATTCATTTTTGTGAGTGATTTGATATTGTTGCGGTATGCCAACAGGATCGCACTGGGAGAATAATGTTCAAACTATTTGACAAAGATCCTAGTCATTTCCCTGGAACACTGCGAACACAGGTAAAATGCTGTGCCAACATTTGTCCTCATGATGTTATTCTTATAATCTTATTGAATGTAAAAAGTTGCGCTTGGCAAAAATAATAGTGTTTACTAACTTCCCTTTTTTTCTTTCCTAGATTTATAATTGGCTTTCTAATAGTCCATCAGATATGGAGAGCTACATTAGGCCGGGCTGCGTGGTACTATCGCTTTATGCTTCAATGTCCTCTGCTGCCTGGGAGCAGGTAAGTGAACTGCTGTGATGCACGTGCATATATAGCTTTTATGTTTCTTCTTGCTGATTAATTGTTCATTGTGTTTTTTGCAGCTAGAAGAAAACTTCCTGCAACATGTCCATTCTTTAATTCAAAGCAATTCCGACTTTTGGAGAATTGGAAGGTTTCTGGTACATTCTGGCAATCAGTTAGCATTACACAAAGATGGTGAGTACTAATCCATGACTGCAGACTTGAACCTTTTTATGCTTAAGATATGCTTTTTTGGCCTCTTTATCTCAATAGTTTTCTTTTTTTTTTTTAAATCAAACTTTAGAAGATCAAACGTGCCCTGTCTCTCTAAATTTCCTTTATCTGAATTAGATCCATTTAAATTGAAAATCCAGGAAAAATTCACTTATGCAAGCCATGGAGAACTTGGAGGTCTCCTGAATTGATATCAGTGTCCCCTTTGGCAATTGTTAGTGGACAAGAAACCTCTTTTTCATTGAAGGGTAGAAACCTGTCAAATCCTGGCACCAAGTCAGTAGCACTTTTCCCACATTTTATTTGTGTGCTGCTTTATACCTCCTTTTGGTCCATTCTACTGATATTCATTCTAAATTTTGCAGGATTCATTGCACAGGTACTGGCGGTTACACGCCCATAAAAGTTGTTGAATCTGCATGTTATGGTATGACCTACGACAAGATAAAATTGAGTGGTATTAAAGTTCAGGATGCTTCTCCTGGTCTTTTGGGTCGCTGTTTTATCGAGGTAGAATTCTTAATCTTTTTTTTTTTCTTTTTCAACTTCTATCCCTGTAGAGAATTCTATTTGCTTGCAGTACATGCATATTTTCCTGAAACTTTTGGCTGTGCAAAGTTTGTATCTAATAAATGCAACGTCATTCATGAAAAGGTTGAAAATGGTTTCAAGGGTAGCAGTTTTCCAGTGATAATAGCTGATGCAACCATTTGTAAGGAACTGAGACCACTTGAATCTGAATTCGACAAGGAAGAAAATGCAAGTGATGCCATTTCGGATGAGCATGGATATGATCTTGGAAGACCAAGGTCGAGGGAGGAGACTCTACACTTCCTGAATGAGCTTGGGTGGTTATTCCAAAGAAAAAGGTTCTCATATACGGATTTGGTTCCAGATTATTCACTTGACAGATTCAGATTCATACTTACATTTTCTGTGGAAAGAAATTGCTGTATGCTAGTTAAAACACTCTTGGATATGTTGGTTCAAAAATACTTGGAAGGCCAATGGTCGTCAACGGCATCATTGGAGATGCTCAACGCAATCCAACTCCTGAATAGAGCAGTTAAAAGAAAGTATGTTAAAATGGTTGATTTGCTCATTCAGTATGCTGTGCCTAGCAACAATGATGCATCCCGGAAGTACGTATTTCCGCCAAATGTTGCGGGCCCTGATGGTATTACGCCATTGCACTTGGCAGCATGCACATCGTCATCTGAGGGTGTAATTGACTCTTTGACAAATGATCCGCAGGAGGTAAATTTACCGGCTTTACTTTAGTAATAAGGTTTATATAGGAAACTCTCCATTTGGACGTCTTATTTAGTGCTAATTTCAGCACACTTTTCTCCACAAACGTGGATTACATTTCGGTGTCTTTATTTCTTGTAAACTTAAAACTACCAAGTGAACACTGAAGTCATTCTTGCAGTATGTTCAACAAGCATAAAGAAGATGCATGTATAATTCCCTTTTATAAAGCACCTAATAATCAGTGTTTCTTGTGGTGGTGTAGATTGGGTTGAACAGCTGGGATTCTCTTCTAGATGCAAATGGGCAGACTCCGCATGCTTATGCCATGATGAGGAATAATCATTCTTATAATGTGCTGGTTGCTCGAAAACTCTCCAATAGAAGAAGAGGCCATGTTTCAGTAACAATTAATAGTGAGATAGAGCATTCATCAATGGACATCGAGCTTAAGCAAAGGCAAAGTGACCAAACCAAAAGAGGTCAGAATTCCTGCACTAAGTGTAGTGCAATGGCGGATGTTCGTTACAGCAGCAGAATTCCTGGTTCACGGAGCTTTGGTCACCATCGACCCTTTATTCATTCGATTCTAGCTATTGCCGCCGTATGTGTCTGTGTCTGTCTGTTCTTGCGAGGACACCCTTGGGTCGGCTCGGTTACGCCCTTCAATTGGGAGAAGTTGGATTATGGCACCATATAACTGCTATTGCTAGACAAGTTTGGCATAAAGGGAATCGGAGTCATCAACTAAGGGGTAACAAAAGAACCCAATGGTTGCTGTTTTCGTCGCAGGCGGAAACTGCTTTTCTTGGGGAACGGGCATTTTGTGTTGAGAGCCCAACATAAACACCTCACACATCGATATCGGTCGATGCAGAGCTGTTTGGAAGATCAAGGAGAAAGAAAGTGTGGCTGCCCTAGTGCCTTCTTTGCAGATTCTGACTTGAGATAAGGTCCTATTGGAATTTCAGAATTAAGGGTATCAATGTTCTCGAGTTAAAATAGTGTTGAACACTAATAAAAATCTCACAACATAGTCCCTTAGAAATCAAACTATATCATTCCACTTTTAGGGAAATCAATAGTGTTTTTAAGGATCATGCTGGAGATTTCATTTCTTAAGAAACTTATATGTCCAAAACTATTCTACTCCAGGATGAATTTGGTTGTTTACTCCATGTTCAAGTTGGAAGGTGGTGCATGGCTTCAAGAACAAAGCAGTTGACTTATGAGAGCAGTAAGGCCACAAGTACAGGGTATTATGATTAAGTGGCTGTGTAATTATGATGTTTCTGCTGACCATCTGTATGATTATTATTATTATTATTATTATTATTATTATTAAATTCATGGTTTCAGTTTCCTTTCCTTTCCTTTCTGCTATCATTTGCATGTGATTTTTTAATTATGATGTCTTTTTGACTTTTTTCCGTGGTCCTTTTCTTTATTAGTGTATGTCCAATTAAGATTACATTATATGCTGAATGGCTGAGGATTCTTAACCAGTGGCCATAATTTCGTTTGCTTGGATATATTCATATATAGTACGGTGCCACAATACATCATTGACAATTGTAGCTGCTGCTATTGCTGTGTACTTTATTATGTCTGTTATTATCATATTTGAACAAATTGACATTTGATAATTCTAATTTAATTAAGGGTGTTTTTAATTATGTTGGTCTTGAATTAATATAATACAATGTTATTAAATCAATAATTGATACGTCATATGTGATAGCTACCACTGAAACCAAGTGTAGGTTTTAGTTATATAGAATATATGAAGCTGACATTGATTTATGAATTGTGTGTATCTATTACTAATTAATTCTTGTAATTAATATCCATATAATTAAAATTCATAATTATGCAGATATTGTTGATGACTATATCCATATCCAGTTATCCACACACACTACTTTTTTTTTTCCTAATATATATATTTTTTATATAAAGAATATGTGCAAAGTTTATTATTCACCTTAATCAATAGATACCTAATGTTGAGTTATTAATAGTTGGTTCTGAAGCAGCTGTGGAACTTAATATGAGAGACACATGTCTACCACTCTAACCAAGAGGCAAAACCTAGATTCTTTGTTAAAAGAAAAAATAAAAAATAAAAAATGCTAAAATGTTACTAAAAATTCTTTCCAAATATTAATAATAATAATAATAGTATCAATAATTCAAAAATGTTAGGTATATGTACCGACGTACTTGTAGGGTGTAGCTGAATACAAAATACTGTGGCCAACTTGCATTATTTCTTGCGTCAAAATCGAAAGCACATGAATGATGAATTGAATGAATGGCTTTCGTTTTCATCAATGTATTGGCAATTTGGACCACATTCATTGATTGGGAGGTCTCGCTTATAACATACATATCCTAGGCGTGGAAGATAACACCACCAATAATATTTTATTTCTTACATTAAATTATATTATATTAAAATATAAATGTATATCCCTTTTAGCACTTTACTTTACCTTACCTTCCAACTTGTATCATCCGCCATGTCCACATCGTAATGTTTTTTTCTGTAACTTATGAATTGACACTTGGACTCTTAATAATGATCAAACGCGGCTATAAGAAACTACAAATTTGATATTGTTCACATTTATTTTTGGGGTATAGATAGAGATTTCTAACAAAGTTTTGGAGTGAAATATCAAAACAATTTTGTGAGAAACACAGCTTCTTTTGAACCAACAATTAGCTATACCGAATGAGCAAGACTGAGGCTTTAAATTTTTTTTTTTAGCAAAGATAGGAGATTCGAACCCGCAATCTCTTAATTGAGTATGGGAAAACTATACCATTTGAACTATTACTCATTAGTGATTGAGGCTTTAAATTATTGGAAGAGTTTCAAGTATATCAAGAATATCGGTATTCTAATTGTTTTAATCCTTGATTTTAATTAATATATATTATATATATTTTTTATAATTTAAATCAACGATTAAAATAAACACTTAAAATTTTTCCTAAATTATTAAAAGAATGTTAGAAAATTATTAAAATTTATTATTTTGGTGAGTGTTAGTTAGTAATATTTGAAAATATAGGTTAAAAATTTAGATTGTTAGACTAAAAAAATTGAATTAATAGCTAAAATTATTGGTCAAAAATAATAAATTCTGTTGTTTTTTAATTTTTATCAAATTATTGTTATAAAGAAAAAATATTGGTTTTTTTCTGTTAGAGGGAAAAAAGAGAGAGAGTAGTTTTTAGTCTTTTTCCATACTCATACTCAGATTGTCATGAAAGTCATATTACTTATATAATTATTTACAAAAAAAAAACTAAAAAATTTAAATATTCAAACAAAAATATTAATTATGAAAGATTATATTAGGAGACTACTTTGATAAAAACACTAAAAATGTTTTTTTAAAGACGTTTACATGTGTCATGATATTATTGGACATCTTTATTAAATCGGTTAATAATTTATTTTTTAATAAATCAGAACAAAATCGATTTATTATAGCAACAATAATAAACTCAATTGTCCGCACTATAATTATTAGATCCGATTTGATCCGACCAATTTACACAATCTAAATTGAATCATGTTTAAATTTTTTAATAAAAAATAAATATATCCCTAATTTTTGTTTAAAACAAAAAAAAACCCATAATCTAGTGAATTATGTAAATTGGTCGAATTCGATCGGATCTAATAACAATTGGGTTTATTATTATTGTTATAAAAAAATCGGTTTTATTCTAATTTATTAACAAATTTAAAAATAACCGGTTCATTAATACGTCCAATGATAATGCGACACATAAGTATTTTGACAAAAAGACATTCTACGCATATTTATGAGAGCATCCTCCTATTATATTATTACATTAAGGGAAAAGCTTAGTATACAAGCGATTAGGGCTTGTAACTATTACAAGTTCATTAACGCCTAATCCACCAAAACGTGCTGCAACTCCTACGTCACTTACACGCGCTATATTCATGCCCTTTCACGTTTTTTTTGTGTCTCTTTTTCTTCTTCTTCTTTCTCCGTGCTTCTTCTTCTTCTTCTTCTTTCTCTGTGTCTCTTTTTCTTCTCTTCCTCCCTCTTTTTTTTATTAAAATTTCTTCTCCTCTTTTCGTTTTCTCTTTCTCCTTCATCAAAATCACCAGAAAAAACAAAGAAACATTATTCAAGGTACGTTTCTTGCCTTCTCTTTCTCTTCTTCTTTCTTCTTCTCTTGCTGCGTTCTTCTTCCTCTTCCTCTTCTTCTTCTCTTTCTTTTTTTTTTTTCTTTTTCCTTCTTCATTTGCTTTTCTCTCTGTTTTTTTTTCATTATTCTCGATTTCTATTGTTTTTGACTCAAGCTCTGAAATCGTTTTGAAGAAGAAGTAGCAGAAGATGAGGAGGAGAAAGAAAGAGTTCTGAATTATGCATGATTTTGGGTGTATTTTCTTAAATCCTTTGGGTGTATTTTCTGTAACCCTTTGGGTGTATTCCTATAATCGTTTGGGTGAATTCTTGTAGCCGTTTGGGTGTATTTTCTGTAATCTCTTGGGTGTATTTTATGTAATCGTTTGGGTGTATTTCTGTAATCTCTTGGGTGTATTTTATGTAATCGTTTGGGTGTATTTCTGTAATGCCTGCCATTTTTTCTGAAATAAAAAATACACCCATAGATATCAGTAAGATACACCCATAGATATGAGTCAAATACACCTATAGATATCAGTCAGATATCACTCAAATACACCCAAAGGATTACAGAAAATACACTCAAACGGTTACAAGAATTCACCCAAACGATTATAGGAATACACCCAAGGGTTACAGAAATACACCCAAAGGATTTAAGAAAATACACCCAAAATTCGTTGAAATACATCTTATGCATAATTCAGAACTCTTTCTCTTTCTCCTCCTCCTGCTTCTTCTTCTTCAAAAACGATTTTACCATGAAAAATCGAAAAAAAAAAACGAGAAAACAGAGAGAAAAGACGTAAATGAAGAAGAAGAAGAGGAAAACGAGGAAGAAGAATGTGCAAAAACGAAAGAAAATGAGAAGAAGAAGAGTAAGAGGAAGAAGAACGTGCAGCAAGAAGAAGAAGAAGAATTTCAGAAACCATGAAAATTGAAAAAAAAAAAACGAAGAAGAAGAAGAAGAAGAAGAAGAGGAAGAGGAAGATGAAGAGGAAGAGGAAGAAGAAGAAGACGAAGAAGAAGAAGAAGAAGAGAAGAAAAAGAAGAAGAAGACGAAGAGGAACCGTTTGAGTGGGGCGCGTGTAGTTACGCTCCATTCAAAATGAGTTAATGCGTGTGTTAATGAAGTTTGGACTGATAACTTGTAAAACTTGTATGGCCTTTTTACTTGTATGTGTAGCAGGCCCCTATTATTAAAGTATCATCTTTTAGATAAATAGAGTATATTTAACAAAATGATACTTCCTTAAATAATTCCGTCAATAATCTAATTTTTCATATGTAATTTGTATTTCACTCAAAAAGATTTTTTTTATCACTTTAGCCAATTGTTCTCCACTTTGAGTCATCACTTTCACGCCACCTGAAAAAACAAGATGGCATGCAATTATGAGACAAATATAAGTGTATGAAGCTAAATATATACAAATGCAACCTCGGAGAAATAAATCAATAATAGTCACATCATTCAAAACCTTACACAAAATGTTTTCTTCTCCAAGACACATTTGAAAATATCCTACTTAAGATACCATTAATTCTCCGCGTAGAAAGTAGAAACTGTACACCTAATTGGGTTAGAAATATCCCAAATGCCTTTCTAAGATCAGAGGAACTAACTGCCAAAGTTAAGCAAACTTTTTTGAAGATCACAGCTGTTCATATGGCTACTCAAATCCACCATTCCAGCCGTAAACTAAGCTTCTTTTTTTTTCTTTTCTTTTCTTTTTTTTTAATTAATATCTCAAGAGCTTAATCTTATCTTAATATATTGGCACTTAAAATCTTTCACGTAATCTAATATTTAGCTATCCATAATTCCTTATCATATTATATGATACTTTAGATTTAGATTTTGTGGTCTACACAAGAGTCTACCTAAATAATTTTTTTTTATCGGTTTGAATTAAAAAAAAAATTAATTTATAATATTAAAATTTTTATGATAAAAAATTTAGAATTAAGTTATTGTTAATTTTTAAAAGAAAATTTTAACAAAAGATAAATGAAGAAAAATATAAAAATTTATGCAAATTTTACATAAATCTAAAAATATTTTTTGCGTAAAAAAACGTATTAGAGATATAATTATTATTTTATTATTATATTGTGTTAGCATGATTACATGATACTTCTATGTTCTAACGATATTAAAAAAAATGAGAGTAAAATTTTTATTTTAGATTTCGATTAACGTTAAAATTATTGGTTAGTATATCTATTTTTTTAAGGTAGCGTTTGGAAGAAAGACAGAGACTAAGAGACAATGATTAAGAGATAGAGACTGAGAAATAGAGATTGAAATAAATTTCAGTAATCAATATTATGTTTGGTATAAAATAAAAGATTGAGGTTGAAATAAAAATAAAGCTCTAATTTAATTTACACAAAAACTAAAGTTGGAATTAATTAATTAAAATGAAAATATTTTAGGTATAAATTATTATTAAAATTTCAATTTTCATCTCCAAAAATTTTAATCTTCTATATTTTTATTTTTTTAAAAATACTGAAATACTAAAATTTTAATATCAATCTCTGAACTAATAAATATAATACTAAGTCCTAATTTTTTAATCTCCATCACAATATCTCAAAACAAACGCTACCTAAATAAGTGAACAATATGCAAAGTAATCAGTTACTTCATTCGCGGTAGATACTTTACTTGGAAAAAAAAACTATAAAACCTTGTATATTACATCATAAACTATTGATAATATTGAGCCTAAGCCTAGGAAATTATAAGGCTGATAATATGGACAAAATTATATTTCACTTTCTTTATTTTCCGTTTGATTCCAAATTTTGTGTTATTGTGTGAATATTCATAAGCGCAAATTTGTTTATTGAATTACTTTTTATTTTTCATTGATTCCAAAGTTTGTATTATTCTATATATTTTTGGTCAACAGATTGGTTCAACACATATTAGTAATGCTATTGTGGATCAAAAGGTTGGCCCAATTAGAAATCGAGCAAAAACTTAGATCATGTTAAAATATTCCCAGTTGATCCATCAGAACTTATAGACAAAGATTATATATAATTGGACTTAACCCAATTTCTTACCAAAAAAAAGGACTAACCCAATTAATAGAACATAAAAATCGGTAATAAACTGACTAAGTTAGGTTAATCTAGTAGTTAGTTTATTAGTTCATTTAAATAAATATTTATAGTTCTAATTTCATTTTGTATCTGCAGAAATTTATTTACCAATAAGTCAATAACAAACCTTCAAAAAGAGTTTTGATCCGCAATGAATTAGTTTTTAATTTACTGGACTAGAGGATACTGTGGAAAAAGGGAAAAAAAAGAATAGTATAAATATAAAAGAAGTATATTGTTTTACTAATAAACTAATATGTAAAATCGAAAAATGTCTTAGAACATCTCTTCTTCTTTGATCAATTTCTTCTCATCGAATTATCTTTCTATCCCAAATAAATTACATACAAACACCTAGTATCAGTCATTCAATTTCAATCCTATTTCATATACCTTCTCTTCCTATACCTTTAAAGATAAAATAAATAAAACTAAACAAAACAAAAACAAACCAAACCTTTTATATCTTTAAAATCTCCTTATTAAAGCAGTTGTTAACATGGCAAATTAAATCAGAATATAATTGGCATACCGGTGATTGTTGTGTCACATCCCTATTGTTTTTATGTGATGAGGTTTTGAGTGCTAAGATTTTGTTTCGGCCTTTATTTAGTATTCTTTAACTTTCAGATTGGTAGTATTTTTCATTTTTACAATCATTAATCATCTCTTATTTATCTCTTTTAAAAGTTATGTATTATTTAGCAAAAAATGTTAAGGGATTAATATTTTGGGTAAAGTATTAAATTGGTCCCCTATATTTGGGCGTAATTTTATTTTAGTTCTTAAGGTTTAAAGTGTTCTATTTGAATCTAAAAAAATTTCATTTAGCATCAATTTAGTCTCACAGTGAGGTCAAAGTTAAATAATTAACGAAATATCCTACATAACAATAATACAAGAACAAAATCGATAATCTAGAAAACAAGTACGAGAGCTCCAGAGGTACAAAATTAACCATGGATGCATCAATACATTTATTTATTATTTTTCTTATAATATAAATAAAATATTTTCTATAGAGCTAAAGAGAATGACAAATAAATGTATTGATGTATCAACGGTTGATTTTGTGCCTCTAGAGCTTGTACTTGTTCTCCAGATTATCGATTTTGTTCTTGTACGGTTGTTATGTAGGACATTCCGTTAATTATTTAACTTTGACAGGACTAAATTGATGCTAAATAAAATTTTTTTGGATTCAAATAGGACACTTTAAACCTTAAGGACCAAAACAGAATTATGCCAAACATAGAGGACCAATTTAATACTTTATCCTAATATTTTTTATATTTTTATTTTATATTTAAATAAATATTAGTTAGCTCTATTTTTTTTCACTTAATATTGGGCCCTAATATTTTTATTATCTAATTATCGGAAAGAAAAAGAAAAAGCTGACCAATGCTTACAATATTTATAACATAAATTTGTACAATAATATAATAATAACAAACACTTCAGCATAATAATAAAAATAATAGTAAAACAAAAATTACACAATGGAGAACAATTACTTGCCACCTTTTTTAGATC
Source organism: Arachis stenosperma (assembly GCF_014773155.1). NCBI lineage: Eukaryota > Viridiplantae > Streptophyta > Magnoliopsida > Fabales > Fabaceae > Arachis > Arachis stenosperma. Next base: position 133,773,459 of record NC_080386.1, on the reverse strand, counting down.
CCTTCCCCAACCCATATAAAATATACATAAGAGAAGAAAAGCAAAGGTATAAATACTTGCACAAATCAATGATATACAATTCCTTATCATTCCCAATACAATAATGGAACAATTTGTGATAATTAATTCAATGGAGCCATCTTAAGCATATTACCACTAACACTAATTCACCATACAACAATAATATATAATATTATATAGGGTAAATCATATTGACATTTTTCCAAAAAACTAGGTGATATTAATTATTTATGATCACAATCTTTAATTTGTCAAATATTTATCTATTGATCACAATCTTCTTAATCCCAAATTTTAATAAAAAAAGGTAATTAAAACACTAATTAATCAAGTGCCATATATATATAATCTTAGTATTTAGAAAATGTGGGGTGTAATATATATGACCAATTTTAAGGAAAATGAAAATAATTTACCCAAATATAATAATTATTAATTAGTGAGGCCTAGTTCTTGTGTTAGTAGTATTACTAGTATTGGAAGTGTGAGAAAGATCATTGGCACTTCCTTTGGTAATGTTTTGAACAAGAACTTCTCCAACACCTTCTCCAATGCCTTCAACCAATCCACCAATGAATTCAATAACAACTTGTGAAGCAACTTTTGCAGCAGTAGCAATCATGCTGGGCTTTTCTGGGGGCTTTATACCATGGGCCTTGAGCCCATTAACCTTGCTCTTAGCACACCAAGCATGGATATAGTACTCACATTGAGGAGAAGTGCACTTATACACCCTACCTGACCTCTTCCTCTTGCACTCCCCACATATGAAGCCGGTGGAGTCTGCGGCCGAGGCGGTCGCGGCGGCCGGGAGGATCTTAAGGGTGTGTGGATGAGGTGGGTAGTCAATTTCAGTGTTGAGCATGGCACAGCATGGATGCATTTGATAGCCACATGCAGTGCATATGAATGCAAAGCCTTTGGTTGGTTTCCCACAAACATCACATTTGGATTTTCCACTTTTAGCTGAAATTCATCATATACATATATGAGTAATTAACTTTGATATGTATGTGTACTAGAATTATAAAATAATTCTAAAACTAAGATTTAATTATAATATTGAAAAAAAAAATGACAAATTGATCCTGACTTTTTAGTCTACGGACATTTAGATTTAAAAATATATATATTTAAGTTCGTGACTCCTTTAAAATTTGGACACATTGATCACTGGGTCTAATTTGTCCTATTTTAAAAAATTCTCTCACGTGTGCATCCGTATCAATCAAGTCAGTACAATGGAAGTCACGCTTGATTTTTTTATTGGATCTAACAGACCTAAGCTAAGTGAATATAAAAGATCGATATTCCAGATTTTAAAAAATTCAAGAACTTAAATATATTTTTAAATTCTTAAAAATTTAAATATCTACGAATAAAAAAATTAAGGACCTATTTATTATTTTTTTAATTATATATTTATTAGTATTTTAAATTTTCATATGTTTAATAATATCTCATTTGAAAGAATTGGTAAAAATGAAATTTTGATCACGAATATTTTAATGACACATAAATAATTTTTATATCTAACAAAATCATTTAACTCAGTGGAAAGAGTTAGATTGGACTTATTACAAACCCCCTAAAATTTTAAAATATTCTATGAATACCAGAAATTAATTATTGTATATTTGTATATATTTAAACAAATTTTACATGTTTTTTAATAAAGTAATCAACTTCTAAAATAAACAAAATTTTCAATAATGCAAAAGAATAAACTTTTGGTGAACAAAATAAAACTATTCATTACTATATTTTTATTCGTATCTTTATTATATTATAAGTATAAATTTAGTTTGATTAATATTATATTATTTATAAAATTTGTTTATAACTGTAAATATAATTTGATATATATGTCTAGAAATTTTAATTTTAATTTTATTTTTATAAAATTTGATTATAAATATAATTCAATATATATGATCATTCTATATTCCTATACAAGTGGCGAATTTCTAATATTTATATAATATGTGATATCTATATATGTATAATATGGTTAAAAAAAGCTAAAAAATATTTTATTTAAAAAGAAGGAAAGAAAAGCTGAAAGTCTATAATTATAAAGAAAATATTTTTTAAAAAAAATCATGAATAATTAAAAAAGTTATCTGAGCTGGAGAAGCAGAAGAAGGAAAAACAAATATCAAAGCATATGCCATTCACTTCCCCTCCTTCTCTTTCTCTTTTATCTCAAATAATAGACATGACATAATTAACAAATAATATTAGCTAAAACATGTTTTCATGTATATGAGTTTAATTTTAATACACGCATAGTATAAAGTGTTTTATATAGTCAAATAATTACATCTATTTTTTTTATGATTATTCACGCGATCAATATAAAAAATAGTTATTTTTATTAATCTGACATTATATAATTAGATACACATATAAAATTAATATAAAATACTAACAGTATATCAAAATTAAATTTTTTATATATATATAGTCCCATCTGATGAGTCATTAAGGTTAGTTTAATAGTAAAGATTTGGATAATATATACCAAGTTTTAATGTCAAATCTTAACACCAGCATTAAAAGATGGAAACTCAAGTGTAGTCGACTCCACACGAAGTTGATAACTGAGAACTGTTAGATGATTTGACTAAATTTTTATTTAACGGCTCTCAATTATCAACTTTACGTGAAGTCAACTGCACCTGAGTTTTCATCTCATTAAAAAATAAATAAATAAATAAAAATAGAGAGAAGAAAGAGTAAGACCTGGTTTGGAATGGAACAAGATGGAGTGCTGAGAATGCAAGGGATGTGCCTTGAGAGCAGGAGGAGCAAAAGCACAAAAATCATGAAGCTGAAACTCACATTCTTGGCATACAAATCTCTTTCCACATCCATATTCCTTACATCCCACACACACAAACACCTCCCCCATCTCCACCATTGACAAGCTGTGTTGTGGATGGCTGAAGTGTATTATTTCTTGTCCAAATATTTGTTCCGGTGATGTTGGAAATTTCACCGGCGGCGGCGGCGGTGGTGATGCTTTCTTGGGGGTAAAATTGGAATATTGGTCAATAACATTAGGGGATGTCATCATGAATTGATGCTCTTGTATATTGGATGGTGCTTTTTGCAATTGGAACGTTCTTGTTTTCCTCATCATTGCTTGATTTTGGTTCATCATCATTTCTTTGTGTTCTCAATTGAAAACTGTGTCTTAATTTTTGGTGCATGGGAATTGAGTAAGGGTAATGGAGAATATATATTGTGGTACCTCGAATATTGTTCCACACACTCTTCATGTCTTTTCATTGTTGAACCCAAATTCATATTTCAATAATTTCTAAAGTTGTTATAATTAACTTCTAAAAAGGATTTGTTACTTTTGAAGGAGAAAAAAAAAAAAAAAACAGAAGCAAAATTGGAAGATATAATTTGTAGAATTTATTCCTTTGTTATTATTCCCACAAAAATTTATTTGACAAACTTTTATATTATTGGCTGATATATTTCTTATTTAGGATATCTAGCTCTTAAATGGTTAAAATAATATTTTTAATTTGCTATGTATATATATCTAGGGTATGTATTAATCATCTATTATTGTAGAGTAGTTATTTTTTAAATAGAAGTAATACAGTTGATTATATACATACCTAGATAGAAAATAGAATAAATTATTTCTGAATATCAAAGATTTAAGCGTGATAATTTTAATTATAAAAGATATAAATTAACTAATATTTATAGAAAAAATTATATTTTTTATAATTAAAATTTTGTAAATGTTTGGTAACAAAAAAAAATCAGCCAAAAACTACTAACAATTAATAAATGTTAAATAAGACAAATTATGCCTGTTCTTTTTGTTTACCTAGCATTACTCTTAAAATTTGTAGTGTTTACATTTTTTAGGGTAAAAATTAATAACTTAGTATTCTCGAAAATATAAAAAGGCTTAAAAATGAAGTACAAGATTCTAAAATCAAAGGAAGTAAGCAAGAAACAAATTAGTTAGTTGTGATTTCATCTAATGAATAATTTGTTAGAAGTTTTACTAAGAAACGTTATATCTAGCCACATCACTCTTTTGTTTAGATTAGATGCTTAGAAAGTAGGTTTTAATTTCTAGGTTTTGTGGTTTGTCATTTCATTACTCAAAAACTAAACTAAAGAAAGAGGATGCCATGCATAAATTAAAAGCATCTTGCATGTGAGTGTGACACAAATGGTAGTAACCATTTGAGGCATTTTCTTTACTCTTTTATTTGTGCCATCTCATCTTATTTTTCCTGTTGTTGGTTCTAAACTTCTAAATTCTAATCCTCTTGTCTCATGGACCCACTACTTCCAATCTTTGATCATTATCAATTTCAAATTAAATAATCTCATATCACTCTTTTTTCTTTGTCTTTTCACTTTGTCACTCTCAAAATGGGATTCATGGTTGATATATAATTCATGGGAGAAAATTGAATAAATCCTCTATGTTTGTGACACGATTATATTTTTCTAATTTTTTAATAGATTGTTAAAATAAAAACAAATTAAACTTATTCACGTATTCATAGTGATTTATGTTATTAATTGCTTATCTTTTATAGCTAGCTATAACTTCTATAGTATGTTCTTCTTTACAGTAAAAAATAAAATGATAGTAACTAATAAATTGTTAGGAATGCTTGACGGATCATTGTTAGTTGATGAGTTTTGTGTTATCATCTGGAATATTTGACTGGAAATGAATGACAGATAGTTAAGAATTAAGAAATAGGTGTTGAGGATGTTATCAACAAGTCGATTAAGAGCTATAAAGAATAGGTTGAATTTGATCCTTCAGTTTAATTTTCTGTTTCGTTATTTAGTAACTAGTAAGGTTGTACTTTTTAGCTATTTTACCTTGTTGTGTTGAGCTTTTTGTTTTAAAAAAATATGTTAGAATATAAATATACATTAAAAATAAATTAAACTACATATGTATTTATTTACAAATATATTAGTGGCTGATTTTAATAATTAATTTTAGTGTATAAAATAATATTTTTGTTAATTAAGTTTTAAATTATGTCTTACTCTTTAGCTATGGAAGATTTTTTTTAATTTTTTTTTACAATTTGAATTTATGATTTTGAAATTAATTAATATATATTGTATGTATATTATGTTAAATGGGCAATATAATGAATCTATGCATGGAATATCATTTTATCAAACCTAATTTGCTTAAACAAAAAGGATAGCGTGTGAGGAGGAAATTATGTATTCCTTAAATTTTAATAGACCAAGTTAATTGAATTAGGTTATTTATGTTTCATGGAAAGCCACTAAGCCAGCACAAAACTAATATAGTGGGGCCCAAATAAAGCATTGTTTTGATTCTTAATGGGCCCCAATAATGCCACATTTTCAGGGCAGTTGAAGTTATAAGAAATAAAATTAGATACCCTTGGCACCAAAGTCAAGGTTCTCTCTTTAGAACTAGCTAGCTAGCTAGCAAGAGAGTGGGCAATTTCCTTTGTATTAATTAATTAACAGGGATTTTGATACGATATTATACTAATGGACTTTCCAAATTCAACAAACCTATGAGAATTTTGCATTTTTAATTAATTTTGTTTAATATTATATAGATTGTGTTGAGTTGGAAGAGCATATATTTGTCCAAACATGTTCCTATTGGATGGCAATTTTTCATTCACTAATGGAAGTCTAAGTGTCATTGAAGGCGATTCCCAATAATTAGTTTGAAAAAATATTTGAGAGTTATGAAAATTTATTATTTTTAATTATTATTTTAATTTTTTTAGTTTAATAATTTAGTAATATATTTTTAAATATTAATAACTAACTGATAATTAAAAATAATAAATTTAATGATTTTATAGTATTTCTCATTAGTTTGTGTCTAGTAGCAAGTGATTCCCATGCATTATTATTATTCCTATTTTATATATTTGCTTTATCCTGTTTAATCTTTTTAGCTTCAAGAAATCCACAAACAAAACCATAAAAAAGGGAAAGAAATAAAAAATAAGAAAAAAAAAATAGCATATTCCAATCTTTAATCTTTACGACTTTCAAGGAGCTCTCTTGAAAGTTTTCCACCATATATATTCCTTTTCGGCTAAATTTCCACCATATATATATTTATATTTTTTTTATGTATTGCCATTTTTATTTTTGGAATATATATAGTTAAAGACTTACCCCACAAATAATAAAGATAGCCGAGAAAAAGAAAATGATGACTAGGCACATGCATGCAGCTCGTGTTTCTCACAAGAAAAATAATAAACACAATTCGTTCTGCTGTTACTAATTATTCTTTAATCAAGATTAGAAGATGCATTATAACCTAACGAAGTTATAGTAATATTAATATATATAAATGAAAAAAAAAAAAGAAGAATTAATGAAGATACAGTTTGAAAAGCTAAGAGATACCTCCTTTGGTTCTTGCCGAACCTAGATTCGTCTATCTTATCTCACCAATTTATCATCAATTTTCTTTTAGTGTATATGAAATCCCACATTGTCTAAATGTTAAAACTCAAAGTTTTCATAACTATGGAGCAAATTTTATTGCAAAAATTGGTTTTTGAAGTTGAATTAGATACATCTAATTTCTAAAATTAATATAGTATTATTAGAGGAAAGTTGAAAAATTATTTTTGAGCCACCTTCACAATAATTCAGTTGTTATCCATTCACACAAAGAACTGTCTATATGTCACGTTAACGTACCATGCTAATAGTTAAATGTCATATATAATAATGGATAAAAAGAGTGAGAAAAGAAAAACATTTTCTTGAGAAAATAACATTTTCTCTTATTGTAATAATAATACATAAATAAATAAACATTCTAAAAGGAAAAAAGGAAAAGGTTTGAAGATATATATATATCTCTGTGTGTGTGTGTGTGAGAAAAAGCTTGCAACAACTAGTTTGCTAGGAGAATGAGCCTCCTGATATAGCAAATTTTAATAACGAGTAAAGTGCTATTTTAGTCTTTAATATTTTGGGTTAAATTCTAATTTAGTATTTAACGGTTTAAATGTTTTATTTTTATTCTAAATTTTTTTAAATAAATTTAATGTTATTTTATCATTAAATTTAATACGAATAATTAACGGAATAAGTGATATAGACGTTAATAATATTATTGTTAACTTATATCTTCTTCAGTGTATTAAAAAAACCAAAATTATAACCAAAATTTTGTTATAATATTTTATCTTCTCAATTTCTTTCTTATAAATAAATCCTTAATTCTATCAATCAATAATCAATGCTTCTGAGTAAAAAAAAAAACTTATGTTGTTTATCGTTGACGAGTCGAATTTACTTATATATTAAAATTAATTATTATTAACTTTTGAATATACTAATTATTCGTATTAAATTTAACGGTGAGACAATATTTAACCTATTTAAAATTTTATTTAAAATTTTATAAGATTAAAATAAGACGTTTAAATATTTTTTGAAATTAAAATAGGACTATTGAAATATTAATAACTGGCTACTTCACCCTTTTAGACAGTAACCATATTTGGTTAAGGCGTTAAGCTCTCATTCTGTCACTAACATTATAGAATGTAAAATAGAAGAAGAATGAACAGATTAATGTCACTTACATAATTTGCTATATCCACTTGTCAATGTTTCCATACTTTATCCAGAAAAATTCTTATAATATAGATTAGAGGAATCATCCTCATATATTTCAAGCACAAAACAAGAGATTAGAGAGAACAACAGAAAAACTAAAATATCTTATATGGGTTGAAATAACAAGTGATTAACAAAAACAACGAACCTATCTATGGAACACATATACAAAAACAAGCAAAATGTTTATATTTTGAGACAAAATTTGCTTATAATTTTCTATCAACCCAAAATCTATAAAAGGTGGAGACAAGAAGAAGACACAAGTTTTCTATTTTGTCTTCTATTTCCTGTGTCTATTTTTTTTTTTTTTTTTTTGTCCTAGGACACTTACTAATCACACCTTACAAATATAATGACCTGCTTGTATTTTTTTTTTCTGGGGACTTGAGCACAGTATAACACACATATCTAACAAAGAAAATAGTACAAGATATACACATATGATATCAGTATCTTAAATGTTACAACTTCCAAAATTTGGAGTGAGTATCCTAGATATTCATGTTATATTGTGTCCCATGTCCTGTCTCCATGTTAGTATCAGTGCTATATAGTCTTTTTTTGCAGCATCCTAGTAGAACTTTCACTTTGATGCATCATGTAATTAATCAATAATCATGTATGAGAAATGTGCAATGAGAACTCTAATCCTCTTCAACACTCATCTCTGGTGAACCTTGGTGCCTGAGAGAATCAATGCTGAGAAAACATTTCAACCCAATCAGAATCCATTAATTAAAGAAAAAAAAGAGCAAAAGGTAAATCAAAATGGTAAGCAAGAACCAAAGTAAATATAGCCAACCTGCATTCCTGAGGAACCCTCCAGGAGATAACTGACAATCTCTTCAACTTAGGAGGCAAGGTCAAATAGTATTTCCAATCCTGAAGCATAATTCTAAGATCGTGAAGCTTACTATCCATGCCATAGCAACAATTCGCATGCATTGTACAAACTTGATTTAAATCTTTGCTTGGTTCACAAAGGCCACCAAAATTTGCTGTATCCAAGAACCTCATTTTCAGTCCTATATCGGTGATGAAAGGGTCTACCTTGATGAAATTGAGCACATCCTGATCATGGTATCCCGGATAGACTTCTTGCGAAGAGTACCAGAATTTGTAAAACTCTATTGATCTATTATTGGACTTTACAAAGTTGAACCCTCCATTGGGTCTATTCTCTAAATCATACGAGCTACCCGTGAAATGATCGCATGCTATCTGGAAATCTGCATCATGGTGAAACCGAGGAAATGGGTCCCTGAACCACATGATATCAGCATCCTGGAAGAGGAATACAATCACATCAATCTAATTTAGACATCTTAGAAATGTATCTTGCTTCCTATATAGAATATTTTAATTCTAATTTTCCTTTTAAAGAAACTTAGTGTGTGTATAATGGAAGAATCAACAATCAAATGCAAGGCTAAAAATTTGGCTGCGGTTGATCAGGTTATGAATAAGCTGCGATTACAATTCGGTGGATTAAAAGGAAAATTTCATACTCTGAAAAGCTTTTCCAGGTTAATAACAGTTAGAGACAATTCCAAAGATTACATCATATGAAATAGAAAGGGATTAGCCATTGAAATACTTACTGTGAATACAAAATTGTACCCCATCTCAAGAACAGAACGTAGAAAATCTATCCTTCTCCACATCATTTTCAGGTAGCGAGAAGTCATAAAATATGCCTCTTTATGAAAGTCACTGTCTTCACTAACAAGCAAAAAGCAATAGGTGTGTATAACTTTACAGCGTGCAAACGCCCTTTGGTCTAATGCAATAATTACTAAGTGATTCAAAAGCCTACGTGTACGATATCCAATTCTAAAGCTCTCAAGGAAAAGATCAATGACAGAATTTGGTGATGCCCATGCTTCATTTAATGTGGTTAAGATAACAGTTTTGTCTTCCATGGCAGCTTCTTTCAGAATTTCTTCGAGTGGATATTCATTGCTAGCCTGAAGAGCCAAACAGAATAAAAACTGTGACCACTTCTTCCACCAACAAATTGAACAAATAAAACACAAGAAGAATTCAAGAAAGCCTTGATTTTGATTCCAGACTTTGCCTCATCAACTGCAGTGTTTTGTCAAGCAAACAAAAAACCATAGCAAACAAGCCAGCATGTTCGACGCCTCTCGTGGAGTGGCAGAGAGGCTTAGAACATGCAGACATTATGGATATAACTAGAATTTTCTTCAACTATTACACAAGCCAACTACTTTTTTGTTGTAAAAAACAGGGCTAGAGCATGGACATGGAAGAAAACTAAGCTATGAGATGTGGAAAAGAAACTTTGCCCAAATCACAAGACCATCTGTCACCATGATAGCTTCTCCATAAATTTGCCTGACAACCGAACTTTCCAATCACAAGGTTTTTTTATTGGTTTCCCATGATATCCCTCATCCTGGCAGGCCAATGACTAATCCGTTGCAAATCAGAGCTCCATTTAAGGATTTTCCGCTGGCCAATGAGTTGCTACATGCACAAGGTGGGATTCGAACTCCCGACACTCTCTTAAGCGAACTAGTGATCTAACTATTAAATTTGAAGAACTAAGCCAACTACTAAATTTGCATAATATCCAAAAGAAAGAATTTTCTCGGAAAAAAAAAAAGGAAATGTGGCATGATTTCATCCTCCTCTGTTTCATCATTGCATCGGGATTAGTCATTAGTCACTGGATCATTAAAAAAAAAGAAAACAAAACTATCCAAAAAAAGTAACTCCTAAGTCCTAACCAACAACACCATTGAAAGACATTTCAATCTAAAATATACATCATAAGCTAACTAAACAACACAGATTTCAGCTCAAAATCTCAAATTAGTAACAAAAAAATAAAACCTTATTCGAGAAAACACAAAATCAAACTTTTCTTTTCTACATAAAGAGGGGAGCTAAGAACCTTAACTCACCGCGTCGGCATCGTTGAGCTGCGAAGGGAAAACGGTGGGCAGATTGGGGAATCGATGAGAGGAAGGGAAGAACCGAAAGTGCTCGAAGTTTCCGAAGAGAATCAAGCAAGAGAGAGAAACGGCGAAGAAGAGGAGGGCGGCGGCGAGGGTACGCCGGAGATGGATGACAACGGGTTCCGGTGACATGGTAAGGAAGGAGTCACCGGCAGTGTGGCGGTGCGCCGTCGGCTGGAATCTTCGGATGCGTGAGAGGTGCATTGAGTGTCGTTGGTGCGTTCAGCGTTCATGTTGGGCGGTGTTGTGTCGTTTTGGGATAAAACGACAGAGAAGACAACAATTTTAAAAACACACACAAGTAGGTAACACAAGTCAAAGTAGGGGGGAGTGGTGACCATTGACTGATAATGACTATGGAAATAATGGAATTGTTAGACGAGAAATTTTCAGGCGCATTATTATATTAAGTTACTATAATTTTTTAATTTAAAATGTTAAAAATTAATAAAATAAAAATTTATTTTTAATTGAATTATATTATTAAAATTTAAACTAAATAAATGATACACAATAAAAATATTATTTATTCTCAAACCACATAAAATTTCTCAAATTATTTAAGATGGTGGATGCCTGGATGGCTTTGGTGAGAATAATTTGGTATTTAGTATTGGTACCACTTTTTTTTTTTTTTTTAAAGATAGGGAGACTTGAATTCTTGACTTTTAGATGAATATAAGGAGATTATACCATTTAAACTATAATTTATTAGTATTGGTATCACTTAAAACAAAATGAATAATTTAAAATATAAAATAATAAATAATTAATATTTTAACTAATATGTGCATTATACATATTAAAATTATTAATTAATATAAATAAATCAATTTAAAACTAATATTATGCAAATGTCTATTCAGTTTAGGATATTTGTGTAACATTAATTTTACGTTGATTTGTATATATATATTTTCCATAATTTTATAATATAATTGTTGTGTATTTATTTAAAAAAAATTAAAATTTTCTATTATAATAATTTTAAACATATTCTTAAAATACATATTAATTTTAATAATAAATTTTAGATTTAGTATTTAATTTATATTTGTGTATAATTTTTAGTAGGATTTAGATTTTTCACGTGCATATCATTGTATGTAAATCACATTATCTCACAAAGTAAACAAGCTTTTACATCCAAAAAGTCACCTCAAAAATATGATTTAACCAAGATGTATATGTCAATACAGAAAAGATATGTGTATTATTGATAGAGCGTTTTTTGGTCTTTTTATGTAATTATTTGTCCAGATTGAATTTAAGTAATTTATATATAAATTTAATTTTCATGTATCCTACTATTTGTAAAAGAATTTTTCACAAAATAATCAAATCATATATTGAAATATTAGCAAAAGTAGCTAACTTTTAAACACTAGCAAACATATAATAAATATGAAAAAAAATCATATTTCCAATTAACTTACTAATTATGTTTCTGTTAAAAGTAATTATTATGACTATAATTTGTTATTATAATTAATATATATTATTTAATAAAAGAGTTAATACAATAAAATTAATGATTAAATTTAGAATATTATCCTAATGACGGTAATTATAATATTAAGAGATAAATATTTTATAATTTAATCTAAATTATTTTTTATTATAAAATTATTAAAAAGGATATACGTTAATAATAATCTGAACAGAATAATATATATATATATATATATATATATATATATTATAATAATAATATTAACTTTTATTGTATGAAAATTAATAGATTTTATTTATTAAATTATATATATAAATGATACATATAGAGATATGACAATAAAATTGACTCATTCTAAAATTTTGAATAGTTATAATTACTGCATATTTGTTAATATGATATTTTCAAGATGAGCATAGTAATAGTGTTTTCTTTTACATGTGATTATCATGGTAATTAATAACGTATTTATTATACTTTGATTTCGAATATCTAATACTCTAAAATGCTAATTGAATGAATATTAGGTATGCTTTAAATACTTGTAAAATTAATTATTAGGCAATAAAAAATCCATCAACTCTCATAAAATAATTTGAGTTATAATTGAGATAAATAAAATATTGGCTAAGGAGATTATTGAATGAATAAAAAATAAGTTTATTAGATTATTCATAGTTCATTATAATAAATAATAACAAGTTAGAGTTTGACAATTAAATCATACTTTAAGAGTTAACTAAGAACAGAAAAGATAGAAGAAATTTCATTTCATTCTTCTCGAATTCTTAATAAAAATATATTACTTTATACTATCGAATTGTTAAAGAGTATTACTAGACCCGACCTTAATTAATAAATTTAGATATTTATACCTAATTTAATTATGTTAGTTCGAATAAAATTTTAAACACAAAATAAATTTTTAAAATTATTTTATTATTACTTCTTCTATATGTTATAAGTACATTGTAATCCATCAATTGCTACTTCCAATTAACATATGTTTCATCATGAAACATTTTAAATTTTTGTATTTGATCCAAAATTGCAAATAAATCATGCAAGATGAGAAATGGATTCTGACTTGTTAGATTCCTTCAGGTGGGTGACTATATATAGGTATGGAGAGAAGGAAAGGGTCTAAGATGCTTTCTTTTTGTGTACAGTTTGGTTTCTCTTTCCCTCTCCTATGGCTTCCTTTGTCTTTTTCCCTCTTATTAGTCTCTCACGCTGCCTATGTAATGAAAAATGGAAGCTATGTCAACCATAAATAAACCCCCTATTCTTCAATTCCCTTCGATCCCCCACGTGAATCATCTTCTAGCATCTGAAAAAACATTATTAGTTCTTAGATATTTTTTACTATTAACTAGAACATGAAATTCGTGATATCTATATCAGATTATCTCATCACATCTAATAGTTAAAAGATGTCGATGCTAGTTCCAATAAAAATGTTTGGAGACCAAAGTTTAAGTTAGTAATTAAAGAGCACTATTATAAAATAGAATTGTTTGAGAGTCAAAGTTTGAGGTTAAAAATAATTATAATTTATTTTTTTATTTATATTCATTAATTATATCACTGAAATAAATATATTATATTAAATATAATAAATATATAATTATAAATATTATATTTATAAAATTATAAATATTAAATAAAATAATTCTAGATTATTATCTCTATAGCATTATTCTTATAAAATAACTTGTTATCAAATTTGAAAAAAATATTAGAAAAAAAATTATATTACATATATACTAAAATTAGCCATTAAAATTAATCACTAATATAAAATATATATATTAGAATATTAATACACATTAAAAATAAATTAAATTATATATATTTATACAAAAATATATTAATAACTAATTTTAATAATTTATTTTAATATATAAATATTTTTTTTTTAAAATGGTTAAATACTCTTCTTGATTTTTCAACGCTACATGAATCAAGATCTTAATTCATAGATAAAAATTAAATCCAATAGAAGCAAATATTTAGTGTGAGCATATAAATCAATGTTTTCTAAAAATATTTGATACCAAAAAAATTACCAAAATCAGCTACAATTTATTTTATTTAATATTTATTAATTATTATAATAATTAATAATAATTAAATAAAATAAATTTTAACTTTTTTCTCTTTTTAACATTACCAAAATTTTAATATTGTATGCTCATTTTTCTCTCTAATTTTTAAATAATGATCTCTAGAATAACCTGTTTAAATAGTCAATTTATTTGTTTATTTTATGGTGAAAATTCAGTTACAGTCAACTTAATGTAAAGTTGATATAGCTAAGATCGTTAAATAAAAATTTAGTCAAATCAGTTAAATCATCTATCAACTCTCAGCGATCAACTTCACTTGAAGTCGGTTATACCTGAGTTTCCACCTTATTTCATTTTCTCCGAAAATAATCAACATGAATATTATAAAAAACATTTGTGTTGTGAGTGTACCGCAGCAAAAGGAGGCTAGCTAGATTTCTCGTTAGTTTGTCCTGGATGGGAGACATGTCCAAATAATTTCCATGTTCACGTGTTGCTGTTTAATTTTGCCGTGAACAACACAGAAGATATATATACAAGAAGATAGAGGGTACACACTGCAGACACTCACAGCGTAAGTACTAAGTACTCAGTCCCCTGCTTAAATCATTATTGTGTTACGTTCTTCTTGTTACAATCTCCATTAATAATCATCATCGCTTCTCACATGTAGCTCATGAGAAAAAAAATTGTAGTTCAATGTTATTGTATTAATATAATAAATATTTCTTGTTAATAAATTATATTAAAAAATGAGGAAAACATTCTCCACCTTCATTTATTGAACTCCCAGTTGTGTTAACTATTTGTTGATTGTTGATGATTAGTTATGGTGCACTTTGTCATGTTTTCGTTGAATTAAATTCTTCAACCACCACCAACATGGCCAAACCATGACGATGTGCCACGTGGCATGAATAATAAGGTTCGTAATAATCATTATTTTTAAGATAAGGTGAAAACTCAGGTGTAGTTGACTTTACGTAAAATTATATTTGAAAATTGTTAAATAAATATTTAGTTAAATAAGTTAAATTATCTAACGACTCTCAATTATCAACTTCACGTAAAGTTGACTGCACATGAATTTTCACCTTACATCATTTCTGATTCTCAGTTTCAATCTCTCTTTTAAACACAGTTTTAGGTAATCATCGGCTGAGATTTAACAATTAATTTCTAGTTCTATTGGAATTCATTTTTTTATTAGGTAAAAATCCTACTGTAAATTAAATATAAAACTCACAGCATACACACTGTCTTAAAAATTAATTAATTCAAACCTAAAACTAATGCTTAAATAATCCAAACACCTACTACTTATTTTAGAAACGATGATTTCCGATCCTCGTTGCAGCATATATTGTTGGAAGTGGAGAAGTCAATTGTACTTTTAATGATGATATATATATATATATATATATATATATATATATATATATATATATATATATATATATATATATATATATATATAATATATATATATTGAGCTTGTGACTAGATATGTTTTTTGGTCAGATGGTTAAAAAGTTTAATAATTTTTGTTTTAAAAAAATAAAAAAGCATGTTATCTCTTTCTAAGAATGCCTGGTTTTGTATGAAATGAGCATGGTTGATAAACTCTCCTTAGCATTTGACTGAGTTGTTATTTAAGGTGAAAATTCACGTATAGTTTTTACGTAAATTTATTAGTTGAGAATCGTTAAATAATAATATAGTCAAGTATATTAAATTATTTAATAATTTTTAAGGGAACGCTTTAATAAAAATGCGTAAAATGTCTTTTTGTAAAAATGCTTACGTGTTGCATTATTATTGGACGTATTAATGAATTAGTTATTTTTAAATTTCTTAACAAATTAGAATAAAACCGATTTTTTTATAACAATAATAATAAACCTATTTTTTTAAGGATCTAATTGTATTTTTAATTTTTTAGGGAGTCAAATGTCTGCAAAACAAAAAGTCAAAGACATATTTGTCTTTTTATCAAAAAATTTAAAGATATTCGATTTAGATTGTGTAATTCGATCGAATCAAATTGGGTCTAATAATTATAATGCAGACAATTGGGTTTATTATTGTTGTTATATATAATAAACCGATTTTGTTCTGGTTTATTAAAAAATAAATTATTAATCAGTTTAATAAAAATGTCCAATAATAACATAACACATATAAATATCTTAAAAAAAAGACATTTTTAGTGTCTTTATTAAAATAGTCTCCAATTTTTAATTAATAATTTTTTATAAAAATAGCTACCTATAAATTTTTATTTTATTTAAGTGTCTCTAAAATATAAGGGCGAATAAATAACTTAAAATAAAAGGAAAAACAAAGTACAACATGCATAAAGACGATATGATATGGTCACGGACTAAATGATATCCCTATGCCCAAAACAAATAATGGAATCACTCACGACAAAAAAATGTCACGTAATGTTATCGCTATGCATGAGTAAATAAAATTCAAACATCTCACATTTGTTTAATTAAGTAGACAATTAAATCGATTATTCTACATTTGGTCCTCATAATAATTGGTAATATATAATAAAAATCATTGGCAATTTGGTAATTTGAATGACAAATTAAAATTGACTCGTAAGCTGGCTAACCCTAACTAACGTTCTAAGGAAAATAAAGTACGCTCTACAATGCATGCTATATCATGCAATAATAACTTGAGACATAAATATTAAGAGAGAATATGTGAACACAAAATAGTACATACCTAAAAACTATATATGGCTAGGATACAGAACTACCTTAATTATTAGCATCAAATTAAATAGAATTATTATTCTTTAATTATATGGTATTAGGTAGAAAAACTAGCCAGTAGCTAGCTTTACTTTTAAGGTTAATTTTGGGAATATTATATATAGACGGTAAGAAAAATAATGAAATAAATCATATTTGTCGCTTCCCTTGGAATATAGCCAACATGTGAAGATTCTCAGAAAGTGAGAGCCAGCTTCCTCGTTTATATTTATATATGCTTCACTATCCACATTACTCTTTACTGCTAGTAATTATTATTTTTTTTTATCCTCGGAGCCATGAAAATTCAATGCAACAGTAAATATTTATATATATAAATCTATACAATATACATTATTAATTAATTAGTTGCCTATCACTTTCAAAGAACTAGAGAAAATGGACACTAAAGGACGTGTTGATGAATATTTCACACTTTACATCCAAACCCTAATTATCAAGAGAAATGAAATGATTGAACCATTTTTTTATCAACTTAATTAGGGAGTTCACAAAAAATAACCAATATAATCAACAAACAAATTCAATTATAATACTCTAAAAAATTAATTCCTTTATAAATCTTAAAACTATAAATTTTAAATTTTAAATCTCTAAAATCTTAAATTAATTTTACATTGTTTCACTTTTAAACGTTCTTTTTAGTTGAACTTTGGATTTTTTTTTTCGGTTTTAAATATTTCTTTCTAATTTTTTTGTTAGTTAGAACAAGGGTTAGTTTTCAAGATTTATTTGGGATGCTTTCATAAAGACGCATAAAGTCTTTTTGTAAAGATATTTACATGTTGTATTATTATTGGACGTATTAATGAATCGATTATTTTTTAATTTCTTTAAAAATTAGAATAAAATCGATTTCTTTAACAATAATAATAAACTCAATTTTTTAAGGATTTAATTATATTTTTAAATTTTTAGAGATTTAAATGTCTGCAAAACAAAAAGTCAATGATATATTTATCTTTTTATCAAAAAATTTAAAGATATTCGGTTTAGATTGTATAATTCGATCGGATTAAATCGGGTCTAATATTTATAATACAGACAATTGGATTTATTATTGTTGCTATAATAAACCGATTTTGTTCTAATTTATTAAAAAATAAATTATTAACCAGTTTAATAAAGATATCCAATAAAAACATGATATGTGTGAACATCTTAAAAAAAAAAAGATATTATTAATGTCTTTATTAAAATGGTTTCTTTTCTTTCTTATACATATTTTTTATTTCTTATCTATCACATTTAATATTAAAAACAAAAAGTATATATACGAGAATTATATGCACAAAGGTGATGCTTATGACATATATTACTTAGTTAACAATGTCATCATGTATAAGTTGGCATTGCAATTAGACATTCTTTGGAAAAAAAAAGTGAAAAAAATAAAAGAAATTAATCTCTAATACACATTATATTGATATTAATTAATAATAAAAGTAGGTTATATCATTGCATTGTTGGGTCGAAAGAAGTAGTACTGATCCCAGTGATGTTTCTGATAACTCCTCCAACACCAAGAAAATCTAACGTCAACTTATCATCAGATCCTCCAAAGCACACACCAGCAAGATTGTTATTACTGTGGTTGTTTCCATTCTCTTTCACGTTGCCGAATATGGAAGAAGAAATGTTTTCATTTGCCAAAGAGTTCATCAATCCGCGAAGATTGTCGTTGTGTTCATCATTGTCCACGTCAGCATTGAGGTGGTGGTGGTGGTTGTTGTTATTATTGGCCATTGCTCTTAGTAGAGAGGAAGCACTGTGGTTACTGTTATTGGTGGTTGAAGTTGTTGAACCCATTTGTGCAGCTTTCTGGAGCAATGCAGTTGCAGACATGTGTGGAGAACACATGTTGTTGTCGTTGTTGTTGTTGTTGTTCTCTTGTTGTTGTTGTTGTTGTTGCAGTGATGAATTATTGTTGCCAAAGATTGAAGATGAAGAAGAAGAAAAAGCTGATCCAATTTGATGATGATGATGATCGGTGATGATGCTACTTCCACCACCACTGCTATTATTGCTTCTTGGGAAGAAACTGAGGTTGAACATGTTCATGTTGTTATTACTAGATGAGAATAATAAGGGTTCTTGTTGGTGTTGGTGTTGATGATGAGGCTGGAGTTCTTGAAATCCTTCCATGAAGAATGGTGATGGTGATGGTGATGGTGATGATGATGAGTGATGTGAAAATAATAATGCAGATTGGTGGTGGTGGTGGTGGTTGTTGTTATTGAATGGTGGTGGTGGTGGCGGTGGTGGTGATATTAAATGCTCAAACTTTGGTGCAATGAAAGTGCTAGTACTATTTCCAAGGCTCAAGATGTTGTTGTTGTTGTTGTTGTTGTTTGTGGGATAGAGATTTCCAAAAGGGTTTAGAGGAGGGTGTCTTGATGCATTTTCATGTGCTAATGCATCACAAAAGGCTCTGTGAGTGATGAAACTGTCACGCCTGCCATGCAAACAAAAACCACAATTAAATTATGAAAAAGTACAGGCAGACAATGAAAATATTAAATAATATAAATAATAGATATATTGGATGTTGATTTCACTAAATGTACGGATGGTTATTTTAATATTAAGATTTAGATGGTTAATTTAGAGGTGTAATATGTTTTTATTTGATTGGTGGTTATTCATGTTGTTCAAGATAGTCATTATTTACCTAACACTCCCCTTAAATTATATAATTGGAAGAAGCAGCAAAGTGAGAATGATAATTAGGGTTCACAAAGATTTTTGCTTATCATCAAGTATCTTTCTCATGAAAAATATTGTGTGTTCTATACTATATAGTTATATCTACGATGGAAATTCAGTGCAGTCAACTTCAGTTGATAGTTAAAAGTCGTTAAATAAAAATTTAGTCAAATCAATTAAATTATTTAACAACTCTCAACTATCAACTTTACGTAAAAGTTAATTGGTACCTGAATTTTTCTTGTAAACTTGATTTATGTAAAGACCTAATGATGAAAGTTTAAACAACACAACCTAGACTAATTACACTAGAAATGCTCCACTAGTTAGCATGTTTATATCACATATGATTGCACTACAAAAGATACTATAATAAGATTTAATTAATGATAATGCTGGGATTTTGGGAAACAATTATTTTAGGAGTGAAACAACGACCAAATGTATCTAATAAACTATAGTATATGATAATATATGTAAAAAATTTAAAACTAAATTAAACAATCAATTAGTTATTATCAAATATGAATCTTAATATAATGTTTGTTGAAATTAAGAAAACTGCATCTCTCTGAAAAAATAAGACAACTAGGTCAGAAGAAGAGGGCCCAGTGGATTATGCCAAAAATCTGATACACACAAACAACTCCATATCAAGCTACCAATTTGAGGCTTCTCTTTGATATCATGAAAAGAGAGGAATTATTTTTCCAAATTGATGAAAGTGAATGAACAATGGGACCAGCATCAATAAATGCAAGCTAAGCTAAGTTGCCCCATGTGTAGTCCATTTTCTACCATGAACACACTCTCAGCTTCTCAAAACATTCGTACTAGCAAATTCGAGTTCCCAATTTTTTGGGAAAATCTCTGTGACCATTACATATCTCTACATGCATGATCTCAATATATAGATTTGCAAATTAATGGTGAAATTTGTTGAATCAAATAAATAAAATTACATTTGAATATATAAAATGCCACGTAGAAAATTAATATCCAAAATCCAAGTAGAAAGAAAACAAAAGCCAGTATCACTGTGCCTGTGCCCCCTTTATAACATTGTTGCTTAAAACTACACGTGAATGGGAGAAGAAAAAAAAGGGATGAAGATTGAAGATAGAGGGCGTTGTTTCCAATGCAATTGAACAAAATTAAATAAAGTAGAACTTGCTTGTTTTTTTCTTCTCAAAACATTTCAAATTTCTTAACCTCATTATTATTATTTATTTTTCGGTACGGTGTGCTCACGTGTGTGCAGTCTTCTGCCTCTGACGCTGCCACCACTAACACTCGCACACAATACATGGAACTTCTTTTAATTTCCCTAAATTCTTTTTTTTTATGATCATAGTTTTTTCACACATTATAATATGCATGCTGACAAAGATTTATAATGAAAAATGTTTAATTTGGTTGAGAATAACAATGAAGCCACAATGCTAACAGACATGCATGCATAATACAAGTAGAATAACACATAATTAATTTAAAAAAAAGTATAAGTAGAAAATAAAAAAGAAAAAATAGCTACCAAATCAGCTATTGTATATTTAAAATACAGTAACGAATTTGGTAGCTAAATTTTGATATCGGTACCTGGAGAAGAGGGTGCCGCAGTCGCACCTATACTCTTTGGTACCGCAGGTCTTGGAGTGCGCCTTCCAGTCAGACTGGACGGCGTACTTCTTGGAACACTTGTGACACTTCCACTTCTTCTCGCCGTGTTTGCGAGAGAAGTGTTTCTTGATGCCGGTGAGGTCGCCGAGAGCCCGGGAAGGGTGGTGGTGGACGCATGTGGGTTCAGGGCAGAGATAGACCTTCCTTTTAGGCTCTTTGTTAGGGTTCTTCTGCTTGAGCTTCCATGGAAGGTTGTGTCCTCTTCTGTGAAGCTGTAAGTTCTGTTCTCTTTGGAATCCTTTGTTGCAAACTTCACATACGAACCTGTTTGTCGCCATTAACGTCTTCGGCGACAGTGCTATCACCTCTGCATCTGGATCTGTACGAAACAATAATCGCCGAAAGAGAATTATATGCTTCAATTGAATATTCAGAAAAAAGAAATTTAAGATCACATATGCATGATTAACCTAATATATACATAAATTTAGGATTTAGGGTTTTGTTGTGAGAAAGGTACTTGCATGGTGTTCCTGCAGCGTGGTTTCTTCTTTTCTTTTGAGGGAGTGGTGGTGGTGGTGGTGCAGAAGTTGTAGTGGATGATGATTGAAGAAGCTGCTGCTGCTGCTGTGAAATCAGATTCTCATGATTCTCTTGTCTGATTTGGAAGAACGGTGTTGATGATGAAGAAGTAGCAGCCATGATAATACAAATTATCAGGTAATTAATTAAGCAAAGTAATTAATTAACTGGAGAACTTTTCTTGGAAGCTAGATTTGTGAAAAATAAACCTACTACAAAGAGTAGTGGCTTATTGAACTTGAATGAATATATAATTCATCTGCACAAAGAAAGAAAAACAAAATTAAAATTCAGTTATTAATTAGTTCCATGCTTTAGAAGAAGAAGAAGAAAGAATTATAAGAACCTGAATTAAGAAGGTGTTATTTATTGTGTGAGAAGGAGAAGAGAAGAGAAGAAGAAAAGAATGAAACTTGGCTATGCTACTTCTTCACACAAACTCTTCTTTTATTTAATTTTATTCCTCAATCATTTGATGTCTTGTACATAAATAAATAATGCAGATATACTTGTGTACACATATATATACGGAAATACATACACATATACAAGAGTGTAATTAGAGAGAGAGGGGGGAGTAAATTATGTCCCTATTAAGGAGGTGTAGATGGAGAGGGTGGTGTGTCTTTAGCAAAGGGAAGAGAGGGGGGGCCACTAAAAGCATAGGGATTTGCCCTTTGCAGTTTCCTTATCTCTCTCCCTCTCTTGTTTCCTATCTTATTCCCAACAACCATACAATTTGTTCCTTCCTCCTTTGCTTCCCCCATAAACTCTCATCTTACTCTCTAATCATTTTCCTCTTCTTTGTACTTCTCTCTCAACTTTTCTTATTTATTACACTCTAAATTCCTCAATATAAGAGAAAATTTAGTTTTAGTGGCAATAGTATATGAGTTTAGTTTTTATGCATTAATAGTGTAAAACGTTTTATATAGTTGTACAATCATAACTATTTTTTTAATGATTATTCATGCGATTAATGTAAAAATGAGTTATTTTGAGTTTTTGACTAATGTGATACTATCTGATTGGATATATAAATAAAATAATCTTACGCTGATAATTTATAAAAATTAAATTCATTGTATATTGCTATTATTTTTTTATAGTGACTAAAATTTTTTTTATCGATGATTGTTATAATTGTACTTTTTTTTTTTGCAACAAAATATAAGACGATTAATATTTAATTGTCGATAAATGTGTTAGTAATTATTTTTATTATTGTTAAAAATAAAATAAACTATTACCATTAAAAATAAATTTTTTTGTGATGATAGTCTCTCAAATTCTAATCATATTTAATTCATCATTTTCTTTCCTCTTCTTTTAATGTCATTATTTTATGTTGATATGATTGTTAGTTATTATGGTGACACACACAAAAGAACATTGATGATAAAATATTTTTAAGAAGAAATGAGTCAATATGATGTTGAAAATATAATTGTTGAAAGTGGTTTTCATAAAGCTAATTGACTTATTTTTAAACATATCTTGTAGTCTTATTATGTGTCTAAGTTGTCAATAACAAGCTGCATGAAATTCAGAACCTCAACAAAAGAAAAAAAAAACTACTTTAATCATCTAAATATATGAGTTGACCAACCATGGATAAGCTTTTTATCTTTTTCTATATGTATTTTCTCATCGAATGTAATCCTGTATGTTCATATATATGAGGTTAACTACTTTGAAATGGATGTTCTTATATTTTTCTTCAGATTTATTTCACAAAAATTTGGAGAAGCTAGAAAATAATAAACAAGGGAGTATCAAATAAAGAAAATTTCAAACTACAATTTGTCGCATTAAGGTGAATTATATATTAATCACTTTTATTTATTATTAAGCTAAATTAAACTACTTCAGTTTGTAAGGGAATCGTTAAATATAATCAAGTTTTCAATATTCAATAATATGTGGTGCAACAATACTTGAGAAGATATATATGGAAGTGAAAGTGATTAGTGATGAGTAGAAGATTAAATAGGAAAAATATGAAGGACAAGGCAATAACACACAAGAGGAAATTTTTCATTGATTTCTTTTCTTGGTGTACAATTTTTCTTTGATTTATGAATTCTCAAATACAATGAAGAAATTTGTAGTCGCTTTCATAGTAAAAGAATTTATTCTACTAAAGTTATCAGTACAAAAATTATAATTTATATGCTGAAAATTAAAATATTATTTATACATCACAATTAATTATTATATATTTTTATTATATTTTAATATATATTTTTATTAATTTTAATAATTAATTTTAGTGAATATGATTGACAAAATTGTATAAGAATTATGAAAAAAAAATCTCTTGTTAACTTCTGTCTAAAATTATAATAGAGAATTGTATTATTTCAAAAATGTGTGTATTCTACTCATAACCTACAATAAGAATACAATTATAGTTTTGAAATAAATTTATATAAAAAGAGATATGTTAGATGAGGTGGCATACTTTGATTTGATTCTCAAATTACATCAAAGTGTTGTAAAGGGAACGCATATGACGCGTCATTGCGTCAAGATATCGGATCATGAAGCCATTGGAGTGGCCTCCTTGCTTCATATACCTTAACTCCTTTCAGTATATAATACGAGAAATTATTGGTAAATGTAAATATTAAACAACGTGATGATTAAAAAAATGTTGAAGATTAATTTCAGTATATATCAAGAACTATATCATTATCTTTGTTGGAAACATTAGTAACACTATCATTTATGACATTTGAATTGTTCTCAAACCTGTCATATATGACATTATTCAAGACTCAACAAATTTTCAAACACAGTCGTTTATTTAAAGGTGGCTAAGTTTCATGTGAGTTTATTCGTAATGTGGGACTTAGACCTTTTGTCTATTTTTTAATAAAAAAAAATTGTGTCAATATATATAATAAGTAGTACTAAGTATACAAATAAAATTTAGTCAAATCTCAACTAAGTGAACCCCCAAAACACAGTTTTTCTTAGAGTCTTTCATAATTAAATTGCATTACTTTCACTCCGATTAAAATGAGTTCACTTTGCTTACTATACCCTTATTAGCATTGGTATAACTTTTAGGTGAAAATTTACATGCGATTATTTTTACATATAAAATTAATGATTAAAAATTATTAAATAATAATTTAATTAAATATATTAAATTTTTAACTAATAATTTTATGTGAAAATAATTGAATGACTCTTTGTCCAATTCTTATTAGCACAATATAGTTGAAGAAACTAACATAAAATAATGAAAATGTTTAACTAGGAACAAAAAAATTAGTTAAAAATAGTTAAAATTTATTTTATTTAACATTAATTAATTATTGAATAAAATAAATTTTAACCGTTTTTTTATTTCTCTAATATTATGGATTAAATAATAACAATAATATTAAGTATATACAAAAATTAATTATTAATATAAAATATATATGCAAAATACATATTATTATAAAAATAAATTAAATAATATTTATACACACACAAATACATAGTTAATTTTTCATTTGCACGTAGCATTTTTGAAAACTGCACAAATAAACTTACATTATGCATGAAGCTTATCTTATATGAATAGCTTGTACATGAACACAATGCAAGAATAATATAATGGACCCAAAAAAGGAAAGATACTTGTATATGTGAGGACGGAACAATTAAGCTAAGCTAGTGGGGTCAATAGTGGCACATATATAAATAACTTATTTAATCTCTATTCTCATCATGAACATTAGTAATTAGAAGAGCTAAGGAATAAGTGATAGAGATAATTAGAGATTAATTAATAGAGAAAAAAGAAATTAATTAGAGACACATGGAGACATGTGAATTGCCTGTTGTAGGAGAGTGAAGAAGAGTGATGATATTGACATTGGAAGGACACATGATATGAACAAATGGGGTCCCCCTCTCTATGAATTGAGAGTGAGAGATGGGTGTGGTGTGTGGACCCTTTTTCTTTTCTCTTCTCTATGTGGCTTCCCTTTCAAATGAAAATACTCTTATTACTCTAATTCATCTACACTCTCTTCATCAACAAGAATCTTATCGTAGGTATATATACGGCGAAAATTCAGGTGCAGTCGTCGACTTCACGTAAAATTGATAGTTGAAAATGGTTAGATAAAAATTTAGTCAAATCAGTTAAATTATCTAACGACTCTTAATTATTAACTTTACGTGAAATCAATTGCACCTGAGTTTTTAACCTGAGAGCCACTCAAATAAAGATGCATAAAACATCATTTTTAAAGATATTTTTAATAATTAAATTTTAACACATATAATGGATTAAATCGTGTTATTTAACACACACATATATATTTATATAATAGAAGTATTTTAGTCATTTTTTTAATAAGGTATTGTAGTTATTTTCTATAAAAAATAATATTAATTCAGACCAGTTCAAAATTTGATTTACTATTTTTTCAGTCGAATCAATTTGTCTAGCCTAATTTTGATAAAAATAACATGATTTAATCGATTATATGTATTAAATTTTAATTACTAAAAAATATCTTTAAAAAAGGACATTTTAGACGTCTTTATTTAAGTGACTCCCATATATATATATATATATATATATATTATATATATAATATATATATATATATATATATATATATATATATTAATTATTGATAAACATAACCATATACATGTGCATGCGTATGTACATAATAACTATAACTAAGCTATATAGCACACTAGCAACATTCCTTTTTTAGAGTAAAGCACAAAACAAATACATTCCTATTATTTTCTTATATCAATGTGTGTGTGTATTCAATTGGATACTATTGGGGCCAATTTAGGTTACTTAGGGATCGCCGAATTCAGACTTTGTCGTAAAAGAATCTTTCTTTATTTATTATCCATACTTGTATTTATTTAAATTAAATTATGAAAAAAAATTAAATATTTCAAAACTAGTAATGCTTTAGTGATTTTAAGTTTTTAACCATTAATATCAATCATGAAATACATATATTACTAGGATCAACGACTAAAATCACTAAAACATCAATATTTTATTAGTATACTTGAAATTTTACTAAATTATATCATCAAAATTTGTATTATTATTATTATTATTATATTATTATATTATTATTATTATTATTATTATTATTATTATTATTATTATTATTATTATTATTATTATTATTATTATTATTATAAACACAAAACACAATTATAATTAGGTAACTAAAGCATTGGAAAGAAATAGTCCTTGAAGGAACCAAATTTGATTCTTCAGCACTTGAGTATGTATGAGAATATTTTTGTTGGTACAAATATTGTCGTTCTCAATCACCAGATCAGCACCATCCACCATCACTGCCTGATAGAAAATAGAAGCAATATTAAATTCAGGCTTTTATTAGTCATAAAAAAATGTTGAGAAGTGGGAGAAGATTAAAATCATGTCATTTTTAGGATTCATCAGCTTAAGATTAAAACTTAATATTATTTAATTTCTATGATTATGGGTCATGAGCTTAATTTATTTTAGATAATAAAAACCTAATTAACTAACACGCCAGAAAAATGAAAAAAAAAATTATTTACCCTTTGTTATTTTTCTAATAATAAAAATGCTAACCAACAACTCATTCTAATGTAACAACTATTTTTGACAACTGCTTTAAATGGTATATATATATATATATATATATATATATATATATATATATATATGCATTTTAGTGAAGAATATGGGTAGGTCATGGAGTTTTAGAATAGAAGAATAGAGAATCATCATCAAAATTTATTATTGTTGGCTTTTAATTAGTCATTAATATTTAAAAATATGAGTTAAAATATTTTTTAGATTACTGAATTAAAAGAATTAGATTGATGGTTAAAAGTAATAATTAAAAATAATAAATTACAATAATCCTCTAATATTTTTTTTTAGAATATAATACACTATCAGAACTGTTATATCCAAATAATCTAAAATTCGATATTAAGTGAATGAAAAAAATCAATATAAGACAAATGAAAAAGAAAAAAAATTATAGAAAAATTAAACAAACTCAAAAAAAATTATTGATTGAGAGAACATGTTAAAAATATGGGTATAAAATATATTTTTTGTCCCTAAAATTTGACAACAGTTTTAAAAATACCCTTAAGTTTTATTTTGTTTCAATTTTGTTCCAAAAGTTTTCGATTTGCATCAAATATACTCCAACATGTTAAAATATGGGTATAAAATATATTTTTTGTCCCTAAAATTTGACAACAGTTTTAAAAATACCCTTAAGTTTTATTTTGTTTCAATTTTGTTCCAAAAGTTTTCGATTTGCATCAAATATACTCCTAACGGCTAAATTTTCAAAAAATTTAAGACCAATCTAACAATAATGCATGAAAATTATGCTTGATTTACTTGTGTTGAGGGTTGGTCTTATGAAATTGTTATTGAATTGGTCTTAAAGTTTTTGAAAAATTAGTTGTTACGGATATATTTGATGCAAATCGAAAATTTCTACGATAAAATTAAAACAAAATAAAATTTAGGGGTATTTTTTAAACTTTTGTCAAACTTTAGAGACAAAAAATATACTTTCTCTAAAAATATATTTATTTTTATGTTTTTTTTATTAATTTAAATTTTTTAAGAAATAATTTGAGGACAACTATTAGAAAGTCAGGTGATACATATTAGAGTGGCATTTTAGTGAAGAATATGGGTAGCTATTAGGACAATAGGCTAAGTGCATGACAACAGTATTTGAGCTATTATGTGGAGCTCACCAAGCTGGACAGAGTGAAAATAGTGTTTGAATGGACAAATGGTTTATTGGCATATATTGACAAAACATTGTAAGGAATATAATTTGTTAAGTCATCATGTGATGAGTGTCAAAGACATGACTTTGCAAAATATCATATATGTGGAATAATAATAAGATAAACTATACCTATTTTTTTTTTATTCCTAGAAAGATGCACACATGATATTATTAGTTTGGTCTTTTTGAAAAACAAAATTTTCATAAGTTTAATTTATTGGCTAAAAGATATGTTTGATGTCATTTATTGATGACTCCCAGAAAGATATTTGACATGGATTTAAGTTTTAAAAATACATATGAACATACTTTTTGGTCTGTAAAAGAATTATGTGAGATCTATGCATGATTGATTCTTTATGTTCTATAATAGTATTAAGTTAATTATTGATGTAAAATAATATATTATATTTTAGGATTCAAAATGAAGTCAGGGGTATCATTTATGATTAAACTTATTATTATTAAAAATTACTGTTTTAGCTAAAAAGTAAATAATATAAAAAAATAGCTTTAGATATTAAGTTGATATCAAAAGTTTTTTTTTTTTGAACTATATATATATATATTCAAGGGATTCAAATAACTAATCTAGTCTTATAATTAAATATTACATTTTATTTCCCTTTTTTCTCTTTCTATTTTAATTAACTTGGTGCATTTGGTGTCAATACTCAATATATAAACACTAGATCTTTAGATTTATATATATCTAAATTTCAATTTAAAAAAGGGTTAAAATTGAATATCTATATTATTGACATGAAATCTATGAGTTTGTGTACCATTGATAGTTAAGGGTACTTTTTACTTGTTAGTATAGTCCCTGTTAGAAGTACTGTTAGTGAGAAAAAGAAAGAACGCCAACTTTTTCATTAATTATTGGATATTATTTCACGAAGTAAACTTCCTACTTTTTGGACTTGATTGATTAGTTTGCAATTTGGATTATTGCTTACGGCCTATTATTATGCAATGATGATTAGGGTTATGCATGCATGATGATCATTGATTGGTGAGAGTAGTATCATTGTTTCTTACTTTTATTATTATTATTTTTTCTTGTATTCGGATCATATACTAATTATTTAGAAATTTCATGAAGAATGGGTCTCTAGCAAAGATTTCTTTTTCTATTTTGGGAATCAAATTTAAAACGAATTATTGAGATATATGTATAAGAATGTTAGATGACCAATTTTTTAGCGTACAAGAAGAGATTCACCTAGTGTTGATTTAAATACAAGACAAAAAAAATTCCTCGCTTTTTAAAGTCCACATTACTAATGTAAAATCCATAGAAAATTCTGTTGGAGAATTACCAACGGAAAATATATTGGTAGTTTATATGTTTGGATTGTGATTTGTCAAATTGGAGTTTGAATAAAAGTGATTTTATAGAATTGATTTTGGTTAGAAGTAAGTTTGTGTTAATATAATTTATGTTCGGCAATTCTCTATCAAAAAATACTAACAATACAAAAAATATACTATATAAAAACATGTAAGAAAAAAGTATAAAAAAAAAGTTAAACATGTATAAAAAAATAATATTATAATTTAATGTCATGTCCTTTTTAGCAATTATTTATCTAAAAGTGATTTTAACTAATATTATCCAAATAATATTTATTTTATCAAAATCAATTTTAGTATAAAGTTGTTAAATATAAATCATATTGACACAAACTCATTTCTGACCAAAATTAATTATATAAAGTCACTTTTATTCGAACTCCACAATCCAAGCACACACTTGGTAACTTGGTAACCTTGTCAAATTTTGAATCCTAATTTTTGTGGATTTTTTGTGAGAAAATCCATCAGTAAAGATAGAAGAATACGTCCATAAATCTGTCTATAATGGACTGTTCTCTGGTAGTGTGTTGATTACCTAACATTTCTTATTAAAATACTTACCACGTTGATAAATCTTATATTATTGATTGATATTGATGTTAATTAGCTTGTTGCAAAGAGAAGGAACTTTAACAAAAACGAATGATATAATAAATTTACAGCCTTTGGTTGCCTTCCTCTTTCTTTCGTAACTTGTCCTCATTCAATGGTTTGCTTCTTGATTTTCCCTTGCTTAGTCTTTTGGTTTTATTTGACTTTATGAGCCACCTTTTATTCCAAAACCCAAACTAAGTACTTAGGTTGTATGACTCTGTTGCTTACAGACATATGATAATACAAATATGCAATGAGATGAATTTTTATTATTTATTTATTTATTATATATACTTATGATTTCCTATGGTATTTCCCAACTAGACAGACTAAGGATTAATCAATTGCAGATCAAAATTCTATCTAATGGTTTGTCACAAACTAATAAATTAGTGCATACACAAGACAGATTTCAAACATCTAATATTTGCTTAAAATGACTAATGAATTAACCACTAAACCAACCCAACCCAACTTGATTTTATTATATATACTTAAGTATATAAATATAAATCTCTTGAGCAAATCTTTAAGGGTTTGACTTTAGAGTACTTAAAACCTTCATTTTATTGGGATGTAAATCTCCTTATTTGTCAAAAAGATATACTAGGTTCACAAATGATGGAAGAATATAATGAAGTACCATCCTACAATTACAAGTAGCTAGTTTTAGTTATAATTTTGTAGCTTTGTGTATTGTGTGAGAAATTCTTGGACTCTAATGTGAATGTTATATAAGGAAAGTGCTTCGAGTTAAAGCTTCGCACCATACCATCCAATCCAATTGCACTTTTTGAAGAAGCAATTTCGCCTTAGGTTTTTTACTCTTTTTTTTTTCCAATTCGATGTAGAAGGTAAACTAAATTCAAAATGAAGAATATTCCCTAGGCTTTTGAAAGGACAATATTCACTGCCCCCATATTGAATAACTTATGCAAAGAGGGACAAAAGGCTGGAGAAAAAAAAACTGAGCAAAACGTGAAAAATATTGAGCAAACCAAATTGAACATGTAAATTAACTCACTTGTGAAAAGGAACAAATATCTAACTAGATTACAAGAAAAACTTATCACATCTTGTCCACATAACTCAACAGGACTAATGCAGTAAACTAAGTTGAACTTATATTACAGATGTAACATATTAATAATTGTCTTAAGAGATATACCAGGAGAAGGGTGTGTAAAATATATGAAATGCAACATAAAGCTTTCATCATTATGGCTCTAGGAGAAACGTGTAACATATCTGCTAATTTCTACCATGACTTTCTAATCATTGTCATATTGATACTAACACTAAGATAATTCACCTTCACTACTGTCTACTCACTAGTATATGGATATTAAGGCACATGTACAACTGCATGCCATTCTTACCTATTTGTAGGGCAGGTAACACCCATTTCTCCCAACCCTTCAAAAGGATAATACAAGAAGGGTACTTAATGGAGAATATTTAATTAAAAAAAAGGACTAAAGAGTCAAAAGAAAAATACTTGGGGTTATGGTAAATTATGCTTAAAACTTTTCTTAAGCTCAACATTTTAACTCAACAAAATTGCAGATAATATCTCTCCCATGGTTTTCTCAGGCATGTCGCCTTCACTAACCTCCTCCATGGACTCGAGGACAGCAGCATCAAGTACCAACTTTCTCTTCGCGATCTCATATACATTTTCATCAACTGTTCCCCTAGTTACCAACCTGCAAGAGAGTTCATAATGAGAATACATACCAGTAGACCCATCAAATAATTTAGGGGTTTTAGACTTTTAGTAATTTCGTCAATGATGAGAGTGAAGGAATGAGATAACGGACACATACCGGTATATGGTTACAGGCTTCGTTTGACCAATTCTATGACAACGATCTTCTGCTTGTCTATCAATCTGTGGGTTAAAATCCATGTCATGAATTACAACTGTGTCAGCTCCCGTTAAGTTCAAACCTTGTCCTCCGGCTCTTGTCGATAGCAAGCATGCAAAAATGGAAGTATTGTTGTTGAATGTATCAACTATCGTTTGCCTTTCAGCCACCTGTGTACTGGCAATCAAAACATATAATTTTAAATGAATAAGGGGAACGCAGCATTTGGTTAGTTTGACAATCATGCACATTGCACACACCTCTTCAGAATCGGTGGAGAGAGATGAAGAAACAATTAAACATTCATTTGGTCTCTCATTAGATGAACCTAATATAGTAGTAATATATGAAAAGGAGCACGACCAACTCTGAGAAACTTTAGGATTAATATGACACATGGAGTTCTACCATTAATGTGACATGGGAAACATAGCCCAATTTCAGACAAACAATATATTATAGCGAGTTTACTCTCCATCAGTCCAGATTCAAAAGGATAATAAAATTGGCATAGTTTGAACTACTACAAAATTTGAAGCAAGGAAAGCCCTTTGGTTTATCTGGAAGGAATAAAACATAATATTCCCTAGGCAACTTTGTGATCCATAGAGTTGTTGTAGCAAAGGATAGTTTACAATACCAAGAGTTGAATGTGGTTGTAAATGATTGCACGTATGGCTTCTATTTGCTATATAAAACACGTGATCTTTATAAAGAAAGAGCTTCCCTTCTCAGACATGTTGAGAGATTGGAAACCTATGCTTATAGCTAACTCTCTTGGTTGTTTTGCTCTTATCCACTATTTTTTATTATTTTTCTCTTGATCTTAATGAAATTCCTCCTTCTAATAAAAATTAAAAAAGAGGCCATTTATAGATTTTATAGATTCTTTGAGGAAGCAATGCTAGCCAAAATGCACACACACTAGTGCATGACTCAGTTCTTTCTTTATATTGACTGCTGAAGATGTGACAAATAGTACTTCCTAGTTTGCATGACTCAGCCGGTTATTTTCATATCCTACTACCAAACATTAAACAAGTATAGAAACAAGAAGAGACGGCCAAAAAAGAAAAAAAAAGTATAAATCGAAGCAGAAACAGCTTCTAAACTGCTTTCTGAATTTTAAAAAATAAAACAAGAAAATAGAAAAATATTTATGACATGTACATACAGTCATGCACACAACATTTATAGACAATAACTACGGCAGTGATGGATGTTTCATTTCAAATAATAGCACAAGCTTCATTGCTGCCATGAAACCGATCACCACTTAAAGATATATGTAGCCCAAAAAAAAAGAAAACCAAAAACAAAATAGATCGTAACAAACAGGAAATGGCACTTATTATGTATCTGTTTCCACCAAATCCATCATTCCACTTATAATCCAAATATTCATTCCATTTCAACGCTTTTACAACAACACTTCTTTCACATAATATTAAACTACAAAAAGAAAATACTAGATTGCATGCATCCTCATTCTGATCAATTATTTTCTTTATTTGCATTTATTTTAAGTCACAAACAAAATATTCCACAACACAAGCCAAAAAACACCTAATATTATATCACAGAAAAAGTTCAAATGCGAAAAGTAGCAGTACCTTCCATCAAGTCGTTTGTAGGTCAATCCAATGACATCTAAGGTCCACTCCAATATGTCAAGCATTGACGTCCATTGACTAAAGATCAAGACACGATGACCCTCCTTCTTTAGTGAAGGAAGAAGCTCTGCCAAGGCCTACATTATCCAGAGTGTTGCTCAACTTCAGCAGACAACTATGCCAGCCATGTATAGTTGGAGATTATAAAAAATATAGACTCTTAAAGAAATGAAGAATCATACCCCACATTTTGCAGAAAGCATAACATGGTTTTCGGAAAGTATCCCTTTTCTATCATTGACACCATAGTGAAGTAAAAGCTGCAAATAAGAAATTTACAGCTTGAAATTTAAACTAGCACAACAAAAGAAACAGAAACAACCAAAAAGGAAAAAAATGAAACTTGTTAGTTAACATCATGTAAAAGCTTGTAAACAAATAAAACCAATCATATGCAATCATTTAGCATAAACTTCCTTTCGTTTAGACAAAAAGCACAGGCATTAGGCACAATCATCTTGTAGGCCAAACTTGTTTCCACAAATGTTTGTGCAACACATATTGATAGCCAGAGTTCACAAGGAACTGACCAGCACTACTCAGGTGAAAATGATGACAGAGAATGTTAGGCAGCAGTCAAAACAATGAGTTGTGGTGGATAAAAGAATAGTTAAGAAAAGATTAGAAGAAACCATAACCCACATAAAGTAGTCTGGTAATGTCAGGCAGATCAATCAAGGCTCTAGTTAAAATGTCGGCAAAACAATAGATATAGGTATTGATTTGAGAGGAATTTAGGATTCAGATATAATAAATTACTAATTATATTGTGTCTCCTTCTCTTGGATAATCAAGAGGCTATTAATGGCTCTTTCTCTCTTGTGAATCTATTACAGATAAGTGGCATGCACCTTTTATGATCCGAATAGATCAAGTCTCCTTACTATAAGTAGTTATGCACTGTTTGCCACTTTTGTGGCCCATGCTCCAAAGTTGATCATACGAACTAAATTGGGGTTGATCTAACGTGGTTAGATTTTCTTGTAAATAGTATGAAACAAACACTTGAAGATGCTAGCAAAGTGAGGAAATGCATGCCCTTGGTAGAAGATTTACCCGGTGAATAGAGAAGTCGTTGTAACTTTTAAGTTCCTCTATAACTCTGTCTAAAGTACATTCAAAACCAAAAGCACCTATTGGATGCAACTTCCTAGCAAAGCGAATGACATCGTCATCATTATAGATTCTCCGTATCAGCAAGGGATGGTTAGCAATCTGGAACGATAGTACAGAAATAAATAAATAGAATGCTATATTAATGTCAAAAGTTAACTGTCTATATTATAACTCAAAAAATAAAATGTAATCTAGCACCTTTCTGAACTGAACAAAGTAGTTATTTATTTGTCGGCGTGGAAGAGCTTCAAGAACAGATTTGGTGTTAAGCTCAGAGCACTTGGCTATCCGAGCTTGTGAGACAGCACGATACTCCTCAATGGCTTCCTTATAAGCATTTTCCTGTTGCTTTTCCATTACAACATATTCAACCTGCAATAACAATATTAGCCTGATTAAACTTTGCATTACATGACAAACATACCATAAAATCAAGGTTATATTGGTAAAAAAAAAAATTAAAACTCAGTGAAATAAGCATGGTGGGTGAGATATACATAGACCCTAGTAGTGATGTGAACATGAATATGGGTAAATCAATAAGGTTTTTCGAATCTTTATTTTCTTTCTATTTCTATATTTTACTATATGAGTTTAAATTTTTCTCCATTTAACAGATAAATGCGTTAAATATCAATAGCAGAGGGATCTCAATGTCTTGGATGGTAGCACTAATACAGTTTCTTCTTTTAATCTCTAGCACCATATTACATACCTTCTGTATTTTAGGAACAAGCTGCTGCATCACATCAGATTTCAAACGCCGCAAAATAAATGGCCCCAATATAGACTTCATACGACCGATTAAATCTCTATTGTCTGGATTGAGCAGCTTTTTTAAGTCAACACCTTCAGTAGCAAAAATATCAGGCATCATAAACTCCAACAACGACCATAACTCCTGCATAAATTCATACTTACTTCAGCAAAAAAATTATTTTATATATCTTTAGCTAGAAAAATACCAATTAGGGTGCTTGTCCAAATAAAAGAGTTGCACACTCCAACCAAATGCACCAAAGTACACTTTTCGGTTTAGAAACTAGAAATATAACTTATCCTGTGCTCAACGCACAATACATTTCATGGAAGTTTGCATTATGTGGCCTATAAACTTCTAGTTTCCCACCAGCATTCAGGCCCTATTACCAAAGACCAACTACTCTGGCTCGATTCGTGGTTGGAAAAGAATTCTAGGATTCTTAATTATTCCTTTCTGACTATTGATTTCATTGAGATAAGGTTAATGTTTGGCTTCCCTTTGGTGCTCAGCACATGGTCATTTTAATGGGGTTTACTTAGCTGACATTCAAAGGCATTGCAATGTTTTGAGTGTTTTTACATAGTAAGCACAGATTCTGGGATAAAAGAATTTATTTTAAGATGTTACAAATTGGAGATAAGTTTCTGCTATACAAATTGGGATCCTTTTTTTTATAAAAAAAGAGAATTAAAATAAAATTCATTAAGACATAAAGACAAGAACAAGGATAAAACCGTATCAAAATATTTTCTTAATCACCCTAAAACCTCTGATTTCGAGATGTTTGGAATATAACTAGGTCACAGAGGCTTTAAGAAGCAATGCCACTTATTTCCCCTTTCTAACACAACCTCCAAGAAAAGGAAAGGTATATACTAAACATTCCCCTTCCATACTTTCCTCTCTTAAATCTAATTTAATGAACATATAATGCTCTTAATGTATCCAAAGGATTGTTTTGTTCAGTAACACGAAACAGTTAAATGGACAGAAAATCAAAAGACAAGACTTTGGCAATGACATTCAATTAAACAGAATGCGTACATGTAAATCGTTCTGAAGTGGTGTCCCAGTCAACATCAATCGTTGGTTTGCATTCCGTGCAACAGCCATCAAATTTTTCCACCTAAAGCTATTTTTGTCCTTCAAAGCATGAGCTTCATCCATTAGCACGCAGCTCCACCTCCAGCGCTTCAATATTTTACGATCATCTTTCTGCTGTGGACTAGAGTGAATATAAATTATAAACATGTAGTTAACACTGGAATATTTTGTAGAAATGGCATCTCTGTGTAGACAAACGAACCTGTGCCGTTCAAAAAGTGAATAACACACAAGAAGAACATTAAATGGAGGAGGCAACCCTGCCTTCGAGAGGGAGTTCAACTCCTTGCAATATGATGCTCGTCCAGCCCCATGGTATTGAAGAGTAGAAACTGACGGGCACCACTTCTTTAGTTCCCTTTCCCAGTTTTCCAAAACAGAAGCAGGACATACTATGAGATGTGGACCAGGATCATTATGCAAGTGATTCAACAAAGTTAAATATGTAATGGCCTGGTAGACAATAACAGATTTTACTCAAATAAGTCAATGATTAAAAATAAAACTGAAGGCATAATCAAACCAAATGGACAAGAACATACCTGAACAGTTTTGCCCAGCCCCATTTCATCTGCCAATATGGCTGTGCCATACATGAAGATCAAATGTTAAGAATGAGACTCATCACAATCAGCAAATAATCTCTAATGCACAAACTCATGGCATAATTACCATAAGAAACATAAAAGCAAATAAAATAACTTAAATTTTGGACATGATGAGATGAAACAAGTCACCAGACATTACATAATTAAGGTCCAATAAGAAAAAATAGGGAAACAAGGGGAAAAATTTTCCTATGATGAGGTTTTGGAGGAAAAGAGAACAGGGATAAATTATTTATTTTTAACAAATTATATTCTTAAATTAGTATGTTTTACACTTTTACAATACAATAAGATAGAATAAAATGATTAATCATCACAAAACCTTTCTTCTTTTGTCTTCTTGGATAGAAAAAAGAAGATCAAGACAAAACCTTCAAAATCGTCAAGATTTCTACATGCATTCCCCCCTCATGCAACCAATCATCCCCTTTGAGACAAGCATCATGCAAAAAATTTAAAAAAATGTAAAAATGAAACATCTTCAAAGCAATGCATACTTCCGATAAAGAACACTCCAAAACCCTACGACTTACCTCCTCCAATCCGCTTCCGATACAGTAGAAGCAAGAAGTTGACACCAACAAGCTGATACGGCTTCAGCAGAGGTTGAAAATCCGAATCCTCATCCTCATACCCACACGCAACGTCTACATCGTCCTATTCAAAAATCAAAACCACACACACACACACAAACATAAAAA
This sequence comes from Arachis stenosperma, assembly GCF_014773155.1. Taxonomy (NCBI): domain Eukaryota; kingdom Viridiplantae; phylum Streptophyta; class Magnoliopsida; order Fabales; family Fabaceae; genus Arachis; species Arachis stenosperma. The sequence goes on along the minus strand of NC_080386.1, from coordinate 133,734,978 downwards.
AACATAACTTTATATCACAAAAATTCCCAAAACCTAGAAATAAAAAACCAATGTGCCATCTTTTTAGTCTCTTTGAAAGCACACCTGAGTTACGATCCTCACTGAAGAAGACTCCACTTCAGAATACCTGTCGCATGCAGTCACCGACGACCCGAAAAGCTCCCCCTTCAGCTCCGCCGATATCTTTGCGCACTTGTGCAAAGCCCTACCAACCACATCACCTTCCATAACCTCTTCTTCCTCAATTTCCTCCGAAGAAGATGAACCTATTTCATACAATTCCGCAACATTCCTATTCCTATTCTGATTACTTTCCTCTTCCTCGCCATCTTCGTCGTCATCGTCGATGATGAACCGACGGCCACGATTCGGGGCTGCAGCTGCAGTGGAATTGTTGTTATCCACGTCAGCATCCTCCAGATCGTCCAATTCATCCGGAAAAGCTGCGGAAGCGCGAGTGATTTCAACGCAATCGTCGTCCTCGTCGTGGCAATTGTTGTTGGTGTTGTTGTAAGCGAAGGACTCGATGGGAGGAGGAGAAGGAGGAGTGGAGTTGGGTCTCTTGAGGATTCGTGAGGGCTTGAACTGTTCTTCGTGTTGGTCCCATTCGTCGTCGGAGATTTCATAGTAGTCGCGCTTCATTCTATTTCCGTGTTGCACTGTTGCGTGCCCTAAAGATTGGAACTTTGAAATGAAGCGTTTTGGGTTTATGGGAGGGAGAGAGAGAGAGAGAATAATCAGAGAGAAAGGAAGTGAAGGGGGAAAAAAGGGGGTTCATGAAAGCGACGAGGGCTGGACTTGGAAGCCATACACATGGCGCTTCATGGCAAATTGGCAATCACTCATTACTTGTTAGTACTTAGTTCCCCAGTTTTTTTCTTTTTGTGTTAATTTTTTCCAAGAAACTGAAATATAATCTTTTTTTTAAGACTATTTTTTTAACCAATCTGGTTAGTTAACAAAAGTATTTCTACAACTTAAGACAACTCTTGTTTATGATTGTGTTTAATGAAAGTGTCTTTAATGTGTTTAATGAAAATATTTTTTTATAGCTATGTCTAATAGAAATGTTTGTATATATGTATTTCATAGATGTATCTCTTTATATATGTATTTAAAATATAATAATTAATTATTATTAATATTAAGTTAGCAGATAATATATTAGTATCCTATACTTTTTTTTTTAACCTAAAGTTGGTGGGTTTTTCTTTACTAGTAAGGCATATATACTCTCCAAAAAGACTTTGATAGCATTTGATTTTTCATTCTTTCTCCTTTAAGATTTTTTTTCATTTTTCGACTACACACCGTTAGATGAATACCTTTAGTGTAGTGTTTTTGGGAAATCCTCATCTTTTATTATGTTATCCTACTTTTGTACATCTTTGTATTTCATTTTTCAATAATTAATGAAATATAACCTACTGTTACGTAGGTAACCTGAGATAGGTGGATTGGGCTTGAAGGATTAGCCCAAACGCCAAAAGAATGTGGTCTCCGACTTGATTTGCGTCTGGGAGTCGCCGTCCGATTTGTGTATGTGAATGAATGGAGGGTGGTACCTACAAAGATACTCCGATGCCTAAGTCAACAAGGGGTTAAGCAGGTTTAGAGAGTATTGGAACTTGGAAATACCTAAGGCGTGTCAGGGTATTTATAGTGGTAATCCAATAACCACCGTTGTAGTAGTTCCACTTTTCAAAGTGGATAATCGTCCCTTTATTTTAGGGTAGTTGAGATATGGCTCCTAGAAGTGGGTTGAGAGATTTTAGGGACAATTACTTATTTGAATAAGTGTTATCTGTCAGCTATCTCTCGAGCCCGACTTCTTTGGGATGGAGTCTGTGTCGAATCCGACCTCTTCTGAGGAGGTCGGTGGATAGCGAAAGCCAATCTTTGGATTTAAGCCTTTTGGTTTATTTAGACCTAAGCCATAGTGTTGGGTCAGGTATGAACAGTGTCCCTACTCGAGTACGATCTCTTTTGCTTACGAGTTGGATTTGAGTATTGAACTCGGGTCTGCAGCCGACGTGATTTTAAAACCGACGTAATTTAAATTTCTCAACCGTCGTGTCTAATCAAACGTCGCGTCCGTTGGGAGTTTCGCATTTACACGTGGGAGTAGTTACATTGGTAACGGCGCGTTTCTTTAATGATCGCGTCAATTTATCTTTATGCCACTGGTGTGTTATAAATACTTTTCCTTATCTTTTCTCTGTTTTCTTTCATCTTCTGAAGTTTCTTGCTTACACTCTTTGCTCTTTCTTACTCAAAAGAAAAAACCTTAAGCCTTCCTTCTCGGAGTGCTTCGTTGTCGCCGTGTCTGTTTCTCCTCACTTTCGCGGATAAAGGTTAGTTCTTTCTTCCTTTGTCATTTAAGTTGTGCTTTTCTTTACATGTCGAATGAGTTTTTTGCATTTTTACGATTCTCTGTTTGTATTACTAGTACCTTCGCGCGTTTGGTTGTGGGTCTAGCGATTTTTCTTTTTTAGAGAAAGGTTGCTTTGTCTTGGGGAAGCCTTGTTTTTTATGCCTTTTCATTTTTCTTTGTAGGTCTTGTCACTTTTGTATCTACTCCTTCTTTTCTAAAAAAATGTCTTCCTATATCTCTGAGTCCCTTTCGAGATGGGTAGACGATACAGTATTGGAGGAAAATCCTTTAGTAGACACTGACTATATTACCGACCTCCGCACCCACCATAGGATTTGTGGCACTAATGTTGACGAGCCCAAATATGAGTTGATAGCCCCGAATCCTAAAGACCGGGTTTGTTTTGGGAATACTACTAATGCTGACTCTCATTTTTTCTTTATGTATGATTGCCTCTTCTTGGTCCCTTGCATATTCTGCCACGAAGTCGGTGAGGCATTGAGTTTTAATTGTCGTCCGAGTTTCATACCTGAGGTCGAACTCGGATAGCTATATAGCCCATTAAACAATTCTACCCGCAATGCCTGTTTTTTGAAGAATTTGCTTCATAGGCTGGTTCGTTCGAACTCTTGTTGTGTGAGCTTGAAAATAAGGTCATAGCCTTCGAGATGCCACTATTAAGGCATACACAAACTTCTCGAGTTTTTGGTACCTTAACTTGGGGCCTTGTAGAAGCTTGCTAGTGAAGTACACTGGATGCTGTCCGACCTCATCTTCCCGTATTAGGGCTGATGCTACAGCCTTGTCAGTTACGGACAAATATAGGACGAGTTCTTCTCCAACTTTAGGTCGGGTCAGAATTGGAGGTTGGTTTAAAAACCTTTTGAACTACTGAAAGGCTTCTTCGCATTCAGTAGTCTATTCGAATTGGCATCATTTTCTTAGTAAGAAAAAAAGTGATAGGGATCTTAATGCTGATCCTGCCAAGAATCTGGAGAGAGTTGCAAGTCGGCCATTTAGCTGTTGAACCTCCCTCAAACAAGTCGTGCTTTCCATTTCTAGGACTGCTCTACACTTATCGGGGTTAGCTTCTATCCCCCTTTGTGTTAGCATGAACCCTAGAAATTTTCCAGCCTCTACAGCAAAGGGGCACTTTGCGGGATTTAATCTCATCCCATGCGTCCTTATAGTGTTGAAGACTTGTGAGTGATCGGTCAAGAGGTCGGCCTCGTCCTTGGTTTTTACTAACATATCGTCTACGTATACTTCCATTAGATTCCCAAGGTGAGGTTCAAATACCTTATTCATCGGTCTTTGATATGTGGCTCCTGCATTTTTTTAACCCAAAAGGCATAACCACATAGCAATAATTTGTCCTAGGCATGATGAAAGATGTTTTTTCTTGATCCGGCTTGTACATCAGAATTTGGTTATATCCCGAGTATGCATCCATGAACAACAAGTATTGATAAACCGAGTTAGAATCTACTAGGGTATCAATATTTGGGAGTGGATATGGGTCTTTCGGACACGCCTTGTTCAGGTCCGTGTAGTCGACGCACATCCTCCACTTGTCGTTTTGTTTCTTGACTACCGCCACATTTTCCAGCCAAGCTGGGTATTTGACCTCTCTGATGAAGCTGACTTTCTAGGAGGGCTTGTATTTGTTCTTCCACCACTTGAGCCCGTTCAGGTCCGAGCTTCCGTCTTCTCTGTTGATCAAGTCGTGATCCAGGATAAACTGACAGTTTATGCGACATGAGCTCGGGATCTATCCCTGGCATATCGGATACTTTCCAGGCGAAGAGGTTGGAATTCTCTTGCAGGAGCCTTGTAAGCTTCTACTTCAAGTCTTCTTACAGGTTGGCTCCTATGTTGGTATTCTTTCCTTCCTCCTTCCCGACCTGTACCTCTTCAATTTTTCTCCCGGGTTGTGGTCGTAACTCTTCTTTAACTCGGACTCCTTCGAGCTCAATGGTGTGAACCTCCTTGTCTTTTTCTCTTATGTTTAGGCTTTCGCTGTAGCACTTTCTCGCCAACTTTTGATCTCCCCTGATGGTTGCAATTCTCTCTGGTGTTGGAAACTTCATGCAAAGATGGGCGGTAGATACCACTGCTCCAAGTTGATTTAGGATTGTTCTGCCTATTAAAGCATTATAGGCTGAGCCCACATCAACGACTATGAAGCCGATGCTTAGAGTCTTGGATTTTATCCCTTTTCCAAAAGTTGTATGTAGGGGTATAAATCCCAGTGATTTGATGGGTGTATCCCCCAGCTCGTATAGGGTATCAGGGTATGCCCGTAACTCCTTTTCATCCAATCCCAGCTTGTCAAATGCTGGTTTGAACAAGATGTCAGCCGAGCTCCCCTAATCCACCAGGGTTCTGTGTAGATGAGTATTGGCGATAATTATGGTAATCACTACCGGATCATTATGTCCGGAAGGTCGGGCTATTCGCTTCCGACCTGGTAGACTTCCTTCAGGTGTCTCTTGCGAGATGACTTTGTGAGACTTCCTCTAGCAAACCCCTTGAGATCATATGTATGTGCCTTTCCGAGGTCTGTGGTGGTGGATCTCATCAGTCCTCTTCGTCTCGCTTCCTCTTGCCATGATGGTCCGACCTTTCCATGAGATATCTATCAAGCCAACCTTTCCGGGCCAACTTTTCTATCACATTCTTCAGGTCGTAACAATCATTTATTGTGTGACCATATAGCTTATGGTACTCAGTATTCACTACGACTTCCCCCCTTCTTGTTCTTGATGGGCCTAGGGGGAGGTAGTCTTTCGATGTGGTAAATTTTTCTATAGACGTCGACGAGGGAAACTCGTAAAGGGGTGTAGGAGTGGTATCTCCTGGGCCTTTCAGCCCCGACTTCTTCTTTTTTCTTGGGCTCCCTCTCCTTCTCCTTCGACATGTATGTGAGTGTTCCCAGGTCGCCAGCTTGGTTCTCGTAACTATGGTAGCGTTGGTTTTCAGAGACAAGACACAGAGACATGGACAATACATGTTTAAAATGTGTTTGGAAGCAGAGACATGGACACGGAACACATTGTCGAGACAGTTTTTTATATTTTTGTATCCACTCTTTTAAGAAGGACAATGATGGACACGGAATTTGAGAGAGTGGACACGTACTTTTTTATAAATTTTGTTTTTCTTTTTATCCATAAATATTTTTTATTATTCCACTATTATCCCTTCTTATTTTTCCTATAATTAGTCTTGGAATTTTTGAAAGATAAAATTAATCTTTTAAAATGCTAAAAAATAATTTATAAATTGTAATTGATTTTATATAATTTAAAGAAAAATCAGTTTTTAGATAAAAAAATAGTTTTCTAAATAAAAATAGATTTTTATGTGGAAAAACAAATTTTTTTTCATATAAAAATAGATTTTTTTATACTGATTTTTTATTTAAAATTAATCTTGCTTATTAATATAAATAAAATTTTTTATTAATAAAACTCGGATCTATTTTTTTATTAATCTTAACCATATGTATTCATACACATTAATAATAAATTTAAAAATAAAATAAATATATTCATAATTTTTATTTTAATATAAATACTATTATATATTTTTAATTAAAACTTTTGGTCTCTTTAAACATTTTTTCAAGATTCGTCTGTACTCCTACGTACTCTCATTTCCTATTAAATTAGTTTGTACTTGATGTAGAAAAGTTGAAATTATGTGGTTATTTTAGTCATTTCATATAATATTTTAGTTTTGTCCATGTGTATCCAAATGTAATACTGGACATTACATGAGTGTCTTGTATATCGTATCCAAACACAATACACAAACAATAATTTTTAGTGTCTCTGTCCTATTGTCTTTGTCTCAGTATCATGTTCTGTTTTGTCCTGTCTCTGAAAACAAACGCAGCCTTGACGTTTTCCTCCATGTTGATGTACTTTTCGACTCTCTCTTGTACATCACTTAGAGAAGTCGGATGCCTTTTGGAGATGGACCGGGAGAAGGGGCCTTCTCAGAGTCCATTCACTAGGTCCATAATTACTACTTTTGTAGGCAGGTCTTGAATTTATAGGCACGCTTTGTTGAACCTTTTCATGTAGTCCCTCAAAGGTTCTTCGACCTCCTGTTTTACCCCCAGGAGACTCGGTGCGTGCTTTACTTTATCCTTCTGGATTGAAAATCGCATGAGAAACTTTTGCGAGAGGTCGTCGAAACTGGTAATCGACTTGGGGGGGGAGGCTATTGAACCACTTTATCGCTGCCTTTGTAAAGGTCGTCGGAAAGGCCTTACAGCGAGTAGCATCAGAAACGTCGGCCAGGTACATCCAACTTTTGAATTTGCTCAGGTGATGCTTTGGGTCAGTAGTCCCATCGTATAGGTCCATGTCGGGGCTTTTGAAGTTCTTTAGAACTTTTGCCCTCATTATGTCCTCACTGAACGGGTCTTCTCCCCCTAAGGGAGAGTCTTCTCGATTACTGTGAAAGCTTTGACCTCAGAGATTCGATTCCAGCCTTAGGAGCTTTTCTTCAAGCTCCTTTCGTCTCTCGACCTCTCTTCTCAGGTTTCTCTCCGCCTCCCACTGTCGCTTTAGTTCCTGTTCTAGTTGCTCCAGCCATCTTTGGTGGCCGTGGAGCAATCCCATAAGGTCTGTCGCATGAGACTGTCCTACTTTTCCTGGTTTGTGCACTTCAGAGGAGATTCTCTTGGGGTCTTTTACCCCTGAGGGGCCTTCTATGTGCTGGTTAGTCGCTCCTTGCATAGTGACTATGGCTCTGTCATTGTTACCAGCGTCTTGGTTTTCTTGCTCATAATCAGACACTGTGTTTCTGTCTTCGTTTAGGTCGTTCACCATTATGGATTGATTTTCCAGGTTCCTGGCAACGTCGCCAATGTTACATAGGTAACGTGAGATAGGTGGATTGGGCTTGAAGGATTAGCCCAAACACCAAAAGAAGGTAGTCTACGACTTGGTTTGTGTCTGGAAGCCGCTGTCCGATTTATGTATGTGAATGAATAGGAGGTGGTACCTGCAAAGACACTCCGATGCCTAAGTCAGTAAGGGGTTGAGCAGGTTTAGAGAGTATTGGAACTTAGAGATATTTAAGGGGTATCAGGATATTATAGTGGTGATCCAATAATCATCATTGGAGTAGTTTTTCAAGGTGGATAACCGTCCCTTTATCTTAGAGTTGTTGAGATATGGCTCCTATAAGTGGGTTGAGATATTTTAGGGACAGTTACTTATTTGAATAAGTGTTATTTGCCAGCTATCCCTTGAGCTCGACTTCTCTGGGATGGAGTCTGTGTCGAATCCGACCTCTTCTGAGGAGGTCGGTGGATAGCGAAAGCCAATCTTTGGATTTGGGCCTTTTGGTTTATTTGAACATGGGTCATAGTGTTGAGATAGGGTATGAACACGTATTATCTTTGGAAAAAAAATAAGACATAATAAATAAAGATATAAAAATTAATATTTTATATTTTATTTTGTGATAAATTATATATAAAAAACAAATTATAAAAGTCTATTTTTTTATTACATACAATTTAAAAAGAAAAATATATTGATAAAAAAATAATTATGAAAATCAGTAAAAATAATAAATAATAAAATTATGTTGTATTTTTATTAATTTATTTTGTATTTTTTGTTAAAAAAAACATAAAATACATTAATTTAGTATCTTAAAATATTATATATATCATCAATCAAATATAATTTTATATTTTATTGTCTTATGTATGTAAATAAACGTAATTTTTGGAACAATGTTATCTCTCTCATCTTGTGCTTGTAAAGTACATGCAATCAAAGTTAAAATAAAGCAATGATAGAAACAACAATGAAAATAGATAGTGATAGAAACAATAATTTTTGCCACACAAAATAACTATAAAGTTGAAGAGAATAATTAATATTTTAGTGTTATATGAAAATTAACATGGACTAACTAACCAATACGAGAAATTAAAAGGGTAAAAAAAGAAAATAATTTAAAAATTATTTATTTATTTATTATTATATTCAATCTTTTAAAATAGAATATGTGATCCCAAAAACTTAAAAATAGATTCAAAATTTAATTTCATAACCTAAATTGTAATTGTATTAAAAAAAAATTAATATCTAGATAATTTGCATGTTATTCATAATAACAAAGAACAGTTAAGTTTGAATAGTATGGTCTCTTTATACTCACCTAAAAAATTGCGGATCTGAATCGTTTTATCTTTAGAAAAAAAAAAAAGTTTAAAGTAGCCTATGAGATTAATCTATTACATTTAAAAATTTTCCAAGATTTTAATTACAATTGAATGACCTGACATGTTCCTTTCATACTGGACTGGAAAATACGATGTTGTTTTTGTTTGTATGTTAAATATTTGATGAAACGACATCATTAAATAACGCCTTTTTATTAATAATTCAGTGTAAAAAATAAAATAACGCTGTTTTTGTCTAATCTAAGATAGAAATGTGCAATTTTTTTAATCTTAGAGATATATATAGTATAATTAAAATTTTAAAGATTTTCTTTAGTCTAAGTAATCGATCTCAAAAACAATTTAATATTTAAATAAAAAAATGTTTTTATATATTCATTTAAAATAAAAACATTTTTTCTTCTATTTTTGCATTTATTTTTTAATGATGTAGTATGGTTGTTTTTCCAATAAAAAAATTAAATGCCCATTAAACAGGGTTGATTTTATTTTCTTAATATTAATGACAATTATAAATTGGTCTTATTAAACAAAATATAATTAATGTGCATTATTATTTATTAGACGCCTATATTAAATAGGATTTAAATTAAATATATTCACTAAATTTAATTTTAATATATTATTGTTAATTTTAATTTTAGTTTTAGATGTGTATTTAATTATATAATTTTATATCAATAAAAATAACAATTATTTTAATTAATTGGGATCAGTCTAGTAATTAGCTTACTAGTTTATTTAAGTAAGTGTTAAGAGTTCGAATTGATACTGTGCATACAATAACCTATTGACCAACGACAAATATTTAAATAGAGTTCTGATCTGCGACAAATTAATCTTTGACCTGTCGAATTGAAAAATATTATGGGCCAACAAAAAAAATAACTATTATTTACATTAACTACGTAAGTAAAGTCATTTGAAAAGATATATGTGATTAGATGACGTGTAAAATGTTTTTATACCATCAATACAAGAAAATTAAACTCATATTAATTTAAAAATTTAATTTTGATACATAACGAGTGTAAATTAATTTTACATGTACATCCAATTATGTATTGATACGTGACGAAAATAACTATCTTTTTTATTGACCACATAGATGATCACAAAAGAATAAGATAATTAAACAATTGTATAAATTATTTTATATTGTTAATGTATTAAAGTTAAACTCGTTAATTTAATATTCTTCAATAAAATTATAAGCATATATAAAAATGTAAATTCTTAATTTCATACTATTTGAATATTAAATCTTTCTCTGTTATAGAGTATTCTAAATTACACAAGTAGTTAAATTACTGAGAAAATACTCAATTTTTTTTTTAAAAAATCACTCTTATCTAAATTAGTTCTCAATTTTTTTAATCAAATTCGTCCTTTAAATATTTTAAGTTAGTCACATACTCACATTAGTTCTTCTATTACATCCGATATTAATAACGTCAGAATTTGATGATACAAGTGTAATTACCCGTGCTATACACATGATAAAATTGAAATTATAATTTTAAATTATTTTGTTAAAATTAATTTGAATTATAATAATTTGACTAATAAAAAAAATAATGAGTTATGCATTGTTTGTTTTTTCTCAATTTAGTGTTAATTGCGTTAACTCTAAAATAGTTATTAACCGATTATAGTAATCTATGACCATAAATAATCTAGTAATACTTAAATCTACCAACAAATTGTTATATGTGTAAGAACATATCAAAATCAGCTGAAAATGAATAATAAATTATTAGAAAATTCTAATGTAAAAAGTTATCCAATAAATAATAAATAATTTAAACTCACTAAATAACAACTCAACATTATCCTTTGATGTCTACAAAATATATACCTGAAGCAATACTATATCAATGTTAGTATACAAAATTATATGATTAACGTAATTATAAAATTGTTTATCAGGAGAATAAAATAATACGGATTTTTATGATAATTCTAATATTCTCAAGTTATAAATGTACAATAAGAATGCATTATACATTACTCATTAACACCTAAAATTTGTCAATTTTTTAAATTGATAGTAATAAATTTAATTAAGAGATTTCGTTATTACTTTTTCATTATAAGCTCTGAAAAATTTCTCTATATACCACATTCAGTTATCTTTCAAGTGTCTGTAATCTTGTAACAGCACTGTCAGACTTTACTCGTTACTCTTGCCTTTATTTTCCAAACTTTTTCATTATATAATCTACCATAGGTAATACTGTTGATAGAATCGTAGGCCATTTGATATGAAAAATAATAAATAGAAAAAGAACTATGTCTGAGGTACGAATTTTTTAGATGATAATTAATTGTTACAATTCACTATTACTCACCATATATATATATATATATATATATATATATATTATATTATATATATATATATATATATATATATAAATATATATAATATTGTTACTCTATAGGAAGTAGATACAAATTGCTACGATCTTTTTTATTATATTATACAACTTAAAGTTATAGTACCATGTTATTATTAATTATAGATACTTGCTATAATTATATCAAATTTAATTATGACTCTAAATAAATAAAATAAATAATAATCAATATTATTTTTTTATATTTAATATTTACTGTAAATATAAAAAATAAAATAATTAATGAATAAAAATATAAGTAAAAAATAAAACATAATAATTAAAATTCAATTTGTTAACTAATTAATCTTGTGTTCATACATTATTATTATTGTTGTTGTTGTCCACTAATTAAAGTAGAAGATAAAAAACTATATAAATTGGTCATTAAAAAACACTCATTATCTAAGTTGGTTTTCATTTTTTTTTTAATCAAATTCGTCCTTTAAATATTTTAAATTAGTCATATATTCATATTAGTTCTTTTATTACGTCCGTTATCAATGATGTCAGAATTTGATGCTATGTCATATTAAGTAACACCACAATATATCTGTAATAGTCTTAATTGGCTACTAACTCAGTAAATTTATAAAATTAAATCAAATCAAATTTAAATTTAAGTCAATTTAAGATTAATTTAATTTAATTTCATAAATTTATCATATTAGTAGCCAATTAAAATATTATTTTCAGAATATTAAATAACAATGATAAATTTATCTTATCAAACAAGCTATAATTATTGTGCATTATTAGAGACCTATATTAAATAGGGTTTAAATTAAATATATTAATTAGATTGAATTTTAATACATTATCATTATAAAATACTTTTAGACCGTGCATTCAATTATGTAATTTCACATTAATAAAAATAATTATTATTTTAATCAGGTTAGGTCAGTTTAGTGATTAACTCACTAATATGTTTAAACAAGTATGGACCAACAAAAAATAATTAACATTTATCTTAATTACACAAATAATTATTTAAAAAACATATGTAATTAGATGTTGTGCGAAACATGTTATACGATCAGTGCAAAAAAATTAAACTCATTTTATTTTAATAATATAAGTTTGATATACAACTCAGCGTAAATAATTTTACATGTATATTCAATTATATATTATTACGTGACGAAAATAAATATATTTTTTATTGACGGCGTAAATAGTCACAAAATAACAAATATAATTAAATAATTGTATAAAATATTTTATACCTGCATCAAAATTAAATTTATTAACTTAATATACTCCAATAAATTTATAGGCACATATAAATATGTAAAATCTTAATTTTCATATAATTTGAATATTAAATTTTGTTTGTTATAGAGTATTCTAAACTACACAAATAGTTAAATTATCCCATAAATTGTCAAATTCAGCACTGAAAAATTATCGTTCTCTAAATTGATTTTTAAATTTTTAATTAAATTTGTTTTTCAAAAAATTTAAAATAATCACATTAATTTTTTTATTACTTTTGTTATTAATGACGTCAAAATTTATTGATATAGTATATTAAGTGATATTATAACATACTCATAACACTTCTAATTGACTGTTAATATAATAAATTTATAAAATTAAATTATTCTAAATCGAGGTTAATTTAAAATTAATTTAATTTAATTTTATAAAATTATTATATTAGTAGTCAATTATAATTATCCAAGTGTATTGTGATTAGTGTAAAATTTAGTCATTTAAACAACAATAATAATAACAAAAGACTTAATGTGATTAACTTAAAATTTAAAAAATAATTTAATAAAAAATTTGTTTAGAGACTAATTTAAAAAGTAAATAATATTTTATAAACGAATTTAACAATTTTTTCTAAGCAAAAACTACCCAAGTAGTCAAGTACCGTAGTTGACAAATGAATGAAGCAAATAGATGGCGCCATCGTAAAAATGAAAAGAAGAATGAACCAAATATATGGCGCCATGGAACCAAAATATATGGCGCTATCTCTTCACTGATAAATATGGTAGATTTTTCTTTTTATTATTACTACAGCATCTTCATTTTTTAAAGTTAAACATAAAAAGATAAAAGAAAAACAAGGAAAATGACTAATTAGCAACTACGTAAACCACTTTTAATAATAAAAAAAAATTATATATTTAAGTTTTTTTTATGAATTAAATTAAATAATAAAATTTAAAATAACACTGATTATAAATAATTTTTGTTATATTAAATAATTAATTTAATTAAACTGTATTAAAAAATTTAAATAACTTTTAAAAAATTACTATGTCCTAGTCAAATAGTCAGCGGTCAACTACATCTTTATAAAAAGGAAATAAAATAAAGAGAAAATATATTAAAAAATTTATGTAATAAATGAGAAAATTAATTATTTTGACTTATATAATAAAATAGTTTAATTTTAATATGTTGATAGTATAAAATATTTTATATAATCATTTGATCATATCCATTCATTTAAATAGTTATTCGTGTATTTAATATAAGAAGTAATTATTTATGTTGACACGATATTACATAATTAAATTAATATATAGTATTATTTTATTTTAATATTATATTAAAATTAAATTTATAATAAAACAAAAAGATAAAATAAACTACAAAATTCTATATTTATAAAAGCGTGTTGAAAATAATTAATTTACGACAATTTTAATAGTTTATCTTTAAAAAAATTATTTCTCATATGCGAAAACTTATATGTAGTTATTTTTATGTAAAATTAATAATTAGACATTGTTAAATAATAATTTCGTGAACCAACTTAAATTGGTCGAAGAATCAATTCATTCGTCTGCTTAAATAAGTGTTGAAGATCAAATCTCATTTTATACACATAATTTATTGACTAACGACCAACTCTTAAATGAATGTTAGACCAAAGAAATTATGGATAAAAATGTATAATTAACTTTATATAAAGTTAATGATAAAGACCAATAGACTTTACATAAAGTTAATAGTTAAAAGTCGTTAAATAAAAATTTAGTTAAATTAATCAAATTATCTAACGACTCTCAATTCTCAACTTTATATGAAATCGACTGAATTTAAATTTCTACCAAAATTAATAATTATTAAACTGATAATAATTTAATTAAATTTATCAAATTATTTAACGATTTTTAACTATTAATTTTATATGAAATTAACTCCACCCGAATCTTTGCTGGAATTATGATATGAGTTTTCTGCTTTCTGAGTGGAGTTGTAGTTTCAGCAACTACTATTTAAGTATTTAGACACCAAGAGACACCACAGACAAAGGCATACAGGCCAACAGAACTTCAAATTTCAAAGTTCAAACCTCTCTTCATTACAAGAGAAAAATCAGTGTCTGTGTCTTCTTCTTCTTCCTCTTGTTGTTCTTCAATGTTCCCATTCTAAACCATTTCTTTTATTACATAACCGCTTTCTTTCTCTCTCTCTGTCGGTTTTCTTTCCATGTACCAATAAATAAATAAGAATCAAAATGGAATCTGTTACCTCAGCCCAGAACACCAACCAACCCAAGGAAACACCGTTCCCACTATTCCCACCTGGAATCCCAATCCCTACGACAGCCATAGAAAAAGCCGTAACGGCCACCACCACCGCCACCAACGTTCCAACGCCGTTTCTCATAATACCCAAACACGAACCCGTTGAAGAATGCACCACCCCCATCCCTACCTCTAACAATCAAGACGTCAAACCTATATTCCCAAATGTCCCCCACCGCGAAACCCTACCTGCACCTGTAACTGCACCTGCAACTGCACCTCCTTCAGCCACCTCCTGCGACCCAAGCGACAACGCAAATGGCCTATACGAAGAGTTCAACCGAGTCTCTCAGCTCTTCCGTACCGCTTTCGCCGAGCAGCAGCAGCACCAGCTTCGAGCATCTCAGCAAATGGATTCCTCAAACGACCTCGTTTTGGACCCTAATTCGGGGGCAATTGTTCCTGTGCCTCCTCCGCAGGAATACGGGGGTCATTGGAATGGAAACGACGCCGCTGGGTACGAGGGTTCTGCTTCGTCTAGCGGGGGGAACATGACGCTGGCGAAGAGGAACAGGCTGAAGGAGCTTGTGAGGGTAAAAGATCTGAGTCTGAAGGACCAGCGGCATTACCGAGAGGTGGTGAGAAGGACGAGGTTGATCTATGACTCACTTCGGGTGCTGGCCACGGCGGAGGAGGAGAGGAGGATGATGCTGACTGATTGGAGGAAGGCCAGAGGGGACCTTAGGGCATCGACTTTGATGAAAACTTGCGGCCTTTGGCTTAACCGCGACAAGAGGATTGTCGGCGCCATCCCTGGGGTTTTTGTTGGGGATGTGTTCTTATACAGGATGGAATTATGTGTAGTCGGCCTTCACGGGCAGACGCAGGCCGGAATTGATTATCTTCCGGCGAGTATGAGCTCCAATGGTGAGCCAATTGCCACCAGTGTCATTGTTTCTGGTGGCTATGAGGATGATATGGATGATGGTGATGTTATCATTTACTCTGGTCATGGGGGACAGGACAAGCATTCTAGGCAGGTGTTTCATCAGAAGTTGGAAGGAGGGAATTTGGCATTGGAGAGGAGTATGCATTATGGGATTGAGGTGAGGGTTATTCGGGGATTGCGGTACGACGGAACTGCCACTGCTGCCAGTAAGGTTTATGTTTATGATGGTTTGTATAGGATTATGGATTGCTGGTTTGATGTTGGGAAGTCAGGTTTCGGTGTTTATAAGTATAAGCTGTTTAGGGTTGATGGACAGGCTAAGATGGGTAGTGCTGTTCTTAAGGAGGCTTGTATGCTTAGGAAGGATCCATTGTGTTTTAAGCCTGTGTGTTGTTTGTCTCTTGATATTTCGCATAGGAGGGAGAATGTTGCGGTTCGGCTTTTTAACGACATTGATAAGAGTAATGAACCGCTTTGTTATGAGTATCTTCCGAAGACTAATTTTCCGCCTATTGTGTTTCATCAGACTGGGAAGGCTATGGGTTGTGAGTGTGTGGATGGTTGTGTTGAAGGCTGCTTTTGCGCTATGAAAAATGGAGGCGAGTTTCCTTATAATCAGAGTGGGATTTTGTTGAGAGGGAAGCCTATAATATTTGAATGTGGCCCCTTTTGCCGATGTCCTCCGCATTGTCGGAACCGTGTCGCACAGAAGGGGTTGAAAAGTAGGTTGGAAGTGTTTAGGTCTAGGGAAACTGGCTGGGGAGTTAGATCCTTGGACCTTATACAAGCCGGTGCTTTTATATGCGAATATACTGGTGTTATCCTGACCAGGCAGCAAGCACAAATTTTGACTATGAATGGTGATGCATTGATATATCCTAATCGGTTTACTGACAGGTGGGCAGAATGGGGGGATATATCTCTAATAAATTCCAATTATGTTCGCCCATCATTTCCGTCGATACCTCCTTTAGATTTTGCTTTGGATGTGTCAAGATTGAGGAATGTAGCCTGCTACATGAGTCATAGTACATCTCCGAATGTGTTAGTTCAGTTTGTTCTGTATGATCACAATAATTTAATGTTCCCTCACCTTATGCTATTTGCAATGGAGAGCATCCCGCCGATGAGAGAGCTCAGCCTTGATTATGGGGTGACTGATGACTGGACAGGCAAGCTTGCCATATGTAACTGATTGATATTGAAAGTTTCATGCACCTGTTAACATGCTGAAGCTGAGTTTTTGGAAATGCTCAGAGGTATAGCCAAGTTCTTTCATTTCACTCATGTGATTTCATGTTGTTTTCAACTTCTTTGCATCTCCCTTTGTCCAATTCCCGGTGTAAACTCTGTTAACAATAGTAGGTAGTTTACAGGCAGATTATAGTATTCATTGTAAACTACTGCATATTGTGGTCTTTTGAATATGCAGATGTACTTTGGATGATGGAAAGTTTAATATTTAATAGAATGGTTCATGATTGATATCTTTGTCTTAATATTTTATATGGTGCTTATTTGCTTTTATCAAAGTAGAAGTTTCCAATATCCGAACACATGTAAGAGGAAAATTTCCTGAAAGGACCATGTGCTATACTGCTAATAAAGGCCACATTAGATATCCAACTAGGTTTATCAAGGTGGAAGGTTGTGTTAACAAAGGAGTTACTATCTAAAAGTAAAATTTGCAAACAAACACATCAAAAGGACTCAATAAACAAAATCCTAGTTTTATGTGGTACTTCCTTCTATAAGAAAAAGAATTTTTATTTAGATAACAAAATGAATAGTAGAAATACATTATAGGTTTTCTTAAAGTTGAGAGATTATAGATATATTTTTGTTTTGCTTTTGTATAGAGGAACTTTTATTGTCTTTCTTCTATTATCATTCTCATCGTCTTAATGAAACTCTTCTTTTAAAGAAGAATGATATATAGTAATGATGTACTAATCATGAGCCTTCGCTGGAACTATATTAATAATTCTATTCTATTTCTATTACTGAAGTATGAAATACTTATATTTCTATTAATATTGGGGTGTGATCGGATTTGGAAATGGAATTGCTAGTATAGGGCATCAATAAAGTTACTTAAATGAAAACAGAAAGCAGATCATGGCAAAGGGTAAATATACTATGATTAATTTGGAAAGTACTGACTGCTCAATCATGACGAAATGTGTATTCTACTCACATGCTTTCTGACACAAGCATGGTGGAATGTACTACTGGGAATGTTGTTTGTTTGTTAGCAAATATCCCAATATCAGATCTTTGCATACTTCTATCATTTTTGTTCATTCATTTTCTGGACGTTTGAACATGTATTCCATGGATTCTTTAGCTGATTTTACTAGCCAATTTGAGTGTACAAAATTATGTTTTATTAACTTGTGTGCGTATAAGATTTGTATGCATGCATGCCATTATTGCTGGTTAAGAACTTCAGATTATTGTCTTTGTATCAATGAAAGATACGATCAACATTTTTCACACATAATATTGATGCACACTATTGTACACTAATTGATTCATTTGCTTGCTGTCAGCGGCATCTTCAAACTTGAAATTAACTAAAAGATTACAAGCTGTGAGACTTGTATTTTTCACTATACCCTTTGGCCCTTTGTGAGCAGTTGGTTTTAGGTGCTGTAGGTAGCAGCTTTGTGCTATGCTCTTGATGGTACATGTGAATATTTTAAGACATTTTCTTCTAAAACCCAGAGGTTTACTAGAATCATAGTTGTCTTTTAAGAGCAGTGTGTTTATTATTTGAGTTGAACTATTTTTTAAATTTTAAATTTTCTAATTATTCTGAGTTAAATTTTGCCATAGTTTTGCAACCACAGCTAATATTTAGGTATGGTGATTTGTGCCGATACGAGTTTGCAGAATTTGAACTTGATCTAGCTTTGGGTTTCAGGTTTCAATCTCACCATGGTACAAGGAACTGTAGAATTGGTTGCCTGCAAATCTGTGACAACAACAACATGATGCCTGCTGTATTTTGTTGCTTTATCTAACTCATTGGCAAGTGCTTGGTGTCTATGCAATGAGCAAGATCATGAAGTCGACTTCCTTATGATCGCAAAGTCTTCTGTTGTAATGTTTTATTCTCTTTTTTTTATCTTCTTGTTGATGCTTTTTTTTTGTTCATTCCTTCTCTTGGGCAGAGCAGTTTCACACCTCAATCCCCATTTTTTGTGCAAGTCTTGCAGCTGTAGTCCACTCTTTTTTGGGTACTTACTTGAGCAAGTTGCGCAGCTGTATTCGTCTGCTTTGTTTTTTGGGTACTTGTAAATAATGCAAGCTCCAAAGCCTGTACAGGGATGATAATAGCAGTTGAGTTATAGATGAATATCATGCAGCATTTTGATTGGTTAAATTAGGCATATGGTTATGTAAAGGAATGATCACTTTTGCTGTTTATGACCTTTGTATTTTATGATCAAATCTGTAGTCTATGCATCAGGAGTTGATCATTGATGAAATGATCATGTTTGTTGTAGCTTAGATGGTGCATTATGTTGTTGCAGAACCCTGCTACTGGGAAAACTGATTTGCACTTTTGTATGATCAGGATAATTCTTATTTATGTACAGCAATAGTGGGACATGTTCTTGAGCATGTTTCAGTAGTTCAGTTCTAATGACATTTTAGCTGCATTTATTTGCTATAGTTATGATTTCAGAACCTCGTTCTGCTATTTATAACTTACTTCACTATAAGGTTAAGAGAGTTTTATTACACAGGAAAAAATGGAGAAGGGAAAGAAGTTAAAAAAAAAAGTAGTTCTAGTTCCTTTTTAAATTTCATTTCTTGCCTTTTAAAGATCACTCTAACAAAATCAATATTATATTTTCTCAATAGATAATCTCTCTCTCAATTTGTGAAGTACTTTTAAGTTTTAATACGAAGTATATCTATTACAATCAAATATTTATCAAATTAGAAGTGATATTATCAAGTGACAATATTTTTTTCCATATTATTTTCCTCTTAAAAAAAATATCACACTTGTAAATGCTTTCAAGAAATGAATTAGCTAGTATTATGGATTTTTTTTTCTTTGAAAAATCCTTTAAAATAATCCATTTCCCTCCAAACTCCCAATTCCAAATTTTTAAAACTAATAGATATTTATGTTGATAAAATTACCAAAAATAATGTTATATTGGATGAATTTTTATGAAAAAATATTTTTTTTAGGTGGTATTTTTTTCAAAAAATAAAAGTATTTTATGTTTGAATATCTCATATATAAATATTTTTTCATTTAATAATTATGTTTGAGTATAATAATATAAAAATATTTATTTATTTATTTATTATGTTAAATTCTTTTAACTTAAAAAGATCTTTAAAAAAGATGAAAATGATAGCTTCTAAAAAAAGATATATATATTTTTAAAATTTTTTTAATATTTTTATTTTTACTACTAAAATTTTATCAATAACACTAAAAAAAGTTAATTTTTTTTTCTAACAACTTAATAGTACACAAGTTCTATAAAAAAAAATGTGTTATTTTACTTAAAGGATATTCCAAATTCCCAAACTACATAGTTAGACACTTTAATTAACGAGAAAAATGAAGACGCTGATCATGCAAGAAACATGCTTACAAGTTACAGGCTTCCCATGTGAAGAGTTTTTGAATTTTGAGACTATAATCCTGAAGAAAAGGACCGCATTGCATGCAAGTCATGGATGCTGGCGTGTTGCACGTCATAGATACTTATAATAAGCCATATTTTCATTAACAAAGTTGACAACCATTATTGATGAGAGAAGGTGAATTGAATTGCATTCCAACTTTACAAAGTAACTGAAATTACTGTCTTATCCTTGTGTTTCTTCATAAATTGTGTTCTTACTTCTTAGTTCTTACCAGAGTGACACAGTGCTTGTGACTCTGACTGTCACTGCATCTCAGTGACTCTGACTGTTCATTCAAGATCCCAGCCAAGTTACCATCATTGATGAGGTCCTTGGAAGGATACTCTATTTCAAGGCAACTCATGTCAAATATTTGTACTTCCATTTTGGAAGTTCCATTGAACTCAAACCACATACAAATGGCCATTTTCAAGAGAGTAATATGCAGCAAACTCTCTCCAGCCCTTTTCAAACTGAATCTCACCATCTTTATTAGTCCAAACTATTTTCCATTCAGTGTCATCTGCAGGCTTCAGATACACTGGATTCGGAAAACCATTACCATATTTCTTACTAAACTTGTTTGGTAGCTTCTGCATGCCAATGAAACAGTTCTTGGTTAACCATAACTAACTTTTCCCTCCTTTCCTAACAGCAGCTTTGCTGATTCAGGAACTGATCTAACCAATTAACTAACTAAACTAATCAATGGAACTGTTGTCTGTGTGGGTGTCAGCTACAACAACAACATCCATGGCTTCCTCTACCTTCCAACACAACCACCATTCTCCTTCAACTGTGATCCGTTTCTTCAAGATTGTTCTCACAGAAAGCCTTCAACATGGAACTCTTGTGGGTGAGAATTTTCTTCAATTTTATATCCTCTTTTCTTTAATATTATTTAATTCATACCAATTTTCTTTTCCTTTGCCTCTTTCTTTCCTTGTGATTTTCCCTGAGGTAACAGAAAACACATGCAGCATAGCATGCTTATGAGTTTTGATTGTTATTATGCTTACAAACACCCGTTCACCAAATCTTTTTTTTTGCTGTTTTTTTAATAACTTTTTGTCATTTTCCTTCACATCTCTTTCACGCTTCCATCTCCATCCTATTTTACCTCATCTCCTAACAGTTTTAGGAATTCTTTTTTCTTCACCTTTCATCCACCACCACTCTGTCCTTAGATTCTTTGTAGGATATCATTTCCTCAACTTTTACTTAACGTGAAAACCCATGATGAATGTCCTATATTGTGTTGTTAAATTCTCTCTCGAAATAATTTTACAATTAATGCAAAATTTTCGGTCGACTCTCTTCAATAAAAAGAAGTCGATTTGAGATGTTCGTCTCCCTTTTTAAAACATGTATTTACGATGAAGTCAAAAATTGAGAAAAAGTCTAAAATAGTTTTATCTCTGGTATTGATCACCCCGAAACCATGGACTCCGTGAATATTTTTATACCTAGTCATTTCTCTTTCAACATGGCCATTTAAATCTCCTCCTAACCAATTAGCTTTGCTGATTCAGCAATTGCTCTAACCAATTAACTAACTAACTAACTAATCAATGGAACTATTGTTTGTAAGCATAATAAATTAATAACAATCAAAACTCAGAAGCATGCTATGCTGCATGTGTTTTCTGTTACCTCAAGAACAATCACGGGTAGGGGTAGCAAAACGGGTTGAACCCGTCGGGTCGATCCGCTAAACCCGCTAAAAAGGCGGGTCGGACCAGGATTTGGAGCCCGCTAAATTTAAAAAATTCGTCAAACCCGCACCGCCAAATTGGCGGATTTTGGCGGCGTGGGGTGAGCCGGTCCGCCGGGCTGAATATTTTTATTCTTTTTTTATTAAATAAAATAGTGATTACTATTATAAAAATAATTATAGAATTTTCAAACACTTTTTTTATTCTTCTTTTAGTTATTAATTTTATTTATTTTATTTTACAATTTTGTATATTTGTTCAAATTATGTGACTTATTTTTTAAAATAAAGATGATTTTATTGACAAATATTATTTTGAACAATTTTATTGAAGTTAAAAATTTTAAAAAATAATAATAATAAAATTATATTATAATTTGACTATTTTTTATTTATATTTAATTTTTTAATTATTACTTTTTAGTTAATTTTAATGAATTTTATTTAAAAAAAAAGCCAAGCGGGTTAGCCCGCTGATCCGCCAATCCGCCATAAAGTGGGGCGGCTAACATTTTGAACATATCTTAGTTGGCGGGACGAGTTGGCCCATCTCATTTATAAAACGGGTCTAGACGGGGTGGGGCGGATTGGAGCGGGCCGGCCCACTTTGCACCCGAAAAGAAAATTGGTATGAATTAAATAATATTTTAAGAAAAGAGGATATGAAAGTGAAGAAAATGCTCACTCACAAGAATTCCATTTTGAAGGCTTTCTGTGAGAACAATCATGAAGAAACTGATCACAGTTGAAGGAGAATGGTGATTGTGTTGGAAGCTAGAGGAAGCCATGGATGTTGTTGTTGTAAGTGTAACTAACACACACACAGAGTCACAGTCAGAGTCACAAGCAGTGTGTCACTCTGGTAAGAACTAAGAACTAAGCATAGCATAGGTGGAGTTTTGGGAAACTAACGTAATTTTCTAAAAAAAATGAAATTAGTTCAGTATTTGAAATATTGGAGGCATCATTTTAGTTTTTTAAGAGATAGATACTATACTTTTTTAGAAGTAATGTTATATTTTCTCAATAGATAATCTCTCTCTCAATTTGTGAAGTACTATACTTTTAAGTCTTAACTTTTAATACGAAATATATTTATTACAATCAAATTTTTATCAAATTAGAAGTGATATTATCAAGTGACAATATTTTTTTTCATATTATTTTCCTCTTAAAAAAAAATTAACACTAGTAAATGCTTTCAAGAAATAAATTAGTATATATTACGGATTTTTTTCCTTTGAAAAATCCTTTAAAATAATCCATTTTCCTCCAAACTCCCAATTCCAAAATTTTAAAACTAAAAGATATTTGTACTTATATAATACTAATAATGTTCATGGTGCTGATAAAATTACCAAAAATAATGTTATATTGGATGAACTTTTAGGGGAAAAATAAATTTTCAAGTGGTATTTTTTTAATTTTTTTTAAAAATAAAAAAATATTTTATGTTTAGATATTTCATATATAAATTTTTTTATTTAACAATTATATTTGAGTACAATAATATAAAAATATTTTATTTATTTATTTATTATGTTAAATTTTTTTAAGTAAAAATTATCTAAAAAAATATAAATTATAGTTTCTAAAAAAAAAAATAGTTTTTAAATATTTTTTATATTTTTATTTTTATTACTAAAATTTTACCAATAACACTAATTTTTTTAACAACTTAATAGTATAAAAATTCTATAAAAAAAAAAGTCTTATTTTAACGAGAAAAATGAAGACGCTGATCATGCAAGAAACACGCTTACAAGTTACATGCTTCCCATGTTGAAGAGTTTTTGAATTTTTGAGAGTATAATCCTGAAGAAAAGGACTGCATTGCATGCAAGTCATGGATGGCGTCGTGTTGCACGTCATAGATACTTATATTAAGCCTTATTTTCATTAACTAAGTTGACAACAATTTATTGATGAGAGAAGGTGAATTTAATTGCATTCCAACTTTACAAAGTAAATGAAATTACGGTCTTACCCTTCTGATTTTTTATAAATTGTGTTCTTAGTTCTTACCAGAGTGACACAGTGCTTTGTGACTCTGACTGTGACTGTGTGTGTGTGTTAGTTACAACAACAACATCCATGGCTTCCTCTAGCTTCCAACACAATCACCATTCTCCTTCAACTGTGATCAGTTTCTTCATGATTGTTCTCACAGAAAGCCTTCAAAATGGAATTCTTGTGAGTGAGCATTTTCTTCACTTTCATATCCTCTTTTCTTAAAATATTATTTAATTCATACCAATTTTCTTTTCGGGTGGCAAAGTGGGCTGACCCGCTCCAATCCGCCCCACCCCGTCTAGACCCGTTTTATAAATGAGATGGGCCAACCCGTCCCGCCAACTAAGATGTGTTCAAAATGTTAGCCGCTCCACTTTATGGCGGATTGGCGGATCAGCCGGCTAACTCGCTTGGCTCTTTTTTTTTAAAAATAAAATTTATTAAAATTAACTAAAAAATAATAATTAAAAAATCAAATATAAATAAAAAATAGTCAAATTATAATATAATTTTTTTAAATTTTTAACTTCAATAAAATTATTCAAAATAATATTTGTCAATAAAACCATCTTTATTTTAAAAAATAAATCACATAATTTAAACAAATATTCAAAATTGTAAAATAAAATAAATAAAGTTAATAACTAAAGGAAGAATAAAAAAAGTGTTTGAAAATTCTATAATTATTTTTATAATAGTAATCACTATTTTATTTAATAAAAAAAAGAATAAAAATATTCAGCCCGGCGGACCGGCCCACCCCACGCCGCCAAAACCCGCCAATTTGGCGGTGCGGGTTTGACAAATTTTTTAAATTTAGCGGGCTCCAAATCCTGGTCCGACCCGCCTTTTCAGCGGGTTTAGCGGATCGACCCGACGGGTTCAACCCGTTTTGCTACCCCTACCCATGATTGTTCCTGAGGTAACAGAAAACACATGCAGAATAGCATGCTTCTGAGTTTTGATTGTTATTAATTTATTATGCTTACAAACAATAGTTCCATTGATTAGTTAGTTAGTTAGTTAATTGGTTAGAGCAGTTGCTGAATCAGCAAAGCTGCTGTTAGGAAAGAAGGGAAAAAAGTTAGTTATGGTTAACCAAGAACTGTTTCATTGGCATGCAGAAGCTACCAAACAAGTTTAGTAAGAAGTATGGTAATGGTTTTCCGAATCCAGTGTATCTGAAGCCTGCAGATGACACTGAATGGAGAATAGATTGGACTAATCAAGATGGTGAGATTCAGTTTGAAAAGGGATGGAGAGAGTTTGCTGCATATTACTCTCTCGAAAATGGCCATTTGTTGTGGTTTGAGTACAATGGAACTTCTAAAATGGAAGTACAAATATTCGACATGAGTTGCCTTGAGATAGAGTATCCTTCCAAGGACCTCATCAATGATGGTAACTTGGCTGGGATCTTGAATGAACAGCCGCAGCCGAAGAAAAAGGCGAATGCAGCACCGAAGCCATCATCTCCTTCTAGAGGTAAAAGAGTGAAATTTACTGTCGAAACTATAGATTTGGAAGATAGTGAAGAAGATAACCAATTGGATAGCCAATCCGAAGAGACACAGCTTAAGAAATTGCCATATGTGAATGGTATGTATCTAGTTTTTCTAATTTCTTTTGTTAGTTTTGTGAAATAGGTACAAAATAGGCCTTGTTCTGTTCTTAAATCCTTAACCATTTTGTGTTTTATGATACTGGTGGATTCAGATTTCTATCCTGGGACCAGTGGGTTTCAAGCTCTGAATGAAGCACTGAAATTCAAATCAGAAAATCCCTTTTTCATAGTCAAGGCAAGGCAAAGCAATGTATCAAGACCAACAGTTGTAAGTTTATGTTTTTACTTTTTACATGTTATTATTGTGATTTTACAAATTGGGATTCTGTCTGATGATAATGATGAGAATATGCTGTGTTGCAGAATTTCCAAGCTTCCTTTTTCAGAAAGTATTTTGAAAAGGAGCAGAATGTACAGATAAGGTTTCAGAAGATATTGATTCCTGCAAAGCTGCGCTGTTATCCATATAATTCTCAGGCCATTATCTCTTCCGGTTGGGGTCTTTTCGTTCGAACAAGTACACTACAACCTGGGGATGTTACTATTTTTGAGCTCATCGAAAGAGAAGATCCAGTGCTTGATGTTCATATTTATAGAGCCCAAGGTTAGGCAATTCGCTAGAACTTCAAGAGCTTTTAAAACTAATAGTTTGTGAAGAATGTGTCATTCACCTTTTCTAATAATGAAAACCTGTTGTACTCATTCCTTGTTTGAGTGTACAAAAAGAAGCCTTGGAGCAATAATTGTGTTTTTGAATTCTGGTTCCATTTAAAATATCTTGATGATACGGTCGTGTGACGCGAATAACTTCCTATGCCAATGTCAATCAAGTGATTTTCTTTCTGCTTTTGTGGCTGATGCATAGACATTGGTGTTCTTAGGCAGTGTTTTTGAAGTTTAAGCAGAGTTAGAACTAATTTTAATACAAATAATGGTGGTTAACTTAGCTGTTATTATTTACTTCTTCTTTAGATTTAACTACATCATTTCTAATCATGTATAGGATTCATTCTAATAATATTTCTAATCTTTTGTGGAGCTGGTGCCAGCTTTCCAGCCTCAGAGCTCTGGGATTCAATCTCAGAAAGAAGCTAAGAAGTCCAAAAGTCCAAAAGAATCTAAGAACTCCGAGGCACAAAATCCCTCTTTCGTGATCAAGATAACAGAAAGTGATCTATCAAAATCAAGGGCTGTAAGTTTATGTTCATATCCATGTAGAAACTTATATGATTTCTATTGTTATACTTCCAGAAATTGTGATTTTGTTATGACAATGATGATAAAAATAATCATGCTGCAGAAAGTGCCAGTTTCCTTCTTCAACAAGTATTTCAAAAAGAAGGAGCCATATGTAGTGATAAGATTTGATAGCAAGTTGTGGCCTGCAAAGTTGCTGTGTTATCCGGGTAGTGCCTATATCTCCTGCGGTTGGCTGGATTTCACTCTTGACAATAATTTAAAAGCTGGAGATGTTTGTATCCTTGAGCTCGTCAATGGAAAAGATGCATTGCTCGAATGTCGAATTTATAGAGCAGATGGTTAAGTAACCTGGACTTCAGGGGCTATTTAACCAAGAAATTTTCTGATATTGTTTAGCTCCTTTTTTTGGATGAACCTTCTACCATATCCAATTTAATTTTGTGTTTTGTTTAGTATCCTTGTTGACAATGTTGCTGTTTTGTGTGACCAATAATAAAAGGGTATGTTTGGGAGATATGTCACTCATTTTTTTAGTAGTGAGTAGTGACAGTATGGGAAGTTTTCAGTAGTGAGTAGTGACACACACAAAAACTGCACATTTATATGTTTGTTTTAGTCATTGTGATCTTAAATAAATTGCTTATCAAACTTTCTTTGGTGCTCATACATGGTTTATGTTACTGTAATCTGGTTCCATTCTTAATATCTGAATAATAAGAATGGAATTGTTAGTACTAAATAATTTTGCAAATTCAACCTAGTCCTCAAATGACCATGATCCAGAGAGTAATATGCAGCAAACTCTTTCCAATCAATTTCAAACAGAATCTCATCATCATGCACTGAACAATTCCATTTGGTGCCATTTGTAGGCTTGAGAAACACTGGAATTGGCACACTAGCACCATATTTCCTAGCACCAAAAATTTGATGTTAGCATCCTTAGTTAAACACTTAACTAATAAATAAATGAAGATGCTACTTACATAAGAACGAAAGTGTTTACAAGCTTCTCATCTTGAAGAGATTCTTTTAGAGTATAATCATGAAGAAAAGGACTTCATTGGGTACTGAAGTCAAAGATGTGAGATTTGACTTGTAATAGTAGTAGTAGTGGTGTGTAAGTGGAATTGAATAGAATACTTCAATTGTTGAGGTCGAAAGTAGGATGCACATGGCTCGATCCGACTCAAAGATTCGGTCTGGATCCAAATATTTTAGGAGTTAGTTTGATATGATTTTAACGGGTCTAGAGTCGGGTACGAGTCTCAAAAAATACTCGGTTATTATTTAGGGCCGGATATGAGTTAAAGCGAATCTGATTTTATCCGACTTATGTGCACTCTAAGAGAATTAAAAAGAGGTATATATATTTTAAATTAATTCTAATATTATATTATATTAATTATAAGAAGTGACGGACCCAGAAAAATTTTATAGCGGCAGCAAAAATATAATAAAATTTAGGTACAGATGATATATATTTTTTTGGCTTACAATCCCCAACATGTTAAGTATTATTCCATTATAAATTTAAATTTCATTTAAGAGTCTGCAATCGGCTAATGTGTTACTACACATACGAGATGGAATTCGAATTCTCAACACTTGCTAATAATTTTTATCTTAAATAATTAAAAATTACTAATAATTTAAGTTGTATTTAATTAAAAAGTTAATTTTTAATTTAATTATCAACTAATTAACTAATATAATAAAATTAATTATCACTATTTTTTTAGTTTATTTATTTATTTATTTATTTATTTTTATTATTATACTAACTCAAATTTAATAATATAATTATTATTATTATATGTTAAGTTTAACAAAAAAATTTAACATAAAACAAAAGAATATTTTATTTTTGGGTAAATATAATATAAAAGAGGCAAATATATATATATATATATATATATATATATATATATATATATATATATATATTATTTTTTTAAAAAATTTGTGGGGACAAATAACCTTCTATATTGCAATTAGGTTTGTTTTTTATTATAAGTTTATTATTTTATTTTTAATAATACTTATTAAATTAAAAAATAAATTAAAAAAGCATCAAAATAGAATTTATAGGCAAATTCAAATTTAAATATGAATATTAACTTTTTGATAATAATTTTTTTTTTACAAGTGTATCATAAATATATTTTTTATCAATAAATTACTTTATAAATTATTGTTAAAATTTTAAAAGTGCAATTTTTATCCAATTTAGATTCAGTATAATTATAACAAAAAAAGTTTAAATTTTATCGGATTTAAAACTAAGTTAAAGTCTAAAAAATAGACCCTATCCATATTTAAGACCAAATCTAAGGACAAATTCAGTTTTACCGAACTATGTACATTTTCATCTTTCCAAAGGTTAACATGCCAATTTCTATATAATAATATATTCCTTGAAATTTGAATATGTCACATGAATTTTTATTGAAAAATGTTGTAACTCTCTCTGCTAAAGGTTCTGTAAATAGGTGAGTTTCAATGTCATCAATTATTGCGTACCATCTCTACATGTTACTTAAATTACCATCTTACCCTTAGGAAATAAGCATTTTCATCTCTTTTTTTTTCTTTTTGGGCATTCTTCACATGTTGTCTTCTTACCTGAGAGACACAGTAATCAAGAACTTCTTTCCATGGCTTCAACTAGCTTCCAACCAAAGAACAAGTCTCCTTCCACTGTGATCAGCTTCTTCAAGATTCTTCTCAGTAAAAGTCTCCATGCTGGAACTCTTGTAAGCATTTTCATCACCTCTACCTCTTATCTTTCACTTTCTCTTTGTGATTTTTCCCTGTGAGGTAACAGAAGCACACACTGCAGGGTTCCTCAGCAGCATAGCATGCTCCTCAAACATTCATGCATTTGAGTTCTGATTGTTACTGTGCTTCTTAACAACAGTTTCATTGGCTAGTTAGTTAGTTAGAGCAGTAACTGAACCAGCAAAGCTGCTGCTAGGAAAAGAGGGAAACTTGTTAGAAAAATTCTTAGAAAGTTGTTAGGAGGTTGATTGACACAAATAGAGTGGGAGGAATCAGTTTCTGTTTGTATAATCATTATTTTCTGTTATGTTTGTGAGTTTTGATAATCATGCTTATTATTAATAACAGTTTCATTGGCATTGCAGAAGATACCAAGAAAGTTCAGTAGGATATATGGTGGTGGTGTGCCGAATCCAGTGTATCTTAAGCTTCCAGACGGCACTCAATGGAAAATAGATTGGACTAATCATAATGGTGAGATTATATTTGAAAATGGTTGGAAAGAGTTTGCTGCATATTACTCTCTAGATCAAGGGCACTTGTTGTGGTTTGACTATAAAAAAACTTCTCTTTTTGAGGTACACATATTTGACATGAGTTGCCTTGAAATAAACTATCCTCCCAATGATCACACTGATGATGATTGTGTTGAGATTTTAAATAAGCCCCCATCACCACTCCGGGGGGATCTAAGGAAGCGGTCGGTAGCACCATTATCGACTCCTTCTAAAACGAAACGATTGAGAAGTGCTACAAAATCTAGAGATGTTGAAAGAGGTAGCCAATCTAAGGATACAAGCCTTGAAATGCCAGTATTTTCATCTCCCCGGCAAGATTTCCTTGGTATGTTATTTTTTAATGATTGGATGATCCTTTTATTTTGTGTTGCAACTGAGTTCTTGATTTTATTTGTTTAATTTTGGGAAATAGTGATCAAATAGGGTCTAAGCTGTTCCAAAACCAATATATATAGCTTGTATCTAACTTGTTCCTTGAGTAAGATCTGTTCTAATCATTTTCTTAT
Organism: Arachis stenosperma; assembly: GCF_014773155.1. NCBI lineage: Eukaryota > Viridiplantae > Streptophyta > Magnoliopsida > Fabales > Fabaceae > Arachis > Arachis stenosperma. The sequence continues at coordinate 133,704,587 of NC_080386.1, read as the reverse complement.
TTTATGATATTGGTTTCAGATTTCTCTCCTGGAACCAGTGGGTTTAAGGCTCTGAAAGAAGCTGAGAAGTTCAGCTCTGAAAATCCCTTTTTCATTGTCAAGATAAGGCAAGCTATACGTTCAAACCGTGTAAGTTAATGTTGTTACATGTTGTTATTTCAGAAATTGTGATTCTGTTCTGACAATAATGATGAAAAAATATGTTGTGATGCAGAATTTTCCAGCTTCCTTTTTCATAAAATACTTTAAAAATGAGGAGCAGAAAGTAAAGATAAGGTTTGAGGGGAAGTTGTTTCCTGCAAAGTTGCGCTATTATCAACAAAATTCTACTGCCTTTATCTCTTCTGGATGGCTCCAATTTGCTCAAGCAAGTAAATTACAACCTGGGGATGTTACTGTGTTTGAGCTCGTCGATAGAGATGATCCGGTGTTTGAAACTCATATTTATAGAGCCAAAGGTTAGGCAATCCACTAGAGCTTCAAGAACTCTTAAAACTGATAGTTATATGAAGAATGTTTCACTCCTTTATTTGCAACTTACTAATAATATCTTTCTTTCTTATAATGTTTCGAATGTTATTAAATCGGAGCCAGCTTTCAAGTCATGGTCCTGTGGCTTTCAATCTCTAAAAGCAGCTCGGAATTTCAAGTCAGAAAATCCCTCTTTCATGGTCAAGATCACCCAAACAAATCTACCAAGAACAACTGCTGTAAGTTTATGCTTTTACATTCATCTGTTTGTAAACTTATAAGTTGCTATTGTTATACTTGCACTAATTGTGGTTCTGTTCTGATGATGATGATGAAAATATTTGTGATCCAGGTCATACCAGTTCCCTTCTTCACAAAGTATTTTGCAAGGAAGAAGCCGAATATACAGATAAAGTTGAGAAACAAGTTGTTGCCAGCAAAGTTGCTCTATTATCCATCATCTTCTGCTGCCTATATCTCTGCCGGTTGGCAAGCTTTTGTTGGTGCCAGTAATTTAAAGGCTGGAGATGTTTGTGTCTTTGAGCTTGTCAATGGAAAAGATCGAGTGCTCGATGTTCATATTTATAGAGCCGGTCGTTTGTTAAGCTTTTAGAACTTCAGGACTTCTTTAACTAAGTTGTTTTGTGAAAATGTTTGTTTCTCTTTTGTAAAATCAAACTTCTACCTTATCCAATCCTTATTTGTGTGTACCAATGATGTATCCATAGGGTTAAGAGTTTCAGTGTTGTTTCATGTTTTATCACCTTGTTGACATTATTGCAGGTTATGAATCTAATCCATGAAAATGCAACTCATTTCTTTCCAATCAAACACCCCATGAGATATATGCATGTAAGCATATTCCCATGGGAAGGTTTCAGTAGTGACTCATGTAGATTATGTATTTCTATAAGTAATTTTTGTTCTTATATAATTTGCTTATAACACATTCTTATGTTCTGAGATCTTGAATTTTATTCTCCATTGTTGTCATTGAATCAATGGATGTTTAATGTGATTGTTTGCTGTATACTAAGAACAGAAAAATTGTTTTATGGAATTAAATATTGCTCTGGCAAATGATGCTAGGTGGTTTTCATCACTACAGGATTTGAATGTGAAAAATGCAAAATCAGAAGAAAAGTTTTCCAAAATGGATTGTTCAATGCTCCTTCTTGTGTCCATGCATTTATTTGATCAAGAAATTAGAGAAATTCAGTTTATTAATATCAACTAACCAACAAAAGATAAAAGCTGCATCAACAGCTTCAACAGATGAGAGAGAGAGGCTACCTTAAACCGGGCCCACTAAAGACAGATGTCAGGTAAATAAGGCATACATGTGACATCTTCAAGTGAAGACAGTTTTGGACATCTTTACTGTAGCATGCACCTTATGTTTTAAAATAGAAGTGGTCATACTAAATAGCATTATTATATGTTTTAACCCTATCCTTTCTCCCAATAGTTTCAGTGTCCACTTAAAAAGTGTAGCAGACACAATAATTGTTACTTGTGTCAAAAAATAACCATGGCTTCATGTAGCTACCAACCAAACAAGCATTCTCCTCCAAAAACTTTGATCTGTTTCTTTAAGATTATTCTCAGACAAAGCCTTCAAGATGGAAATCTTGTAAGCTGCTTCTTTCATTCACCTGCTCTTCTCACTCTTTCTTCAGTTTTAGTGCATACAAAATCTGCATCTCTCTCTCTTAATGTTGTAACTGAACCACACACATGCATGCATGCTTTTTCTTTTCTTTTCTTTTTCCTGAACATTTTGTATGATGCACAAGCACTACTTGGATCAGAATTCTTGGTCTTGATCAGCATTAGGAAATATCAAGAGTCATATGAAAACCATGGAAGGTGATTTTTTGCTGATTATGAAAAAGATAAAGTGAATAGCACAAGTGCTGAAATGCAATGCAATACATAATTTTATACACTAATGTTTGTGACTAATTAGTAGTTGTAGTTAACATCTAACTAACTTGAAAAAATATAACTGATTCTTAATCTCAGTTACATAGTGTGACATAGATAGAGGGAGATGTGTCATCACTCTTTAGTTTCCTTTTATGCTCATGAGTTTTGATTATTATAATTACTAACATCAGGTTCATTTGCACTGCAGAAGATACCAAACAAGTTCACTAGCAAATATGGTGGTGGTGTGAAAAATCCAGTGTATCTGAAGCCTCCAGATGGCACTCAATGGAAAGTACAATGGACTCAGCATGATGGTGACATTTTATTTGAAAAGGGTTGGAAAGAATTTGCTGCATATTACTGTCTGGATCATGGTCACTTGTTGCGATTTGAGTTCAATGGAACTTCTTGTTTTGAGGTACACATATTTGACATGAGTGGCCTTGAAATACACTATCCTTTCAATAACCGGATCGACAATGATTCGGTTGAGACTTTGAATGAGCTACCACCAGAATGTTGGGGCAGAGAGCAGAAAAGATTGAAAACACCATTATCATTATCATTGCCTTTTACAAGTAAGCAATTGAGAATTGCCACAGAAACTAGAGATGTGGAAGGAGGCAGTCAATCTGAAGAGAAAAACATTGAGATGCCAATAATTCCATCTGTCATTCATCGTTCGGATGGTATGCTTCTTTTATGATCGAATCGTTGTACTTTTTGTTGATTCAACTGATCTTTTTTTTATGGCGAAATGCATAGAGATTGTTGTTCATAGTCAGCATGTTTTGAATTTAATGGCTAAATGCATAGAGATCTTACTCTGAAGGTAAGATTCTTTCTAATTGTTTTTCAAATCCTTTTATGGTATTGGAGCCAGTTTTTGAGCCTGGGACCTGTGGTTTTCGATGCCTGGAAGAAGCTCAGAAGTTCAACTCAGAAAATCCCTCTTTCATGATCAAGCTAGGGAAGAGTAATCTACAGAGATCAAGGGCTGTAAGTTTAAGCTTATACATTTATCCATAAGGAAACTTAAATATCATGCAAGCTTCTATGTGGTATTGTTACATAATGTTATATATCATGCAGAATTTTAAAGCTTCCTTCTACATAAAGTATTTTGAAAACAAGGAGCAGAATGTAGAGATACGGTATGAAGGCAAGTTGTGGCCTGCAAAGCTGCTCTGTTATCCCGCAACAGCAGCTGCCTATATCTCGAATGGTTGGCGGCCTTTTAGTGTTGAGAATGATTTAAAAGTTGGAGATGTTTGTGTCTTTGAGCTCATTAATGGAGAAAACCCAGTGCTTGATGCTCATATTTATAGAGCCAATGGTTAAGCAATCCATTAGAACTTCAGGAGCTCTTAAACCAAGTAATTTGGTAAATATGTAGCACTTATTTTGTAAAATTGAAAATCTACTATGGACAATCTCTCTTGTAAATATTGTCTCTTGTTTTATCATCTTAGTGAAGATGTAGCTCTTATTTTTCCCGGACCAAATACACCTTTGAGAAATATGCATATTCTCATACACAGTTTTTAATAGTCTTATAAAAGCTGCAATGTAGCATGTGTATGATTTAGTAGTTGTCTTGCTAGTTTCCTCTTAATTTTTTTTCTCTCATTACACACTTTTGCATTTCTCATTATGGTTTTATGTTCTTGAAATCTGTTTATATTGATCATATCTTGAATCTTTTATCTTTTTTGCCCCCTCCCCCATGGTTTATATTTTAGCATTGTTGTTCCACTAACTGATTGTGATGAACTGAGAAAGAGGTTTCATTGCTTCTTTGTTATGTTCAATCAAGTGAGTTAATGTCTTAATCGAATCAAATAATTTACTATCATCAAGACTAAACTATGCAAAATGCTATAGTATATTGCTAAAGAATTGAAATTTTTTCATATTATTATTTTTTTACATGATATATAAGACCTTTTTGCCACATATACTTTCCACAAGCTTAAGGAATTACTAGTCTTACTCGATTAGATCATTAGGTGTGTGTTCCCTTGCACATTATTTGTTATAGAATGAATGCTAACAAAACTGAATCAATAGCCTCTGCCCTCTGTAACGAGGAAGTATATTGAACCAGAAATGAAGTGTATAGTTACATAACAGTTGTGGTATGGTTACTGCTGCATTGAATCAAGGTTCAGAGAAAATGAAATTAAAAGGAATTTAAAAAAAGTGGTGCATCAAAAGAGGTGAATTGCAGAAGGGAGCTATAAACTCAACTTCAATTTATAATTTTGTTAGATATGTTGTTCTGTTTTATGCAGAGGTTCTTCAGGAGATTAAACATCAAATGACAATCTCTATTACAAATTCATGCATACACATACATTCATACATGCATCAAACATCATTCACTTTCCTTAATTTATTTCCACCTTTGATTCTTCAAAATAAAAATAAAAACACACATGAATACATGATCAAGCAACAACACGGCTTCTCATCATCATCCACTTCTTATTGTAGTTGTGACATAGATCGTGTCGGCTAAATCTTCCACCCATCTGAAGTAAGCGTGCCTCCAAGTTTTATTAAACCACAAAGTCCCAATAACTCACCAAAACCCAGTAGCAAAGCCAATTGCAATAACAAAGTAAAACAACCACTTTTCCAACCTATCTGCTTTGCTGTCTTCATCTTTTTTTTTTTTTTGGTCGGTCTGTGTTCATCTTCAAATTCATTGCTCCCAGGAACTTGATGTGGACCACATTCGTTGGGTAGAGGAGATCCACAAAGATATGGGTTTCCATCATAACTTGATGAATCATAAGTTAAAAACTGGTTATATGTGGGAATTGGTCCAGAGAAGTTATTGTATGACAAGTTTAAATGAGTTAGTAATGTTAAAGCTATCATGCTGCTTGGAATTGTACCGGAGAGTTTGTTACTTGAAACGTCAAAGGATTCAAGTGATGTCATATCCCGTATCATGTAAGGGATCTTTCCGATCAAATGATTGTTTGATAGATTCAAGCTATGCAAAGCATTGAGCAATGTTATTCCTTTTGGAATGGAGCCAACCAAATTATTCTGGGACAAATCCATGATGACTACAAGCTTCAAGATTCTTATGTAGTCAAGTTCTCTTCCTTTCATGGCTTCTATAACATCGTTAGCTTCCCAACCCCATTCAAATACTCGTACAAAGTGGGATTGAGAAGTAGGAGACAAAGTGGAAGCCTCAAGAGTCATTCCTCCAAGATTGCCTATGCAACAAGGTATTGAACCATTTAAATTGTTGCGAGAAAGGTCCAAGATTTTAAGTGATGATAGTTCACATATCTGTGAAGGAATGCTACCACTCAGCATGTTTTGCTGCAATCTTAGAATTTGTAGTGAAGAAAATGTGTTAGCACTCCATGATGGGATGGTGCCAGAAAGTTGATTCTCTCCGAGATCCATAATCAATAAATGTGGCAAATTTGTCATAGATGCTAGAAACTCTCCATGAAGACGGTTATTGTTCAAATGCAACCATCTTAGAGAGGAAAGATTCCCAAATGAACTTGGAACATCCCCTGAGAGTTTGTTGGATGACAAATTTATTTCTTCCCATACTTTGTTATCTTTCCAACAATTGGGGATTTTACCAGATAGCCTGTTATTTGAAAGGTCAAGGATATGCAAATCAACTTGGCACAATGATTTTGGAATTGAACCATTTATGAGATTATTTCCAAGAATCAAGTCCCCCAAAGAGGGCATTATATGACCAATATGTTCAGGAAGTGAGCCACTGATTTGATTATGGGAGAGATTCAAATACACCATTTCTGGGATAAGCAAAGGCCAACTTTCTTCCCCTGTAATGGGTCCATTCAAATTGTTTGAAGATAGATCCAAGTATGATAGAACCCCAAGTTTTTGAAAATTAATACAAATTCTCCCATCTAGTTTATTCCTTGAAAGATCAAGCCGATTAAGATTTACAAGTTGGTTAAGACTTGTAGGTATGATTCCTTTTAAATAATTATTTGACAAATCAAGGTTAGTTAGATTTATTAGTTGACCAAGACTCGAAGGAATGGATCCCATTAAATAATTATTTGAGACATCAAGAACTTGTAAATTTACAAGTTTTCCAAGATTTTCAGGAATAATTCCCTCTAAATAATTATTTGAGACATCAAAATGTTGTAAATTTACAAGTTGTCCCATGAAATTAGGAAGGTTCCCTTCTAATTTATTATTGGACAAATATAAATTCTTCAAATTCAGTAATTTTCCAAAAGAAGAGGGAATGGGACCATAGAAAAAATTATCTTGGAGATAGAGATTGCCTAGATTTTCAAGTTGTCCTAACCAAGATGGCAAATAATCATTAAAGTTATTTTCACTCAAGTCAAGATCCTCCAAATCATGTCTAATGCAGGTAGACAAATCATTGTTTCCAATGGATTCTGTTAGGAGGTTGCTTCCTCCTATATATAACCTTTTCAGGTGACACATATGTTTTAAAATGGATGAAATGGAACATTCCATATATGTTAATTTATTACTTGAAAGACTGAGATAGACAAGTTTCTTTAACTCAACAAACCAAGATGGAAGCGAAGTGAAAGAGTTGTCAGAAAGGTCAAGGAACTCAATGCTAGTCATATTTTGTAAAGCATCCGGAATTGTACCATGGAAGTTATTAGATGAAAGAAAAAGATGCTTGAGTTTCTCAAACTTGTGAAACCAAGATGGAAGAGAGTCAAAATTATTCTCAGAAAGGTTTAATAATTCAATAGAAGTTGCATTTTGAAAAGCATTTGGAATTGGACCATGAAGCCCACACCCTGAAAGATCAAGATACTCAAGTTTTTTAAAGTTGCCAAACCAAGATGGAATTGAAGTAAGATTGTTCCCACCAAGATCAAGATGCACAAGAGATGTCATGTTTTGTAAAGCATCCAAATTTGACACACTAAGTCCATTGGCAGCAAGACTTAGGAATTGAAGTTTAGGAGCAATGATGGTGAGATTAATAATATTAACCTGAGCGAGGAAGAACAAGAAGCAGCTTTGTCAAGTCCACAAATTATTAACCATCCAAGTAATAAATTAGGACAACAGATAGAGATAACGGAATCATGTTTAATGAAATACCTGAAATGTTTCGTAATAAGCCTGGTTCATGTCGAGATGCTCCAGCAATGACAGTTGAGAAATCCAATTGATGTTGCTGGCTGGTGAAAATTCATTCCAACTCAGATCAAGAAATTGGAGGTTGGTAAGATTTCCAAGATTGCTGGGTATTTTCCCGCCAAAACCAGCATCAGAGAGGGACAAATAGCTCAGGCGGTGCATAGAACCAATGAACATCGGTATGTGACTCTGATGGAAATAAATTCCAGTCAAGTCCAAATGAGTCAAGTATTCCAGTTCCAGCAGCGATGAATTAACATTCCCAGCTTCTAAATATTGATCGCAAGGAGAGGCGAGATCAAGCATGACAACATGACCAGTAACATTGTCGCAGCCGATCCCTTCCCATCGGCAACAGTCATGGCCATGCCAGGAGGAAAGCATGTTAAATGGATCACTCAGGGATGCTTTGAACTTCACAAGAGCTTGCCTCTCTCTTTCAAGACATGGAGAGTGGAGGAGAGTACTTGAATTTGCACAAATGCCTGCAATTTCAGCCATTACCATCAAAAGTACCAGTGCTGCGCATGCAGCAACATTTTGGTATCTAATTCCCATTTTTAGTGGAATATAATAAAACATATTATTGATGATATTTAATTTGTTAGTGCCTTTCACTCCACTCACTCCATCACATTATATATACATACTTATCATGAACAAGTCATGAATCATGGTTACTTTCTAGGAAGAAGCATAATGGAATAATAATGAACCCAAAGTTTACGTTCAAAGACCAAGACTCTTGCGTGTGGAGTGAAGTCGTAGTCTCCGGTGACAAATACGTCTCGAGAAAATGTATACGAATCTGAGATGGATCCCACTCTTTCTTTTCATCTCTGCATGACCCATTCATTAATTGACCCAATAACTCTCTCACCCTTTGTTACGCCAACCAACGAGAGTCAATGATTATAATTTCGTTGTAATTTCTTCGTACCTAAGATAATCAAATTATAAGTTATAACACTGGATATTAGTCCACACCTTCAATCAACATCTTATTTTTGGTAGAAACTCAGGTGCAGATACCTGAGAGCCGTTAGATGATTTGACTGATTTGACTAAATTTCTTTCATATCAACTTCACGTGAAGTCGACTTCACCCGAGTTTTCACCCTTATTTTTATACTTTTAGAATTTAGAATTTAATACGTGTATCTATATTATTGATCAAATAATAACAAAAAATAATAAACTTTATTAGTCGTGGAATAAATGACCATTTGTATCCATAAAAGATGAAAACACTGACATATATGTACTCACACTAGATCGAAACTAAACTTATACCCACGCAAAGAGTACCTTCGTGTGACAAAAACCCTACATGACACTCCAATCCTCCAAAGACAGGATACTTTTGTCACATAGAGAGCATCTTTCATAGGTACAAATTTAGTTTCGATTTAATATCGGTACATATATCAGCGTTTTTATCTTTTATGGGTATAAATGATCATTTATTCATTAGTCGTGTAACGTTATTCTTATAAAAATTAGACTGGCAATATTTTTCACCACAGCAAGTCAGCAACAATAATGAACATAATCAATCAAGGTTTTTTGTTTAATTTTATTTAATATACTTCGGAGCTTACAAGCTCCCAGCAAGGGACGTGAGAGTTACAAGAGACAATACAAATCCAGAGAGCAATAACACAAACAATATAGAACAAGAAGGAAATTATTATCCTCTAGGTCCAAGAACTTGCATCCTAATTATTAAAGCTAGATTAGTAAGATTGCGTATAAGGTTATTTAAATTACAATAAAAATAATGAAAGTAACTTAATTATTGTATTAAAGAAAGTTTTATTCAATACTCATAATATAGTACATAATATTTCTTCATATAATGACCAAATTGCAAATTTATTGCTGATTACTCTCTGGATCATGGCCACTCGTTGTGGTCCGAGTACAATGAAACTTCTTGTTTCCAGGTACAAACATTGAGAAGCCAATAATTCCATCTGTCACTCATCGTTCAGATGGAATGTCTTTTATGATTGAAGCATTGTTTCATTTTACTGATTCAATTGATTGAGATTGTTGTTCTTAGTCAGCTTCTTAAGAAGTTTAAATAGATATATAATTGATTTTAATATAGATCTTAATGGTATGTCTGGATTATGGTTTTTCTTATTTAATTTCTTCAAAAAACAAATTTAGTTAACTTTGTAAGTTAGTTTTTGGCTGAAATTTAGTTAACTTATGACAGCGGTCAGTATTTAATTCTTAGTTAGGTTTAAGCACGTTTGTCACAGTCCAAAATGAACTATGACCAGAGCTCAGTGGCAGCAACTTCAATTCAAACAGCAGTAACGACTATGTGACGGATGTAATCTCGACAACAAGAGCAGCATCGCTACCGCTTCTATCCTGTAACAAACAACGTCAAAAGCAAATTAATCAAAAAAGACGGCACCAACATGGAGCGAGACAGTAAGGTAGATAAAAGCGGAACAGGAATAGAAAGAGATGTCAATTACAAACAGAATGGGTTTGTTTTACCAAGGTAAAGGTATAGCAGTGGTGGCTCTTGGCGGCAACAATTTCGACGACTCCGGCGGCAACATTCATGGCCCCAGAGACTCCGGCAACCAATGAAAAACTAAAAGCAGAAGCAGAACAGAACAATCCCTTCTCCGGTGACTTGCTCCACCTGCAAGGGAGGCAACCGCAATGACAGTAGAAGAACAGAAGGCCAGCTCTATCTCGCGGTGGTGGAAGGCAGCAGCATCTCGGCGACGAGCTCCAGCAGAGCTCCCCTTTCTCTCTCCCGTTTGCGCCCTCCTTCTCTGCCCTGTTTGGTGACGACGATGGCCTCAACCGGGACGGCGACGGTCTCGATCAACGGCAGCAGCGGCGACGGGAACAACGACGACGACAGGACTCCCTCCTTCCTCTTCTCCGTCGCGCGCTTTCCTCTTTCTCCATGGAAGGTCTGCGATCTCACTCTCATCTCACTCGTGCGTCTCTTCTTTTCTCTGCAACGGCAACAGCTGCGCCCAGCCCCGCCGGCATCGTCTCTTCCCTCTTCTCCCTTTCTTCTTCTTCCTTTCTTCTTCAATCGCTCCCCCTCTGATTTCTGTTCTCCTCCCTTTCTCTCTTTCTTTCTCCTGTTGGTGGGTGTATGTGTTCATTGTGTTGTAATGAAATTAGGATAAAATTAGGGATTTTTGGATTAGGATTAAAGTTGGAAACAGAAGGGTAAAAATAGGTTAGGAATTTTAATAAAATTAGAGGGGAGGATGGTCATAAAAAAAAACTTGGGACGTGACAACATTCTTAAGATCCTTTCTAATCGTTTTTTAAATTCTTTTTTGGTATCGGAGGCAGTTTTTGAGGCTGGGTTCTGTGGTTTTCTATGTCTGGAAGAAGTTCGGAAGTTTAACTAAGAAAATCCCTCTTTCATAATCAAGCTAGTGAAAAGTAATCTACAGAGATCAAGGGGCTGTAAGACCATCTCCAGTAGAAAATTCATCTCGGTCCCTATTTATGGTTCATCTGTCATAAAAAGTAACTCCACATCAGCTTTTGCGTTATAAACGGTAAATAGGAATTCAAAGTATCTCTCTCTTCTCCATTAGAAGGAACTAACTTTAGTCTCTGTTGTAGTCCCATTTAATTAATTAATTAAAATACTTAAAATTAATGTAATTAATTTTTTTAATAATATTATTTAAATTTATAAATTTAAAAATAATTAACTATTAAAAAATATTAATATTAAATAAATTCATATATAACAATAATACACAATATATAATTGTGGATTACACTAATTTATAGTTTTGTGTTTACAACTGCTAATTTTAATAATATCGTTAACATTTTAAATTTTAAAAATAAAAATAACTAACTCAACTAAGAATTATTTTGTAAGGTGTAAAAATTAAATTTATTTTTTAATGTAAGTAAATTTAATTAATTATAATTTAATATAATAATATAAATAATATTCAATATTAATTATGATATAAATAATTAATATAAATTATTAATTAAATAAAAATATAATTATTTAATATAATTTTTATTATAATTATTACTAATTTAATTATTATTTCATTATTTAATATAATTATTTAATTATTTCAGATTTTATATTATTATTTTTTAAAATAATTTGCCAAATGGCAAGTTATTATTGGTTAATTTGAGTCCCTGTTTAGAGGGACTCCCTCATCTTGAGATCCGTGCGGGAACTCATTCTTTCTCTCCTCCAATGGTTAGAGTTCCTATGTGTCAGAAAAAAGTGAAAGAGGAATTCACCATTGTAGGTGTTCTAAGTTTAAGCTTATACATTTATCCATAAGGAAACTTAAATATCATGCAAACTTTGGTGTATTTATTGTTACATAATGTTATATATTATGCAGAATTTTAAAGCTTCCTTCTACATCAAGTATTTTGAAAACAAGGAGCAGAATGTAGATATACGGTACGAAGGCAAGTTGTGGCCTGCAAAGTTGCTCTGTTATCCCGCAGCAGCTGCTGCCTATATCTCGAATGGTTGGCGGCCTTTTAGTCTTTAGAATGATTTAAAAGTTGGAGATGTTTGTGTCTTTGAGCTCATTAATGGAGAAAACCCAGTGCTTGATGCTCATATTTATAGAGCCAATGATTAAGAAATCCATTAGAACTTCAGGAGCTCTTAAACCAAGTAATTTAGTAAATATGTAGCACTTATTTTGTAAAATTGAAAATCTACTATGGACAATCTCTCTTGTAAATATTGTCTCTTGTTTTATCATCTTAGTGAAGATGTAGCTCTTATTTTTCCCCGGACCAAATACACCTTGAGAAATATGCATATTCTCATACACAGTTTTTAATAGTCTTATAAAAGCTGCAATGTAGCATGTGTATGATTTAGTAGTTGTCTTGCTAGTTTCCTCTTAATTTTTTTTCTCATTACATACTTTTTCATTACTCATAATGGTTTTATGTTCTTGAAATCTGTTTATATCGACCATATCTTGAATCTTTTATCTTATTTGCCCCCTCCCCCATGGTTTATATTTTAGCATTGTTGTTCCACTAACTGATTGTGATGAACTGAAAAAGAGGTTTCATTGCTTCTTTGTTATGTTCAATCAACTGAGAATTAGTGTTTTAATTGAACCAAATAATTTACTGTCATCATGACTAAATTATGTATAATGCTATAGTATATCGCTAGAGAATTGAATCATTTGACATTATTATTTTTTTACATGATATATAAGACCATTTGGACACATATACTACTTTCCACAAGCTTAAGGAATTACTAATCTTATTCGATTAGATCATTAGGTGTGTGTTCCTTTGCACATTATTTGTTATAGAATGAATGCTAACAAAATTGAATCAATAGCCTCTGCCCTCTGTAACCAGCAAGTATATTGAACCACAAATGAAGTGTATACTTACGTAACAGTTGTGGTATGGTTACTGCTGCATTGAATCGAGGTTCAGAGAAAATGAAATTAAAAAGAATTTAAGAAAATTGGTGCATCAAAAGAGGTGAATTGCAGAAGGGAGCTATTAACTCAACTTCAATTTAGAACTTTGTTAGATATGTTGTTCTGTTTTATGCAGAGGTTTTTCGGGAGATTAAACATCAAATGACAATCTTTATTACAAATTCATGCATATACATACTGTTAGAATATAATTAGGATCAATTAGCATTATTTAGCATATTTGAATATTTATTATAGGATATTACGTTTTTATTATTTCGATTCTCTTAGCACTTCTATATTGTATCATTCAAGACAACTTGAATGCACTCAATAATACACAAAATCCTTTATCCAGTTTAGTGTCTTGTATCTAACATATACATTCATACATGCATCAAACATCATTCACTTTCCTTAATTTATTTCCACCTTTGATTCTTCAAAATAAAAATAAAAACACACACATGAACACATGATCAAGCAACAACACGGTTTCTCATCATCATCCACTTCTTCAATTTTGCCATTTTTATTGTAGTTGTGACATAAATTGTGTCGGCTAAATCTTCCACCCATCTGAAGTAAGCATGCCTCCAAGTTTTCTTGAACCACAAAGTCCCAATAACTCCCCAAAACCCAGTTGCAAAGCCAATTGCAATGACAAAGTAGAACAACCACTTTTCCAACTTATCTAAGTTGCTGTCATCATCTTCAAATTCGCTGCTCCCATGATCTTCATGTAAATAACCACATTTGTTGGGTAAAGGAAATCCACAGAGATATGGGTTGCCAGCATAACTCGATGAATCATAAGTTAAAAACTGGTTATCTGTGGGAATTGGTCCAGAGAAGTTATTGTATGACAAATATAAATGACTTAGTGATGTTAAAGCTAACATGCTGCTTGGAATTGTACCCGAGAGTTGGTTACTCGAAACATCAAAGGATTCAAGTGATCTCATATCCCCTATCATGTTAGGGATCTTTCCAATCAAATGATTGTTTGATAGATTCAAGCTATGCAAACCATTGAGCAATGTTATTCCTTTTGGAATGGAGCCAACCAAGTTATTCTCAGACAAATCCATGATGACTACAAGCTTCAAGATTCTTATGTAGTCAAGTTCTCTTCCTTTTATGACTTCTATCACATCCTCAGTTGTCCAACCAGATTCTTGTGTAAGAGACGAATTGTGAAGCTCGGCCACAGATGAAGTAGGAGACAAAGCGGGAGCCTCAAGAGTCATTCCTCGAAGATTGCCTATGCAGCGAGGTATTGAACCATTTAAATTGTTGCGAGAAAGGTCCAAGATTTTAATGGATGATAGTTCACATATCTGTGAAGGAATGCTACCACTTAACCTGTTTTGCCGCAATCTTAGAATTTGTAGTGAAGAAAATGTGTTAGCACTCCATGATGGGATGGTGCCAGAAAGTTGATTCTCTCCGAGATCAATAATCAACAACTGTGGCAAATTTCTCATAGATGCTAGAAACTCTCCATGAAGACTGTTATTGTTCAAATGCAACCATGACAGAGTGGAGAGATTCCCAAATGAGGTTGGAAAAGCTCCTGTGAGTTTGTTGGATGACAAATTTATTTCTTCCCATTCTCCGTTCTCCTTCCAACAATTGGGGATTTCACCAGATATTCTGTTCTTTGAAAGGTCAAGGACTCTCAAATCAAGCTGGCACAATGATTTTGGAATAGAACCATTTATGAGGTTATTTCCAAGAATCAAGGACCTCAAATTGGGCATTATATGACCAATATGATCAGGAAGTGAGCCACTGATATGATTATGGGAGAGATTCAAATACCACATTTCTGGGATAAACAAAGGCCAACCTTTTTCCCCTGTAATGGGTCCATTCAAATTGTTTGAAGATAGATCCAAGTGTGATAGAACCCCAAGTTTTTGAAAATCAATACAAATTCTCCCATCTAATTTATTCCTTGAAAGATCAAGGAAAGACAGATTTACAAGTTGGTTAAGACTTGCAGGGATGATCCCTTTTAAATAATTATTTGACAAATCAAGGTTAGTCAGATTTATAAGTTGGCCAAGACTCGAAGGAATGGATCCCGTTAGATAATTATTTGAAACAACAAAATTTTGTAAATTTACAAGTTGTCCAAGATTTTGAGGAATAATTCCCTTTAAATAATTATTTGAGATATCAAAATCTTGTAAATTTACAAGTTGTTCAAGATTTTGAGTAAACGTTCCATTAAATGAATTATTTGAAAGATCAACCACCTGTAAATTTACACGTTGTCCCATAAAATCAGGAAGATCCCCTTCTAACTTGTTGTTGTATAGAGATAAAATTTTCAATTTTAGTAATTTTCCAAAAGAAGAGGGAATGGAACCATAGAAAAAATTATCATGGAGATAAAGGCTGCCTAGATTTTCAAGTTGTCCTAACCAAGATGCTAAATGATCGTTAAATTCATTTTCACTCAAGTCAAGATTCTCCAAATCATGTCTAATGCAGGTAGACAAATCATTGTTTCCAATGGATTCTTTTCGGAGCCTATTTCTTGCTATATATAACCATTTTAGGTGACACATATTTTCCAAAATGGAAGAAACGGAACATTCCATCGTTGTTAATTTATTACTTGAAAGACTGAGGTAGACAAGTTTCTTTAACTCAATAAACCAAGATGGAATTGAAGTGAAAGAATTATCAGAAAGGCTAAGGGACTCAATGCTAGTCATATTTCGTAAAGCATCGGGAATTCTACCTTGGAAGTTATTAGATGAAAGAAAAAGATGTTTGAGTTTTTTAAACTTGTGAAACCAGGATGGAAGAGAGTCAAAATTATTTCCAGAAAGGACAAAAAATTCAATGGAAGTTGCATTTTGAAAAGCATTTGGAATTGGGCCATGAAGATAACACCATGAAAGATCAAGATGCACAAGAGATGTCATGTTTTGTAAAGCATCCAAATTTGATACATTAAGTCTATTGTGGGCGAGACTTAGGAATTGAAGTTTAGGAGCACTGATGGTGACATTAATAATATCAACCTGAGTGAGGAACAAGAAGCAACTTTGTCAAGTCCATGAATTATTAACCATCCAAGTAATAAGTTAGGTCAATTACCTGAAACCAAGTGTAAATATGGCTCATATCAAGGTGTTCCAGCAATGGCAATTGAGAAATCCAATTGATGTTGCTGTCTGGTGAAAATTCATTCCGACTCAGATCAAGAAAGTGGAGGTTGGTGAGATTTCCAAGATTGCTGGGTATTCTCCCGCCAAAACCAGCATCAGAGAGGGATAAATACCTGAGGCGGTGCATAGAACCAATGAACATCGGTATGTGACTCCAACAGAAGTGATTTCCACTCAAGTCCAAATGAGTCAAGTATTCCAGTTCCAGTAGGGACGAATTAACATTCCCAGCTTCTAAATATTGATCGATGAAAGGGTTACATTCACTTGATATAACCTCCTCATAATCATATTCTTCCGGCGTGTATTCAATTTGTGCCTCGGATCTCCTGCATTTCACATAAGGAGTAGTGAGATCAAGCATGACAACATGACCGGTAACATTATCACAACCGATCCCTTTCCATCGGCAGCAGTCATCGCCATGCCATGAGGAAAGCATGTTTGATGAATCATTCAGGGATGCTTTGAACTTCACAAGAGCTTGCCTCTCTCTTTCAACACACAGAGAGTGGAGGAGAGTACTTGAATTCGCACAAATGCCTGCAATTTCAGCCATTACCATCACAAGTACCAATAGTGCGCATGCAGCAACAATTTGGTATCTAATTCTCATTTTCAGTGGAATATAATAGATATTATTGATGATATCTGATTTGTTTGTGGCTTTCACTCCACTCACTCAATCACATTATATATACATACTCATCATGAACAAGTCATGAATCATGGTTACTTTCTCGGAAGAAGCAGAATTGAATAATAATGAACCCAAAGTTTACGTTCAAAGACCAAGACTCTTGCGGGGTAAAGTTGTAATCTCCATTCTCCAGTGACAAATACGTGTCGAGAAAATGTATATCAATCTGACTATCTGAGATGGATGCCACTCTTTTTTTTCAACTCTGCATGACCCATGCATTAATCGACCCAATAAATCTCTCACCCTTTGTTACGCCAACCAACGATAGTCAATGATTATAATTTCGTTGTAATTTCTTCGTACCTAAGTTAATCAATTATAAGTTATAACACTGGATATTAGTCCACACCCGGAATCAACATCTTATTTTTATACTTTTAAAATTTAGAATTTAATACGTGTATCTATATTGTTGATAGAATAATAACTAAAAATAATAAATTTTATTAGTCGTGTGTAATGTTTTTTGTTTTTTTTTAACCAAAGATAAGAGACTCGAACCCACAACTTTTAAATTGAATATGGGGAGACTATACCATTTGAGCTATTATCATTGGCAGTCGTGTGTAATGTTATTCTTATAAAAAATAGACTGGCAATATTTTTCACCACGGCAACAATAATGAACAAAATCAATCAAGGTTTTTTGTTTAATTTTATTTAATATACTTCAGAGCTTACAAGCTCCCAGCAAGGGACGTGAGAGTTACAAGAGACAACAATACAAATCCACAGAGCAATAACACAAACCATATAGACCAAGAAGGAAATTATTATCCTGTAGGTCCAACAACTTGCATCCTAATTATTAAAGCTAGATTAGTAGGATTGCGTTTAAGGTTATTTAAATTAAAATAAAAATAATGAAAGTAACTTAATTATCGTATTACCTGTCAAAAAAAAAAAAACTTAATTATTGTATTAAAAAAAGTTTATTCAATACTTATAATATTTCTTCATATAATGACCAAATTTATTGCTTATTACTCTCTGCATCATGGCCACTTGTTGCGGTTTGAGTACAATGGAACTTCTTAATTGTTTCGAGGTACATACATTGAGAAGCCAATAATTTCATCTGTCACTACTCATCGTTCAGATGGAATGTCTTTTATGATTGAATCATTGTTTCATTTTGCTGATTCAATTGACTGAGATTCTTGTTCTTAGTCAGTTTCTTAAGAAGTTTAAACAGGTCTACAATTGATTTTAATACAGATCTTAACGGTGTGTTTGATTATGGTTTTTCTTATTTAATTTCTTCAAAATACAAATTTAGTTAACTTTTTAAGTGTATAGTTACATAACAGTTGGGGTATGGTTACTGCTGCATTGAATCAAGGTTCAGAGAAAATTACATCAATAGGAATTTAAGAAAATTGGTGCATCAAAAGAGGTGATTAAACATCAAATGACAATCTCTATTACAAATTCATGCATACACATACATTCATACATGCATCAAACATCATTCACTTTACTTAATTTATTTCTACCTTTGATTCTTCTAAATAAAAATAAAAACACACACATGAATACATGATCAAGCGACAACACGGTTTCTCTTCATCATCCACTTCTTCAATTTTGCCATTCTTATTGCAGTTGTGACATAGATCGTGTCGGCTAAATCTTCCACCCATCTGAAGTAAGCATGCCTCCAAGTTTTCCTGAACCACAAAGTGCCAATAACTCCCCAAAACCCAGTTGCAAAGCCAATTACAATCACAAAGTAAAACAACCACTTTTCCAACTTATCTGTTTTGCTGTCTTCATCTTCAAATTCATTATTCCCTTGAACTTGATGTGAATAACCACATTTGTTGGGTAGAGGAGATCCACAAAGATATGGGTTGCCAGCATAACTCCATGAATCAAAAGTTGGAAACTGGTTTTCTGTGGGAATTGGTCCAGAGAAGTTATTATAGGACAAGTTTAAATGACTTAGTGATGTTAAAGCTGACATGCTGCTTGGAATTGTGCCCGAGAGTTGATTACTTGAAACATCAAAGGATTCAAGTGATCTCATATCCCCTATCTTGTTAGGGATCTTTCCGATCAAATGATTGTTTGATAGATTCAAGCTATGCAATCCGTCGAGCAATGCTATTCCTTTCGGAATGGAGCCAACCAAATTATTCTCGGACAAATCCATGTGGACTAAAAGCTTCAAGATTCTTATGTAGTCAAGTTCTCTTCCTTTCACGACTTCTTTGACATTCTCAGTTTGCCAATTTTTTACAGGAGTCTCAGGAGCAGGTGCATCGAAAGCTGCATCCTCAACAGGTATAGCAGGAGGCAAAGCGGGAGCCTCAGCAACAGGTGAAGTAGGAGGCAAAGTGGGAACTTGAAGAGTCATTCCTCGAAGATTGCGTATGCACCAAGGTATTGAACCATTTAAATTGTTGCGGGAAAGGTCCAAGATTTTAAGTGATGATAGTTCACATATCTGTGAAGGAATGCTACCACTCAACATGTTTTGCCGCAATCTTAGAATTTGTAGTGAAGAAAGCATGTTCGCACTCCATGATAGGATGGTGCCAGAAAGCTGATTCTCTCCGAGATCCATAATCAACAACTGTGTCAAATTTCTCACAGATGCTAGAAACTCTCCTTGAAGATTGTTATTGTTCAAATGCAACCAAAATAGATAAGAAAGATTTCCAAGTGAGCTTGGAACAGCCCCTGAGAGTTTGTTAGATGACAAATTTATTTCTTTCCATGCTTTGTTATCCTTCCAACAATTGGGAATTTTTCCAGATAGTCTGTTCTTTGAAAGGTCAAGGATACTCAAGTGCTTATTTTGGCACAATGATTTTGGAATTGAGCCATTTATAAGGTTATTTACAAGAATCAAGTTCTCCAAATAATGCATTATACCACCAATCTGTTTAGGAAGTGAGCCACTGATTTGATTATGGGACAAATTGAAATACCAAATGTCTGAGGTAATCAAAGGCCAACTCTCTTCCATTGTAATGGTTCCATCCAAATTGTTTGAAGATAGATCCACAAATTTTTGAAAATCAATACAAATTCTGCCATCTAGCTTATTTCTTGAAAGATCAAGTGTATGCAGGTTTACAACTTGATTGAGTCCCTTAGGAATGGAGCCATTCAAAAAATTATTTGAAAAATTAAGGCTAGTTACACTTACGAGTTGATCAACACTCGTAGGAATGGTTCCTGTCAAATAATTCTTTGAGAGATCAATAACTTGTAAATTTACAAGTTGTCCAATATTTTCAGGAATTGTTCCCGTTAAAGAATTATTTGAAACATAAAAATCTTGTAACTTTACAAGTTTTCCAAGATTTTGAGGAATGATTCCCTTTAAATAATTATTTGAGACATCAAAAACCTGTAAATTTACAAGTTTTCCAAGATTTTGAGGAATGATTCCCTTTAAATAATTATTTGAGACATCAAAAAGTTGTAAATTTACAAGTTGTCCAAGATTTTGAGTAATGGTTCCATTAAATGAATTTTTTGAAAGATCGACGACATGTAAATTTACAAGTTGTCCTAATGAATTAGGAACGTCCCCTTCTAACTTGTTGTTGTATAGATTTAAAATTTTCAATTTTAGTAATTTTCCAAAAGAAGAGGGAATGGAACCATAGAAAAAATTATCATGGAGATAAAGGCGGCCTAGATTTTCAAGTTGTCCTAACCAAGATGGCAATTGATCACTAAATCCATTTTGACTCAAGTCAAGATTCTCCAAATCATGTCTAACGAAGGTAGACAAATCATTATTTCCAATGGATATTCGGAGTCTATTTCTTGATAAATCTAACCCTTTTAGGTGACACATATTTTCCAAAATGGAAGAAACGGAATATTATGTGCCTACAAGAAACGAAATGGGTTGGTGCAAAGGCTAGGGAGTTGGATACTTCTGGTTTCAAACTTTGGCATACAGGAAAGGTGAAGAATAGGAATGGGGTTGGAATAATTGTGGATAAGCAGTGGAAGAAGGACGTAGTGGATGTCAAGAGGGTGGGAGATCGGATCATCTCTATCAAACTAGTGGTAGAGGGAGGTGCTTTCCATGTGATTAGCGCCTATGCACCGCAAGTGGGTTCAGACGAACAACACAAGATAAGGTTTTGGGAGGATCTAGAGAGTTTGGTTCAAGGCATACCTTTGGGAGATAAGATTTTCTTAGGAGGAGATTTAAATGGCCATGTTGGGAGAGAAGTGACTGGATATGGGAGTATTCACGGAGGCCATGGTTTCGGGGTGATCAATGCCGAAGGTAAAACTATTTTGGACTTTTCCTCAACTTTTGATCTTCTCATCGCAAATACATGTTTTAAAAAGAGAGACGAACATCTTATAACCTATAAGAGTGGCATGACAAGCTCTCAAATCGACTTCTTCTTGTTGAGGAGAGTCGACCGGAAATTTTGCATTAACTGTAAAATTATCCCGGGAGAGAGTTTGACAACACAACATAGGGTGCTCGTCATGGATTTTCGCGTTGAGCAAAAGTTGAGGAAAAGACATCATACGAAGAACCCAAGGACGAGGTGGTGGCGGATGAAAGGTGAGGAACAAAGAATCTTCCTAAGACGGGTAGGAGAAGAGGCAAAGTGGGATGGGAATGGAAGCGCGGAAGAGATGTGGAGGGAGATGGCAGAAGTTATTAGAAGAACAGCAAAAGAAAGTTTTGGTGAATCTAAAGGAATAGGACCAAGAGACAAGGAGTCCTGGTGGTGGAATGCAAGTATACAAGAAAAGATAAAGATAAAAAGGAAATGCTTTAAAGAGTGGTCTTTATGCCGCAATGCAGATAACTGGGAAAAATATAAGGCGGCTAAGAAAGAGACAAAAGTGGCTGTAAGTGAAGCAAGGACAAGAGCATATGAGGGTCTCTACCAGTCTTTGGGCACGAAAGAAGGAGAAAAATGTATATATAGAATCGCAAAGAGTCGGGAAAGAAGAACGAGAGATTTGGATCAGGTTAAGTGCATAAAGGATAAGGATGGAGAGGTGTTGGCTCAAGAGGAGAAGATTAATGAAAGGTGGAAGAGCTACTTCTACGAGTTATTTAATGAGGGACAGAAGACTCTTCCGAGCCTTGGTCGATTATGCACAAGGGAAGAAGATCAAAACTTTGACTACTATCGAAGGATTCGAGACTTCGAGGTAAAAGAGGCTCTAAAGCAGATGAAAAATGGCAGGGCAGTAGGACCTGATAATATCCCGATTGAGGTTTGGAAGAGTCTTGGAGGAAAAGGCATCAACTGGTTAACCAAGCTTTTTAATGAGATTTTAAGGTCAAAGAAGATGCCTGATGAGTGGAGAAAGAGCACCTTGGTACCTATCTACAAGAATAAGGGGGATATACAAAGTTGCGGAAACTATAGAGGGATTAAGCTTATGAGTCATACTATGAAGTTATGGGAAAGGGTGATAGAACGGAGGTTGAGAAAAGAGACACAAGTAACAGAGAACCAATTTGGATTTATGCCAGGCAGATCTACCACTGAAGCGATATACCTATTAAGAAGGATGATGGAGAGGTATCGTAGTAATAAAAGGGATCTGCACATGGTGTTTATTGATTTGGAAAAAGCGTATGATAGGGTACCAAGGGAGGTCTTATGGAAGGTTTTAGAAAAGAGGAGAGTAAGGATCGCATATATTCGGGCAATCAAAGACATGTATGATGGGGCCACAACTAGTGTGAAGACTCAAGGTGGTGTGACAGAGGAATTCCCTATTGGTATAGGATTACACCAGGGATCATCCTTAAGTCCATACCTTTTCACATTAGTCTTGGAAGTACTCACAGAGCACATCCAAGAGCCTGTGCCATGGTGCATGCTTTTTGCCGATGATATCGTCCTTATGGGAGAGTCAAGGGAAGACCTAAATAAGAAGTTGGAGTTATGGAGAGAAGCTCTAGAAGTGTATGGTCTGCGCATAAGCCGTAACAAGACGGAATATATGGAATGTAAATTCAGTCTGAGAAGGGAAAACTCCAATATAGAGGTGAAGATTGGAGAAAACATCCTACGAAAAGTTAAAAGTTTTAAGTATCTTGGGTGCATCATACAGGATAATGGAGAGATTGAACATGATGTAAATCATAGGATCCAAGCAGGTTGGTCAAAATGGCGGAGTGCATCTGGTTTTATATGCGACAAAAAAGTGCCTTTAAAACTTAAAGGTAAATTCTATCGCACCGCTATAAGACCGGCTATGCTGTATGGTACGGAGTGTTGGGCGGCTAAAGGGGAGTACGAACATAAGCTGAGTGTGGCAGAGATGAAGATGTTGAGATGGATGAGTGGTCATACGCGATTGGATAAAATAAGGAATGAAGATATAAGGGAGAGAGTTGGAGTAGCACCCATTGTGGAAAAGATGGTTGAATCGCGTCTCAGGTGGTTTGGACATGTGGGAAGAAGACCGATAGAACATCCAGTCAAGAGGGTGGATGAGATGGAAGATGGACAAAGAGCGAAAGGCAGAGGAAGACCTAAGAAGACCATCCGTGAGGTGGTCAAACGAGATCTACATGTAAACGGTCTCTCTGTAGACATGATACATGACAGAGCACAATGGCGTCGTTTGATTCATGTAGCCGACCCCACTTAGTGGGACAAGGCTTTGTTGTTGTTGTTTGAAGAAACGGAATATTCCATTGATGTTAATTTATTACCTGAAAGACTGAGGTAGACAAGTTTCTTTAACTCAATAAACCAAGATGGAATTGAAGTGAAAGAATTGTCAGAAAGGTCAAGGGACTCAATGCTAGTCATATTTTGTAAAGCATCGGGAATTGGACCCTGGAATTTATTAGATGAAAGATAAAGATGCTTAAGTTTCTCAAATTTGTGAAACCAGAATGGAAGAGAGTCGAAGTTGTTCTCAGAAAGGCTCAAAGATTCAATGGAAGTTGTATTTTGCAAAGCATTTAGAATTGGGGCATGAAGCCCACAATCGGAAAGATCAAGATACTCAAGTTTCTTGAAGTTGCCAAGCCAAGATGAAATTGAAAAAAGATGGTTCAGATGAAGATTAAGATACACAAGAGATGTCATGTTTTGAAAAGCATTTGGACTTGACAGTGTAAGTCCATTGCCGGCAAGACTTAGGAATTGAAGTTTTGGAGCATTGATGGTGTGATCAACCTGAGCGAAGAACAAGAAGCAACTTTGTCATGTCCACAAATTATTAACCATCCAAGCAATAAGTTAGGACAAATACCTGAAACCCAGTGTAAATATAGCTCATGTCGAGGTGCTCCAGCAATGGCAGTTGAGAAATCCAATTGATGTTGCTGGCTGGTGAAAATTCATTCCAACTCAGATCAAGAAAGTGGAGGTTGGTGAGATTTCCAAGATTGCTGGGTATTGTCCCGACAAAACCAGCACCACCGAGGGATAAATACCTGAGGCGGTGCATAGAACCAATGAACATGGGTATGGGACTCTGATAGAAATGATTTCCACTCAAGTCCAAATGAGTCAAGTATTCCAGTTCCAGCAGCGATGAATTAACATTCCCAGCATCTAAATATTGACTGTATAAAAGGCCACAGTTGTCCTCATCATCACTTCTTAACCAATATTCTTCTTCCCACATAGGTCTCCGGCATTTCACAAAAGGAGTGGTGAGATCAAGCATGACAACATGACCAGTAACATTATCACAACCGATCCCTTTCCATCGGCAGCAGTCATCGCCATGCCATGAGGAAAGCATGTTTGATGAATCATTCAGAGATGCTTTGAACTTCATAAGAGCCTGTCTCTCTCGTTCAAGACATGGAGGGTGGAGGAGAGTCGTTGAATTTGCAGAGATACATAACTCTGCAATTTAAATATACTGTTTAATGACTTAGTGTTTAATGACTTTGTTACATATATTGTTCTGTTTTATGCAGAGGCTCTTTCAGGAGATTAAACATCAAATGACAATCTATATTTCAAATTCGTACATATACATATACATACATCAAACATGTTTCACTTTCCTTAATTTATTGCTACGTTTGATTCTTCAAAATAAAAATAAAAACACACACATGATCAAACAACAACACGGTTTCTCATCATCATCATCCACTTCTTCAATTTTGCCATTCTTATTGCAGTTGTGACATAGATCGTGTCGGCTAAATCTTCCACCCATCTGAAGTAAGCATGCCTCCAATTTTTCTTGAACCACAAAGTCCCAATAACTCCCCAAAATCCAGTTGCAAAGCCAATTACAATGACAAAGTAGAACAACCACTTTTCCAACTTATCTAAGTTGCTGTCTTCATCTTCAAATTCAGTGCTCCCATTAACTTGATGTGAATAATCACATTTGTTGGGTAGAAGAAATCCACAGAGATATGGGTTGTCAGCATAACTGGATGGATCATAAGTTAAAAACTGGTTATCTGTAGGAATTGGGCCAGAGAAGTTATTGTGTGACAAGTTTAAATGACTTAGTGATGTTAAAGCTGACATGCTGCTTGGAATTGTGCCTGAGAGTTGGTTGCTTGAAACGTCAAAGGATTCAAGTGATATCATATTCCCAATCATGTCTGGGAGCTCTCCTATCAAATGATTGTTTGATAGATTCAAGCCATGCAATCTGTCAAGTGATGTTATTCCATTTGGAATGGAGCCAACCAAATTATTCTCGGACAAGTCCATGATGACTACAAGATCCAAGATCTTTTTATAGTCAAGTTCTCTTCCTTTCATGAATTCAACGACTTCCTCAGCTTGCCACTCATCAGTTGAAGCCACAGCCACCGGCGGAGAATCACGGAAAGTGGGACCCAATGCTGTGAGGGATGGGTTCTGAATCATTCCTGGAAGATTGCCTATGCATGAAGGTATTGAACCGTGTAAATTGTTTTGGGAAAGGTCCAGAATTTGTAGCATTATTAGTTTGCATATCTGTGAAGGAATGCTACCACTTAACATGTTTTGCTGCAATCTTAGAATTTGCAGTGAAGAAAATGATTTTGCAATCCATGATGGGATAGTGCCAGAAAGTTTATTCTCTCCGAGATCCATAATGATCAACGATGGCAAACTTATCACAGACACTAGAAACTCCCCTTGAAGGTTGTTGTTGTTCAAATGCAACCATGACAGGGTGGAAAGATTCCCAAATGAATTCGGAAAAGCTCCCGAGAGTTCATTGAATGACAAATTTATTTCTTCCCATTTTTGGTTATCCTTCCAACAATTTGGAATTTCACCAAATAATCTGTTGTTTGAAAGGTCAAGGATTTCCAGCTGGTCATTTTGGCACAATGAATTGGGAATTGAACCATTTATGAGGTTATTTCCAAGACGCAAGTTCACCAAATTGGGCATTATATGACCAATATGTCCAGGAAGTGAACCACTGATTTGATTATGGGAGAGATTCAAATACAACATTTTTGAGAAAATCAAAGGCTGACTTTCTTTCATTGTAATGGTTACATCCAACTTGTTTGAAGACAGATCCAGGTATGATAGATTCACAAGTTTTTGAAAATCAATACAAATTCTCCCATCTAGTTTATTCCTTGAAAGATCAAGCCTATTAAGATTTACAAGCTGGTTAATACTTGTAGGGATGATTCCTTTTAAATAATTAATTGACAAATCAAGTTTAGTTAGATTTATAAGTTGACCGAGACTCGAAGGAATGGATCCCGTTAGATAATTTTTTGAGACATTAAAATGTTGTAAATTTACAAGTTGCTCAAGATTTTGGGTAATTGTTCCATTAAATGAATTATTTGAAAGATCGACGACATGTAAATTTACAAGTTGTCCCATGAAATCAGGAAAGCCCCCTTCTAACTTGTTGTTGGATAGATATAAATTTTTCAATTTCAGTAATTTTCCAAAAGAAGAGGGAATGGGACCATAGAAAAAATTTTCTTGGAGATCAAGGTTGACTAGATTTTCAAGTTGTCCTAACCAAGATGGCAACTGATCGTTAAATTCATTTTCACTCAAGTCAAGATTCTCCAAACCATGTCTAATGCAGGTAGACAAATCATTGTTTCCTATGGATTCTTTTCGGAGTCTATTTCCTGCTATATATAACCTTTTCAGGTGACACATGCTTTTCAAAATGGATGAAATGGAACATTCCATAGATGTTAATTTATTAATTGAAAGATTGAGATAGACAAGTTTCTTTAACTCAATAAACCAAGATGGAACTGAAGTAAAAGAGTTGCCATAAAGGTCAAGGGACTCGATGCTAGTTATATTTTGTAAAGCAACGGGAATTGTACCTTGGAAGTTATTAGATGAAAGAAAAAGATGTTTGAGTTTTTTAAACTTGTGAAACCAGGATGGAAGAGAGTCAAAATTACTCTTAGTAAGGTCCAAAAATTCAATGGAAGTTGCATTTTGAAAAGCATTTGGAATTGGGCCATGAAGATAACACCATGAAAGATCAAGATACTCAAGTTTCTTGAAGTTGCCAAACCAAGATGAAACTGAAGTAAGATTGTTCCCACTGAGATCAAGATGCACAAGAGATGTCATGTTTTGTAAAGCATACAAATTTGACACACTAAATCCATTGTCGGCAAGACTTAAGAAGTGAAGATTAGGAGCACTGATGGTGCGATTAATAATATTAACCTGAGCGAGGAAGAAGAAGCAACTTTGTCAAGTCCATGAATTATTAACCATCCAAGTAATAAGTTAGGACAAATACCTGCAACCCATCGTAAATAGAGCTCATATCAAGGTGTTCCAGCAATGGCAATTGAGAAATCCAATTGATGTTGCTGTCTGGTGAAAATGCATTCCGACTCAGATCAAGAAAGTGGAGGTTGGTGAGATTTCCAAGATTGCTGGGTATTCTCCCGCCAAAACCAGCAGCAAAGAGGGACAGATACCTCAGGCGCTGCATAGAACCAATGAACATGGGTATGGGACTCTCATAGAAGTCATTTCCAGTCAAGTCCAAATGAGTCAAGTATTCCAGTTCCAGCAGCGACGAATTAACATTCCCAGCTTCTAAATGTTGATTGCATAAAGAGTAACAGTAGTGGTACTCGTCGGTCATTGACCCATATTCTTCCAACATGTAGTAGTGTTGTCGTCCAATATTTGAAATGGATCTCCAGCATTTCTCATAAGGAGTGGTGAGATCAAGCACGACAACATGACCAGTAACATTATCACAACCGATCCCTTTCCATCGGCAGCAGTCATCGCCATGCCATGAGGAAAGCAAGTTTGATGAATCATTCAGGGATGCTTTGAACTTCACAAGAGCTTGCCTCTCTCTTTCAAGACATGGAGAGTGGAGGAGAGTACTTGAATTTGCACAAATGCCTGCAATTTCAGCCATCACCATCACAAGTACCAGTACTGCGCATGCAGCAACATTTTGGTATCCAATTCCCATTTTCAGTGGAATATAAATAGATATTATTGATGATATTTAATTTGTGAATGGCTTTCACTCCACTCACTCAACCACATTATATATACATAATCATGAGAATGGAATAATCAATCAAACCAATTTACGTTCCAAGAGTCTTGAATATGTGTGGTAAAGTTTTAGTCTCCAATGCTTATCTTAAAAGTCTTTGAGCGATTCTCTCTCAGTTTCTAATTAATCCAGGAGTACCAAATACGCATGGAAAAAAATGTATCAATTTGGTCTAATTCTTTGTTATATCCTTGTCACTCTTTAAATCAATATGTAGATGTTTATGGCATGATATGCATTTTTTCCTTCCTTCATTAACACGGCAAAACAAAGCATGTAGCAATCAGATATGGATTCCATGCCACTCTCTCATTAATATAAGAAAATTCATAAATATTAGCTCAACATTATTTTTATTAGAACCCAAATATTGTTTGGAAAATTGAAAATTATCAACTACAATGTAACCACTATCAAATATAAAAGAGAAAGATAAATCCTTTTTTAATTAAAAGAGTGAAGTTAGTGTCCTATTTTGACTATTTCTATACTCTTAACTTACAAATTAAAACATTTTACTAGATTTTAGATTTTAAATATTTTTTTACACTTGTCTTACTTTTCTCACTTTTTAATTAATAAGTATTTTAAATATACACATTTAATTTAAGATTATAAACATATTATAAGTTCTATATATTTGTAAGAATATAGTTTATTTAAAAGCGTAAGATAACTTTTTTATTTTATGAATTAATTTTTGTTATTAAGTTAAATACACTCAATTTTAATCATTTATTTGATTCAACATAGTTGTACTACCCAGCAATTGTCCAAGTATGATAAAGAACGTGAAATAATCAAATAACAATTAATTGATTTCTCAATTTTAAACTAACTTGTTTTCAAGCTCCAAAAAAGTTAAGTGGGTTAGGCGTTGGGGATGTCATGATTCAAAACTCAGCACTCTTGTTTAAGTAGTGGTGGAGGCTTTCAAAAGAGGAGTGTCCGTTGTGGAAGAAGGTGGTATGCTCTTGTAATAACCTCAACCCTACTGAACTTTTATCCACTCAGGCTATACCTTCTACAGGAGGTCTTTGGAAGGATATTTGTCAGTTACAAATTAAGGAGCAATATTTAAGAGATAAGCTGATAATTGACTTGTCTATGGAGGTTGGTGATGGCAGAAGGACCCGTTTTTGGGAAGATGTCTGGCTAAGTTGCGATCCATTAAAGGATAGGTTTCCTAGGCTCTTCTCGGTTTCAGTTCAAAAAGGATCTGCATAGGGACTTGTGGTTTCTGAGATGGGTTAGAGTGGATTTGGAACTTCCAATGGAGGCGCGAGCTATTCCAATGGGAGTTGGAACTTGTGAATCAATTACATGACGCTTTGAGGCCGGTGAAACTATCTCTAGACAGAGAGGATAGAGTCGTTTGGAAGTTTGACAGGCAAGGTGTTTTTTCTACTAACTCTTTTGTGCAGGTACTGCAGGCGGAAACACTACCGGATGATGTAACAAGCTACAACTTCACTAAGACTATTTGGAAAGGTGTTGTCCCCCCAAGAGTTGAGTTGTTTGCCTGGTTTGTTCTGATAGACAGGGTGAATACGAAAGGAAGACTGGGTCATCTTGGAATTGTCAATCAGGATGATACTGTTTGTGTATTATGTAATAATGATATTGAATCTATCCACCATGATTTTGGAATTGAACCATTTATGAGGTTATTTCCAAGAATCAAGGACCCCAAATTGGGCATTATATGACCAATATGTTCAGGAAGTGAGCCACTGATTTGATTATGTGAGAGATTCAAAAACCACATTTTTGAGATAATAAAAGGATGACTTTCTTCCACTGTGATGGTTCCATACAAATTGTTTGAAGACAGATCCAGCATAATAGATTCACAAGTTTTTGAAAATCAATACACATTCTCCCATCTAATTTATTCCTTGAAAGATCAAGTGTATACAGATTTACAAGTTGGTTAAGACTAGTAGGAATGATTCCTTTTAAATAATTATTTGACAAATCAACGAAGACTAGACTTATAAGTTGACCAAGACTTAAAGGAATGGATCCTCTTAGATAATTATTGGAGAGATAAAGAGTATATAAATTTACAAGTTGTCCTAGATTTTGAGGAATAATTCCCTTTAAATAATTATTTGAGATATCAAAATATTGTAAATTTACAAGTTGTTCAAGATTTTGAGTAATCGTTCCATTAAATGAATTATTTGAACAACAATGCTAGGGAACCAACTCTATATAAGCCAAGAATCAGCCAACTAGTAAACTAGAGGTACCGGTGACTTTAACCGGATGTTGTTACTGATAGGCACACAGATGTTTCTTTTTTTTGTAAATTGGATGGTTTTGGATATGATTTATATGTTTCATGTGTTACGCATTAATAAAACATAATTAATTATATGGAACTAACTAATTAATGATCAAAGGATCTGTTCCGTGATTCTCTCCTATCATTAGCGTATCTTTCCTCGTGTTTTGAATGTGGTCAACAACAATTTAAAAAACAAATTAAATTATAAATTAATAAAACTAATTATAATTAATTATATTGTTCCATTCTTGGCTGATTATTAGTTGGTTCCATATACTTTTCCTTATTTGAAAGATTCACCCCCATTAAATTTACAAGTTGTCCCATGAAATCAGGAAGGTCCCCTTCTAACTTGTTGTTGGATAAATCCAAGTTTTTCAATTTCAGTAATTTTCCAAAAGAAGAGGGAATGGGACCATAGAAAAAATTATCTTGGAGATAAAGGTTGCCTAGATTTTCAAGTTGTCCTAACCAAGATGGTAAATGATCGTTAAATTCATTTTCACTCAAGTCAAGATTCTCCAAATCATGTCTAATGCAGGTAGACAAATCATTGTTTCCAATAGATTCTTGTCGGAGTCTATTTCCTGCTATATATAACCATTTCAGGTGACACATGCTTTTCAAAATGGATGAAATTGAACATTTCATAGATGTTAATTTATTAAGTGAAAGATTGAGATAGACAAGTTTCTTTAACTCAATAAACCAAGATGGAACTGAAGTAAAAGAGTTGACATAAAGGTCAAGGGACTCGATGCTAGTTATATTTTGTAAGGCAACGGGAATTGTACCTTGGAAGTTATTAGATGAAAGTAAAAGATGTTTGAGTTTTTTAAACTTGTGAAACCAGGATGGAAGAGAGTCAAAATTATTCTCCGAAAGGTCCAAAATTTCAATGGAAGTTGCATTTTGAAAAGCATTTGGAATTGGACCATGAAGATAACACCATGAAAGATCAAGATACTCAAGTTTCTTGAAGTTGCCAAACCAAGATGGAATTGAAGTAAGATTGTTGCCACCAAGATCAAGATGCACAAGAGATGTCATGTTTTGTAAAGCATCCAAATTTGACACACTAAGTCCATTGTTGGCAAGACTTAGGAAGTGAAGATTAGGAATACCGATGGTGAGATTAATAATATTAACCTGAGGGAGGAAGAAGAAGCAACTTTGTCAAGTCCATGAATTATTAACCATCCAAGTCATAAGTTAGGACAAATACCTGAAACCCATAGTAATTAGAGCTCATATCAAGGTGTTCCAGCAATGGCAGTTGAGAAATCCAATTGATGTTGCTGTCTGGTAAAAAATCATTCTCACTCAGATCAAGAAAGTGGAGGTTGGTGAGATTTCCAAGATTGCTGGGTATTCTCCCGCCAAAATCAGCATAAGAGAGGGACAAATACCTCAGGCGTTGCATAGAACCAATGAACATGGGTATGGGACTCTGATAGAAGTAAATTCCACTCAAGTCCAAATGAGTCAAGAATTCCAGTTCCAGTAGGGACGAATTAACATTCCCAGCTTCTAAATATTGATCGATGAAAGGGTTACATTCACTTGATATAACCTCCTCATAATCATATTCTTCCGGCGTGTATTCAATTTGTGCCTCGGATCTCCTGCATTTCAGATAAGGAGGGGTGAGATCAAGCATGACAACGTGACCGGTAACATTGTCGCAGCCGATCCCTTCCCATCGGCAGCAGTCATGGCCATGCCATGAGGAAAGCAAGTTTGATGAATCATTCAGGGATGCTTTGAACTTCACAAGAGCTTGCCTCTCTCTTTCAAGACACGGAGAGTGGAGGAGAGTACTTGAATTTGCACAAATGCCTGCAATTTCAGCCATCACCATCACAAGTACCAATACTGCGCATGCAGTAACATTTTGGTATCTAATTCTCATTTTCAGTGGAATATAAATAGATATTATTGATGATATCTGATTTGTTTGTGGCTTTCACTCCACTCACTCAATCACATTATATATACATACTGATCATGAACAAGTTATGAATCATGGTTACTTTCTCGGAAGAAGCATAGTTAAATAATAATGAACCCAACGTTTACGTTCAAAGACCAAGATTCTTGCGGGGTAAAGTTGTAATCTCCAGTGACAAATACTTGTCGAGAAAATATATACGAATCTGAGATGGATGCCACTCTTTCTTTTCATCTCTCTCACCCTTTGTTACGCCAACCAACGAGAGTCAATGATTATAATTTCGTTGTAATTTCTTCTTACCTAACATAATCAAATTATAAGTTATAACACTGAATATTAGTCCAGACCTTGAATCAACATCTTATTTTTACGGTGAAAATTTAGCTACAGTCGACTTTCATGTGAAGTTGATAGATGAGAGTTATTAGATGATTTGATTAATTTGACGGCTCTCAGCTATCAACTTCACGTGAAGTCGACTACACCTGAGTTCCACCTATTTTTATACTTTTAGAATTTAGAATTTAATCCGTGTATCTATATTGTTGATCAAATAATAATGAACAAGAGAGTGGCAAAATTTTTCACCGCGGCAACAATAATGAACATAATCAATCAAGGTTTTTTGTTTAATTTTATTCAATAAACTTCAGAGCTTACAAGCTCCCAGCAAGGGACGTGAGAGTTACAACTTACAAGAGACAACAATACAAATCCACAGAGCAATAACACAAACCATATAGACCAAGAAGGAAATTATTATCCTCTAGGTCCAACAACTTGCATCCTAATTATTAAACCTAGAGTAGTAGTATTGCGTATAAGGTTATTTAAATTACAATAAAAATAATGAAAGTAACTTAATTATTGTATTAAAAAAAGTTTTATTCAATACTCATAATATAGTACATAATATTTCTTCATATAATGACCAAATTTATTGCTTATTACTCTCTGGATCATGGCCACTCGTTGCGGTTTGAGTACAATGAAACTTCTTGTTTCCAGGTACAGACATCGAGAAGCCAATAATTCCATCTGTCACTCATCGTTCAGATGGAATGTCTTTTATGATTGAATCATTGTTTCATTTTACTGTCAATTGATTGAGATTGTTGTTCTTAGTCAGCTTCTTAAGAAGTTTAAATAGATCTATAATTGATTTTAATATAGATCTTAATGGTATGTCTGGATTATGGTTTTTTTTTATTTAATTTCTTCAAAAAAACAAATTTAGTTAACTTTGTAAGTTAGTTTTTGGCTGAAATTTAGTTAATTTAAGATAGCGGTCAATATTTAATTCTTAGTTAGATTTAAGCATATTTGTCACCGTCCAAAATGAATTATGACCGGTGCTCAATAAAATAATTCTCTAGCTTGACTAATTGACTCAAGTATAAGTCAAATAAAAAAATAAATATTTTACAAATTTTAAAATAAACAGTTATGCATTTTTAACAAAAAATTAAAATAATTAATAATGATTGAATTCTATTTATTGACATATGGAGCATATGACATTTAGAAATTTGATAAAAAATAAGTATTTATTGTAGGTCATTACTCTTAGGCTGGGTTTGGTAAAACTTTTTCAGGAGGTGCTTGTGCTTTTAAAAAGCACACGTACGTCATTTTGCGTTTGGTAAATTAAAAAGCTCAAGTGCTTGTGCTTGCGGCTTTTAAAAGTTAGGGGTGCTTTTGAAAGCACCTAGGAGGGAGCTTTTCAAAGCTGGCTTTGTAAACCCCGCTAAAATCGGTATATAATTAGTCAATAAATCGAATTTTCAATAGGGAAATTAAATACGCAAAACTGATATCAAAATAAGATAGAGCTCATCGAAACGAGAATTTTGATACCAATTTCGAAAAGTTTGGCCCAAGATTGGGCCGGATGGGCCGAACTGGTTGAACCGGACCCAAAATGGGCCCAAGGCCCAACCAAACCCAATCCATTAAAGAGGCACAGCTTCTTATTTCCCTTCTTCTTCATTATTCACGCTGGGAAACATTTCTTAGGGAGAAGAAGAACACAAGCAAAAACCTAACCCTCACTTTAATTTCAAATCCATGTAACTTTTGATCCAGAGCTCCGATTGACGAACCGTTTGCGACCACGCGTTCACCGCGACGAGCTCTACGAAACCCATGGAACAATTTGGTAGGTAACTCATTATTTCCTTCTCAGCCAGCTTCTCCTAATTTCGGAAATTTATGAACAATTAAGTTAAAAATTGTTCAATTCTTGTGTTCTAGGTTCAAGTTAGCTTCCGAAACTTGTGGGCTCAAGCTATTGAGCATATGGGTATGGTAAGAACACCCTAACCCTAGCTCAATCTTGTTTTAGTAATGGAGAACTGAAATTAGAATATGTATATGTATTAGGTGTAGATTAAGTGGGTATATATGCATTGGGAATATTTGGAGGCTTGTTGGTGATCAAAGCTTAGTTTGTGGCTGTTTTACTTGAGCTTGAAGAGGCTGTAATTTTGTGTTAAGAAGCTGCCTTGGGTGAATTAAGTGATCGGCCAAGGTATGGTTTAAGTTTCGTACGTTTAATATTTACGGTGTTGTGAAAGCTTAGGTTAGAGGTACCATAGGATAAGTTGAATTGTTTGTTGTATTTAATGATTAGCCTTGTAATGTTATTGGAATAGATTTGTTGGTGGATATATATATTGGAATTTATGAGGTGTGGAAGTTATTAATAATGTGTTCTTATATTTATTTATGATGGATTAGGATTGGTGTTTGTTAATAAGGATGTAGAGTTGTGTTGTGGTGGTATTGCATGTGCTGTAACTAATTATGTAATGATCGGAATTGCATGAGACTAAATTTGGGTTCTACTTGGGAATATAAGGAACTAAACTGGAAAATTTAGAACCTTTTTGTTAAATAATCAATTTATGGCACTTTTTTTTAAAGTTAGATTGTTAAATTTGTCCTGCAGCAGAAAATGTCAAACAGGGCAGCAACTTGTTTGTCTTGCTGCGACTTCTACGAGTTGAGTCTTGGAGCGAAACTAATTTTGTTATAAAATTTGATTAATTTTCTTTATTTCTCTAAAACTTCATAATTTTAAGAGTTGAGGATTGGGAGTTGTGAGTTTTTGAATATTGGTGGTCAGAGCTGAAAAGAAACAGATTTCAGCAAGCTATGCATCAACTTCCAATGCTTGTAACTCTTAGAATTGAATAGCAATTGGGTTGCAACCAAGACACACTTGTTTCTGGATGAGTAAAGTTTAACTACATTAATTTTTAAGGTCATTGGATTTAACTTGGATTTTATATTGAATTTTGAATATCACATGCTGCTGCTGTTTTTCTGGTTTTATGCACTGCAGAGCAGTCACAGTTTTTCCTTTATTCCTGAGGCTAGAGAAATTAGAAAATTATGATCTTTGGTTTTTTTAGAAAGCTTATTTCAAGATGAATGCCTGGACATAAAGTTTGTGCAATTCCGAGTTCATTTGTTATATTAAAAACAGCAAAGAAAATAGAGTGCCGAGGATGTCTTAGTGATAGTCATGGGTTCGAGAAGTTAAAGTTTAATCTTCGTGTGATGTGATTGGTTTAATGTTAGAGTTGGGTTGATTTTAAGATTATTCGATATTAAGAAGTTTGAGAAGAATTTGATAGATAGTTTGGTCAGGACCTGGAAAGGGTAATCAAAATGAATTATAAGGGGATGATGATGAAAAATGTGAAAGGGAGGTTGTTAACAAAAGGAGTTAACATGCCATGGCTTGATGAATGATTAAATAATGATTATGACTATGAAATGGCTTATGAATGATGATATCTGAGATACGAGTTTCCCTGGGTAAAAACCGTGGCTCGCCACCACGTGTTCCAGGTTGATTCTCGATACTCTGTTAACCCTACGTCGTAAGGGTGACCGGGCACGTATAAATTCCCGGGTATGGATAACCCCCATTGAGTGATTATATGATGAATGTATGTGAAATCTATGCATAGACTCTTGGGGATGCGCGACGAGGGACAGTCTAAGGTTTTCGGACTTGTCGGGTTGGCTGGATCGACAGATGGGCCCCATCAGCCATAGGACAGGCATGCATCATATGCATTTGTTTGTTTTGATTGCTATGCAGTTCCTGGGTATGCCTAATTGATATATATTACCTGCTATTTGTTATACCTGCTATTTGTACTATTTGATCATTACCTGTGCATGAAGTTGTTTGGTTGCTTGTGCTTGTTGATTGAGAATTGAAGATGAAGGATTAACCACATGAACGTATTTCGGTTCGGTGGCTATTGTGATTTCGGTTCGATGCAAGTATGATTTTCGGTTCAGTGGTTTGCTGTTAGGTTAAGTTTGAACTTGAGTAAATTAGGCAGATTTAGAATACCTACCCCTGTTTATGGCTTCTATTTTAGTGCTTAAGTTGGATAATTGAATAATGGAGTTCTAGGATTGCCTATGGCATTCTCAGGACCGTATTTCTTATGCGCGTGGCACTTTTACCATGCTGAGAACCTCCGGTTCTCATTCCATATTGTATTGTTGTTTTTCAGATGCAGGTCGAGAGGCTCCTCGCTAGGCGTCTGGATTCTGGAAAGCGAAGTAGTTCTTGGGTGTATTTTGGTTTCTATTTGTATATATGTATATATGTGTAGCTTACTCTCCAAGTAACTTATGTATGCTGCTCCTCTTAGAGGTTGAGGGAGAGATAGGAGTTTACTTTGGTATTTTGGTATATTTTGGGGACACTTATGTATATTTATATGTATATATGTATCCTCCGGCCAGCCTTAGCTTCGCAGGCTGAGTCAGAGGCTAGTTATGCTGTTCCTTGGCTTTTCTTTATCCCTTCGTTTATTGTTCTATCATATTCCTATTAGGTTTCTTAGCAGGCAAGTAATCCTATTCCTTGAGCGTTGCGTTTTTTTTTATTTATTTTGCGATTCCTGTTTACCCACTTTGTTTCAAGGCTCCTATTATATTATTTTTTTCAGTATTATATGTATATCCTTACTATTAGAGGTCTGTAATACCACACTACCTCTGTTCTATGACTTAAGCGTAAAACATTGTGTAGTAGGGTGTTACATTATGGTATCAGAGCAGTTCGTTCCTATAGAGCCTGAGGGACGGACTGATTATGCCTCTGGGCATACTCTGGGTGTCTATACATGCTATTTAGGGTATCTAACTGATATACGAGGCATGAATGCTCATGAGCATGCATTTGGGACTTTGAAATACTAAACTTGAGATATTGAGACTGATCACCTTGATATCACTTGTTTGGAGTGAACAGGAACCAAATGGCATCTCGTAGGCGCCGTCGTGAGCGTAAGCAAGGTCGAGGACGGAGAGCTGATGAGGTGACTATACCGGTAGGTAGTTTAACCGATATCGTGACCGCAATGACGAGTGTTGTTGCTGCCGTTGGCGCCATTGCTGCTGCGACCATCCGAGTGATGGATGGGATGGAATCACAAGCTGGAACTGGCAACGATGGTGATAGTGAATATGAAGATGGACATAATGTTCCGAATACATGGGTGCCAGCAGGTTATCCGGAGCAAGTTAACACGGGTCAAATAACGGGAGAAAGCTCAAGGAGAACTGAGGTAGCAAGGAATAATCACCAGGAACCCTTCACAAAGAAAAAGGGAAAAATTACACCTAGGAGCCAAAATTTCAAGAAGAATCATTTTGTCGCTTCACATTCTCAGCGCCGGAACAATGACCGAAGGAACGATAATCGTTCGGACCCAAATTCAGAAGGGCAAACTAGTGCTCAACCGGGTGACTTAAGGTGCTCAAGTTGCAAGAGGTACCATCCAAACAGACCATGCAGGGCCGGATTAGGCGTATGTTACAAGTGCGGGAGGCCAGGGCATATGTCTTG
Organism: Arachis stenosperma; assembly: GCF_014773155.1. Lineage (NCBI taxonomy): Eukaryota > Viridiplantae > Streptophyta > Magnoliopsida > Fabales > Fabaceae > Arachis > Arachis stenosperma. Next base: position 133,666,068 of record NC_080386.1, on the reverse strand, counting down.
GAATTGTTCGTACAGAGGAAGCCGGGATGCAACCGAACCCGATTTTCGAACCCGAGGTAATTATGAACCAACAGTTGAATTTTTAATTTCCTTGCCTACATTGATATGTAATGTTCCTTCGTGACGCATGACGAGTTTCAGTAATTATGAGGTCCAAGTCGATGATTGGTCGAAAACTATTGGTTGTTGAGACGGAGTAACATTTAGCTAACTTAGAGGAGTGGTTAGGCTTGTGAAGGTTAAGGATTAAGTGACGTAGTGGAAGCAGGTTAGACCATATCTAAGGAATCAGGAGTGTTGAGGGCTATGCGGAGTTATTGTTCAGAATCCAGTGACGGCAAAACTTTGAGGAAGAGGAATAGAGCGAATTCAATCTTTAGCTGTTAATTGTTAAGAGGTAAGTGAAGATGAAACAAATCCCTATATGAGAGAGTTTCTAAGACAATTCTTGAAGGTGTGTCAGAACTTCTATTTCAGAGAGAAAGCGAGTTTGCGATAGGCTTAGTACCGGAAGCCGGATTAACTTCAATCGCACCACAAGCAAAGACATCATCATAATCGGTAGAATTTAGGATTGAGTGGAAGGGAGTACTAGAAGAGGGAATCACCTAACAAATTATTTCTTTGTGGGAAGCATCGGTTATGCTGGAGAAGAAAGAAGAGAACGGTAGGAAACCTTATGCAGAGAGAGTGTGCTAACGAACCTTCGCGACTCGATCTAATCCTTCTTTTGAAACCTACATTGACATTAGATCCGGAGCTTTTCCTAAATAGCTTGACTACCTTTCTAACTTTACTCCTTGTGCACATGAATATTGTTTCTTCCAGGATGAGTCTGAGCTTGTCTTGGTATAAACGCGTAATCCTTGAATCTTGTACCCTCGCTATGACTAGAGTTGCCTTGTTCGCAAACCATGTTCTTCAGAATCAGCTGAAATTTCTTTGACTCTATACGCTCTGTTATCTCTACCAAGGGTCTTTAATTTGAACTCTTTTCTTGAGATGCACCTAGGTTCTTCTCCTTGTGCATTTCATTATTTCGGTATAATCCTGATTAACCGTGTACAAGATTTTCTTTTTTTAATCGTTACGAACACCGTTTGTATTGCTCATTCATTTTTGAGCTTAATGTCCTTTTGAAAATTAACTCGAGCCTATATTAGTATCATGTATAAAGTATAGCTACAACTATTGAGATGTTGATTCCTTAAGAGCAAGACTTTTGGATACGGAAAATGAAGCAGGTAAGCATGCGCCCCCAAAAAGAGTTTTGGAGCATTAATTCTTGCAGACCACAAAGCCTATGATTAGTTTAACACGCTAGAAAATACACCGGTTACATGGATACCCGAATATGAAGAGAGCTTCCAATCTCTAAGAGAAGGATTAACCCCAAATCCAGTAATCAGGATACCCAAATTTATTTAACAACTCGGAATTAGTGCGATGCATTACCAGAGGGGTTTAGGATACGTGTAAATACAACATCGTAAAGTGGTAACAGATGCCCTGAGTAAGAAATTTTTGGGAAAATGCTTAGATATTAAGGGTATAGCTAAAGGAGTCAAACTAAATCTATTGCGATTTTAAAACATAGCAAAGACGAAATGCAGGAAGCGTGAGGGGACGATAAAGACCTACCGAGAATGTCGAAGTCTGGCAAACGAAAGGGAACTAAGAAAAGATTTATATGTTTAGTGTCAAAATAGAGATCGTAGAGTCAAGGACTTAAGGAGTGCAATAACAGTGATAAGGAGCTACTAAAAGAACCGAAGCCGGCTGAATCAAGAAGACACCATGAGCGGGTTATGTGTCGAGATTAGGAGTTAGAGTGAGAAACTGTTGTCCGAAGAATACAAGAGAGGATTTTTGAAGTTACCTTGGGGTTTCTAAGACGTATCGCGAATTCAAGAAGATATTTTGAGCCGCCAGAAGTGAAGAACAAAGTGACGATCCATGTGATTACATGTTCGACGCATGAGAAAGAAAAGAGAGACCACCAGAAGCCATGCGAATGCTACAACTGTCAAAAATTCAGCATTAAAGGTAAAAGAGAATAACCATCGATTTCATAATAGGTTGCCGACGACTAGGACAAAAGGTGATACTGTTAGGGAATTGTGGATCAAGTGACCAGGCCCGTTTTGCCCATCGGAGTAAACCACTTCTTGGGGATATCAAAGAGACTATACATCAGGGAGAAGGTGAGACTTCACAGTATGCTAAACACATTTGAATTAACCGAAAACTGGAATACCAAACGTCTTAGTTCCTGAATTTGACAGCCGAAACAACGGAGGAAGAGTGACACAAATCTAAGTTAGAATTCTCACTATGAAAGCCGACAAAAGAGTTAGGCAGATCTAAGAAGAAGACTTCTCAAGTTGGAAGGAAGAGGATACCTATTTCTGAAGATCACTTCAACGAACTAGAATCGGATGATCAATCAAAAACTAAAAAGCTAAATCCCCATCACATCGGACCAGTGGCGTATAGGATCGCTTTACTATCACAATGTTCGAACCTGCATGATGTGTTTCACATATTACAGCTTCATAAATACACTTTCGATCCAGTTATGTCCCACAACCAGAATCAGTCCAAGTAAGAGAAGGTCTGACGCTTCTAGTAACTCTGGTTAGGATTGATGATACTAGCATTAAACGTTTACGCGGGAGAAAGGTTTTCTTAGTGAAAGTAGCTTGGTGTTGGGCTGGTATTGAAGAACACACCTAGAAGCTTGAGACAGAGATGCGGAAGGACTACCCACACCTTTATTCAGGTAGCGCACTCTGAATTTTGAGGACAAAATTCCTAATTAGGTGGGTAGGATGTAAACCCCGCTAAAATCGGTATATAATTAGTCAATAAATCGAATTTTCAATAGAAAAATTAAATACGCAAAACTGATATCAAAATAAGATAGAGCTCATCGAAACGAGAATTTTGATACCAATTTCGAAAAGTTTGGCCCAAGATTGGGCCGGATGGGCCGAACTGGTTGAACCGGACCCAAAATGGGCCCAAGGCCCAACCAAACCCAATCCATTAAAGAGGCACAGCTTCTTATTTCCCTTCTTCTTCATTATTCACGCTGGGAAACATTTCTTAGGGAGAAGAAGAACACAAGCAAAAACCTAACCCTCACTTTAATTTCAAATCCATGTAACTTTTGATCCAGAGCTCCGATTGACGAACCGTTTGCGACCACGCGTTCACCGCAACGAGCTCTACGAAACCCATGGAACAATTTGGTAGGTAACTCATTATTTCCTTCTCAGCCAGCTTCTCCTAATTTCGGAAATTTATGAACAATTAAGTTAAAAATTGTTCAATTCTTGTGTTCTAGGTTCAAGTTAGCTTCCGGAACTTGTGGGCTCAAGCTATTGAGCATATGGGTATGGTAAGAACACCCTAACCCTAGCTCAATCTTGTTTTAGTAATGGAGAACTGAAATTAGAATATGTATATGTATTAGGTGTAGATTAAGTGGGTATATATGCATTGGGAATATTTGGAGGCTTGTTGGTGATCAAAGCTTAGTTTGTGGCTGTTTTACTTGAGCTTGAAGAGGCTGTAATTTTGTGTTAAGAAGCTGCCTTGGGTGAATTAAGTGATCGGCCAAGGTATGGTTTAAGTTTCGTACGTTTAATATTTACGGTGTTGTGAAAGCTTAGGTTAGAGGTACCATAGGATAAGTTGAATTGTTTGTTGTATTTAATGATTAGCCTTGTAATGTTATTGGAATAGATTTGTTGGTGGATATATATATTGGAATTTATGAGGTGTGGAAGTTATTAATAATGTGTTCTTATATTTATTTATGATGGATTAGGATTGGTGTTTGTTAATAAGGATGTAGAGTTGTGTTGTGGTGGTATTGCATGTGCTGTAACTAATTATGTAATGATCGGAATTGCATGAGACTAAATTTGGGTTCTACTTGGGAATATAAGGAACTAAACTGGAAAATTTAGAACCTTTTTGTTAAATAATCAATTTATGGCACTTTTTTTTAAAGTTAGATTGCTAAATTTGTCCTGCAGCAGAAAATGTCAAACAGGGCAGCAACTTGTTTGTCTTGCTGCGACTTCTACGAGTTGAGTCTTGGAGCGAAACCAATTTTGTTATAAAATTTGATTAATTTTCTTTATTTCTCTAAAACTTCATAATTTTAAGAGTTGAGGATTGGGAGTTGTGAGTTTTTGAATATTGGTGGTCAGAGCTGAAAAGAAACAGATTTCAGCAAGCTATGCATCAACTTCCAATGCTTGTAACTCTTAGAATTGAATAGCAATTGGGTTGCAACCAAGACACACTTGTTTCTGGATGAGTAAAGTTTAACTACATTAATTTTTAAGGTCATTGGATTTAACTTGGATTTTATATTGAATTTTGAATATCACATGCTGCTGCTGTTTTTCTGGTTTTATGCACTGCAGAGCAGTCACAGTTTTTCCTTTATTCCTGAGGCTAGAGAAATTAGAAAATTATGATCTTTGGTTTTTTTAGAAAGCTTATTTCAAGATGAATGCCTGGACATAAAGTTTGTGCAATTCCGAGTTCATTTGTTATATTAAAAACAGCAAAGAAAATAGAGTGCCGAGGATGTCTTAGTGATAGTCATGGGTTCGAGAAGTTAAAGTTTAATCTTCGTGTGATGTGATTGGTTTAATGTTAGAGTTGGGTTGATTTTAAGATTATTCGATATTAAGAAGTTTGAGAAGAATTTGATAGATAGTTTGGTCAGGACCTGGAAAGGGTAATCAAAATGAATTATAAGGGGATGATGATGAAAAATGTGAAAGGGAGGTTGTTAACAAAAGGAGTTAACATGCCATGGCTTGATGAATGATTAAATAATGATTATGACTATGAAATGGCTTATGAATGATGATATCTGAGATACGAGTTTCCCTGGGTAAAAACCGTGGCTCGCCACCACGTGTTCCAGGTTGATTCTCGATACTCTGTTAACCCTACGTCGTAAGGGTGACCGGGCACGTATAAATTCCCGGGTATGGATAACCCCCATTGAGTGATTATATGATGAATGTATGTGAAATCTATGCATAGACTCTTGGGGATGCGCGACGAGGGACAGTCTAAGGTTTTCGGACTTGTCGGGTTGGCTGGATAACCGACAGATGGGCCCCATCAGCCATAGGACAGGCATGCATCATATGCATTTGTTTGTTTTGATTGCTATGCAGTTCCTGGGTATGCCTAATTGATATATATACCTGCTATTTGTTATACCTGCTATTTGTACTATTTGATCATTACCTGTGCATGAAGTTGTTTGGTTGCTTGTGCTTGTTGATTGAGAATTGAAGATGAAGGATTAACCACATGAACGTATTTCGGTTCGGTGGCTATTGTGATTTCGGTTCGATGCAAGTATGATTTTCGGTTCAGTGGTTTGCTGTTAGGTTAAGTTTGAACTTGAGTAAATTAGGCAGATTTAGAATACCTACTCCTGTTTATGGCTTCTATTTTAGTGCTTAAGTTGGATAATTGAATAATGGAGTTCTAGGATTGCCTATGGCATTCTCAGGACCGTATTTCTTATGCGCGTGGCACTTTTACCATGCTGAGAACCTCCGGTTCTCATTCCATATTGTATTGTTGTTTTTCAGATGCAGGTCGAGAGGCTCCTCGCTAGGCGTCTGGATTCTGGAAAGCGAAGTAGTTCTTGGGTGTATTTTGGTTTCTATTTGTATATATGTATATATATGTGTAGCTTACTCTCCAAGTAACTTATGTATGCTGCTCCTCTTAGAGGTTGAGGGAGAGATAGGAGTTTACTTTGGTATTTTGGTATATTTTGGGGACACTTATGTATATTTATATGTATATATGTATCCTCCGGCCAGCCTTAGCTTCGCAGGCTGAGTCAGAGGCTAGTTATGCTGTTCCTTGGCTTTTCTTTATCCCTTCGTTTATTGTTCTATCATATTCCTATTAGGTTTCTTAGCACGCAAGTAATCCTATTCCTTGAGCGTTGCGTTTTTTTTTATTTATTTTGCGATTCCTGTTTACCCACTTTGTTTCAAGGCTCCTATTATATTATTTTTTTCAGTATTATATGTATATCCTTACTATTAGAGGTCTGTAATACCACACTACCTCTGTTCTATGACTTAAGCGTAAAACATTGTGTAGTAGGGTGTTACAGGCTTATGCTTACCAAATTTTTTTCATTTTCCCGCACATATTTTCCGCTATTATATTGCCATTAAAATCTTCATATATTTCTAACTTCTCTTCCTAACCTTCATATATTTTTTATTTTTCAACCTAATCTTCACAAATTTCAACACAAATACATCTCTATCACATATTAGGTATGAACTTCTATCTATTTATATTATTTTTTTGCGTTAATTTTGTATTTTTTCAGTAGATTTATTATCTTTGTTTGTTTTTTTCTGTTCTTTGAAAGGGGAAGAGGTTGATAAAAACCAATCATAAAATTTTTTTTTGCATGAGCATTAGTCCAAATTATAATAACAACATGTATATACATATGTAAATATAGATATATAATCATAAGAGTAGTTTATTTGAGATATGTGTCCCATTTTTTATGATCTGTAAAGGTGAGCCAATATACATAGGTGGGTAATGGACGTACCCAGTACTAACATTGGATTACATACAAATTTTATGATACTTATATAAAATTTTAAAGTTAAAAAATAGAAGAATTTATTTATTATATTTATGTTTATTATGAATTTTTTTATTTTAACATTATTTTATTTTAAAATATTATATAAAATTTTAAAGAATTTGAAAAAAAAATTATTTTTTTGTTATAAACATGTTTATTATAATTTTTTCAACTTTTAAAAGCTGTTTTACCAAACACAATTATGGTGCTTGTACTTATTAAAAGCCATTTTTAATTTGATTTTTACCAAACGTAAGTGCTGCAGCTTTTAAAAAATTGTCTTTTAAAAGACAGCTTTCATAAGCTACTTTTAAAAAGCAAAAGCTTTACCAAACTAAGCCTTAAGTAGAAAGTCTTACGTATTTGTTCCTAAAAATTATTTTTAGAAAAATGAAGTGAGTTTTGCAATTAGTGACTTGACAATATATCTATAATTGATATGAGACCATATAAATATTATCAAAAAAATAATTTTATTTAGAAAATAATAATCTATTCTTAATATATAAAAGTATAAAAGTAGATGAATAAGTTTATCCACATTACTTTTAAGATATTTTTTTTCTCCTACTGATGTCATGTCAGTAATATGCTTACTTGGCAAAATTTTAGAATCAACCATTCAATTTTCACCAAATCAACTATCATTTCCAAATCAGCAAAAAATATATATAATAGAAATATATGCAAATTATGGTGCAAAATTACTAATGACAATAATTAGAAATTAATAGCGTTTAACTAAATTTGTAACTTATACATACATTAAATTCATATCCCTATATTTATTATATCTTACCGTTTCCTCAATATTTAATTTATTAATTTCTATAAATAACTCATTAAATGTAACAAACATCCATATTACAAATGTCATAATAATATTATTAATCATAATAAATTTTACGTTACAAATATTCAAAATCCATACTATTTGAACTATTTATAAGTCTCTGATCACTATTCCTTTTCTGAACTACACAACATTTCAAACTTATTCAATGAAACATCATTCTTTGGACAATATCACAAAACAAATCGATAATTGGTTTATCAAAATTCTTGTGGTTCATCTATGGAAAATATTAACATCCACAAATAAAGAGGAGTCTTTTTGTTTAGAAATTATTATATTAGATGAAAAGGTACAAAATAAACATATTTATTATATTTTTAAATTGAATTTACGAACAAAATACTTTAATTATGTTTGCTTTTTATACTTTTTATATTATTTTATAATACATTATATATAATTATAATTTAATATCGTTAAAATTATACTTCCTTCAATATGCTATTCATTGTTCATTTTCTAATAACTTAAAAAAAATGTAATCAATTTTTTTTAACAAATTATCAACTATGATTTACTAACACTGTAGGGAACACCTCTTCATGTAATTGTGAAAAAAAATAATGAAAAAATTCAAACATTTTTACAAGAAAGAAAAATCTATATTATAAAAAAAAATTGAAAATAGAATATGCAAATGATTTGTATAGACTAATTAAAGGTACAATGAAAGCAAACTTTTTATTCACAAGTCACAACTGTTGTGAACAAAATTAAAGATCCAATTTTAAATATTCTCTAGCACTATTTTAAATTTGCATTACTTGAAACATTGTCTGAAGAGTGGGTCAAAGAAAAATATTAACAGGTAATTTTACTTTATACTATTTCAATTATTCTTATTAAAAATAACTTATTTAAAAAAAATTCTACATATTTTTGTTCTTTTTATTATAGATGTCATTGAAAAACTGCATGCACGTCAAAAGATTAAGGAGAAAGAAAATCATACAAATTCAAGACACATATTCGGAAGAAAGAAGAAAGCAAAAACTCAAACAACAACCACTATAAAAAAGGAGGACGAGTGCCACATAAAAAGACTAAGTCCATAAACTAAAACAAATGCAAAAATCAAACCACCAAATAAAAATATTACTTTGTACAACTCCAACATCCAAATCTTTTGTACTACAAATTATTTTAAATAAAACACCTTTCAAATTTAACTTTAGTTTACACATATTTAATTTAATTCTACAAAACATAATAATTTTTAATATTTATTATATACTATCATTAATTTGCCACCCGCGCATCGCGCAGGTCTTATTCTAGTTTATATGAATAAGTGAATCAATAAGGAAGTTTTTAGACAGAAATCAAGTCATAAGTTTACACTTGGGCGGTTCCACTTCTATGGGTAGCTCTTTTCTCTTGTGTGTCATAACAGAATAACAGATCTAACGTGTGATGTTAGGCTAGCAACACCCCTACAACTCTGAGTTAGATGCATCTAAGTTAACGTCATAACCGCCGTTAACTACGGTTTTCTAATACGAGCCTCCCAAACCAATTCAAAGCATATAATTTTAAATACAACAAATCTTTGATCTTTTAAATGTATAAGGTATCGAATCATATCAAATCAGATAATACTTCCTCGTCAAAAATTTTTTCCAATCATACTTTTTTAATAATAAGAAATTTCAAACATATTTCACAATTTCAATCACAATTTCAAAGTAAATGCATACTAACAAATAATGTTTTAAATTAAATGTTTTAAAATAATGTAAAACTTCATCAAATATATATATAGTTTTATGTAAAATTTCTAAAGTATGAACTTCATAAAAATAATTACAAAAATGCTATTTGGACATTAAAATTAGTCACTAAAATCAGCCACCAATATATTTGTGTATAAATACATGTGTGGTTTAATTTATTTTGAATGTGTATTTATATTCTAACATGTATTTTATACTGGTGGCTGACTTTAGTGACTAATTTTAATGTACATATAGCATAACTCAAATAATTATTCAACTATAATAAATCAATTATTCTAATTAATTCAAAAATTTTCAACAATAATTTTATAAATATAATTAAAAACTCAAAAGGGCATAAACCGAAAGGTTAACGATTATAATTTATAAATGTAAAATCTACTTCTATGAGAACTAAGAAACTAAACCTGGAGTGCCAGATTAAAAAGTGAAAAATGTTGAAATAGAATGAAACAAAAGAATGGAGAATTTCGACCGAGCCAATAACAAAAACTTCAATTCAATCAGCAACAACGACTACGTCACGAATGTAATCTGGAAACTAGCCGTAACAAACAACAGCAAAAGCAAATTAATAAAAAAAGATTGCACGAACATGGAGCGAGACCGTAAGGTAAATAAAAGCGGAACAGAAATAGAAAGAGATGTCAATTACAAGCAGAATGGAATTTGTTTTACCAAGATAAAGGTATAGCAGTGGTGGCTGTTGGCGGCAACAATTTCGACGATTCCGGCGGCAACATTCATGGCCCGAGAGACTTCGACAACCAATGAAAAATAAAAGCAGAAGCAGAACAGAACAATCCCTTCTCCGGTGACTTCCTCCACCTGCAATGGAGGCAACCGCAATGACAGTAGAAGAACAGAAGGCTAGCTCTATCTCGCGGTGGTGGAAGGCAGCAGCATATCGGCGACGAAATTAAGGATATTTTTGGATTAGGGCAAAATTGGGGATATTTTTAGATTAGGGTTAAGTTTGGAAAAGAGCGGTGAGGGTAGTTTAGAGTTTTTGGTAAAATTAGAGGGTAAGATAGTAATAAAAATAAAAAAACTTGGGACGTTACAACATTCTTCCAATGAAACTAATCTGTAGTATCTGCCTTATTCCGTAAGTAAGATCCTCTCTAATAGTTTTTTAAATTCTTTTATGGTATCGGAGCCAGTTTTTGAGGCTAGGATCTGTGGTTTTCTATGTCTGGAAGAAGTTCGGAAGTTTAACTAAGAAAATTCCTCTTTCCAGTGGCGGAGCTTAGTTCAGACAAGGGGTGGCTATGGACCCCCAAACTTTTTATTAAAAACTTAGTAGTACTTTTTCAAAAGATAAAAAATAATTCAATTGACTTAAATACTTTACTATGACTTAAAGTATCTAATAAGTTCAATAAACAACACTCTCTCTATCTTTAGGTTCAAATATAAAGAATTAGATATCTTTTATTTATTTAATTTAATATTATTTTATATTTCACTATTTATTTAATTTAATTTTTTATATGATAAAAAATAATAGAATATTCAATAAGTATTAATATTATTGTATTTGTATAAATTAATAAAAAAATTCAATAAATATTATAAATTTTAATATTTGTCCTTCTAACTTCTTCTTTATATATTTTACAGGATATATATTCAAATTTTTATATAAAATAATAATGAAAAATCAAAGAATTGATACATTTTTTAAGAGGAAGGCTAATATTTAAGAAGGTGAACATATAACTTTTACAATATCAACACATGTAGATAGTTCTTCTACTTTAATGAATCACGAAGAAAGTGAGATATAACCTTCAAAAGTTCAAAAAGTTATATCTGATGATTGTAACTTTAACTTTTTGGAACGAGATCTTGAAAAAGGGCTTTAAATTTGGCAGTATCACCCAAACCAGAGAGATGGGATTAGACGAATTTATCTTAAATAAGGTCCATATAAAAAAATATTTTAACAATTATTTTCTATTTGGCCCTCCCAAAATTTTGTTTCAAGTTCCGCCACTGTCTCTTTCATAATCAAGCCAGTGAAAAGTAATCTACAGAGATCAAGGTCCGTGAGTTTAAGCTTATACATTTATCCATAAGGAAACCTAAATATCATGCAAGCTTCTATGTGGTATTGTTACATAATGTTATATATCATGCAGAATTTTAAAGCTTCCTTCTACACAAAGTATTTTGAAAACAAGGAGCAGAATGTAGAGATACGGTAGGAAGGCAAGTTGGGGCCTGCAAAGTTGCTCTGTTATCCCGCAGCAGCAGCTGCCTATGTCTCGAATGGTTGGCGGCCTTTTAGTCTTGAGAATGGTTTAAAAGTTGGAGATGTTTGTGTCTTTGAGCTCATTAATGGAGAAAATCCAGTGCTTGATGCTCATATTTATATAGCCGGTGGTTAAGCATTCCATTAGAACTTCAAGAGCTCTTGAAAATGTACCTCTTATTTTTCCTCGGACCAAATACACCTCGAGAACTATGCATATTTTATACAGTTTTTAATAGTCTTATAATAACTGCAATGTAGCATGTGCATGATTTAGTAGTTGTCTTACTTAGTTTCCTCTTAATTTTTTTTATTATACACTTTTTAATTTCTCATAATGGTTTTATGTTCTTGAAATCTGTTTATATTGATCATATATTGAATCTTTTATCTTATTTGCCCCCTCCCCCATGGTTTATATTTTAGCATTGTTGTTCCACTAACTGATTGTGATGAAAGAAGTCTCATTACTTCTTTGTTATGTTGAATCAACTGAGAATTAGTGTTTTAATTGAATCAAATAATTTACTGTCATCAAGACTAAAGTATGCAAAATGCTATAGTATATTGCTAGAGAATTGAATTTTTTCATATTATTATTTTTTTACATGATATATAAGACCTTTTCGCCACGTATACTTTGCACAAGCTTAAGGAATTACTAGTCTTATTCGATTAGATCATTAGGTGTGTGTTCCCTTGCACATTACTTGTTATAGAATGAATGCTAACAAAATTGAATCAATAGCCTCTGCCATCTATAACTGTTACGATCTAAAATGAGTCATTACTGGCACTCAAAAAAATAATCCTATAGCAAGTCTAACATACTCAAATATAAGTTGAATAAGTGAGTTATAAATATTTTACAAGTTCTAAAATAAATAGTTATATTTTTAACATAAATTAAAATAACTAAAAATGGTTGAATCCTGTCTGTGACATATGGAGCATAGACTTCTAGGAATTCGATAAAGAATAAGTACTCATTGCAGACCGTTACTCTTGAATAAAAAGTCTCACATAGTCAAATATTTAATCCTGAAAAATATTTTTTTTAAAAAGGGGGTGAATTTTGCAATTCAGTGACTAGACAATACATTTATAATCGACATGAGACCATATAAATATTATTATCAAAGTTGTTGCGGCCTGGCCCAAGCCACGCACGGGTCGACCCGACCCGTTGGGAACCCGACCCGGGCGATCGAGCCCTTGCGTCCGCCACGGCGTCAGGACACGCGTCCTCATCATTCCCTAACAACAGCTGGGAGGAACCTTCGCGGAAATTGGGCTCCTCCCCTCGGGGCCCACTTCTGACACAGTATAAATAGGGAAAGACCTGTCCTTCCCAAGGTACGTCATATCCTTTCACCTCACTATTCTGTCTGCCTGCACATCGCTGACTTGAGCGTCGGAGTGTCTTTGCAGGTAGCACCCCCCTCATCCTCTCTCCAAGACAAGTGCTCGGCTACTCGACAGACCCACAACAAGTGCGACCAAAACTAAGGCGTCCCCACTCCCTCAACTGCTCACCCGATCCGTCCGGTACCCGACAACCGAACATTGGCGCCGTCTGTGGGGACTTCTGCCTAAATGGAAGTCGTGCTGGGTCCCGGTGACCAAGCTCGAGAAGCCGGAGCGGAGGGGGCAGCCTCCGTCGCCTCGCTAAGGGGGCGGCGGAGGTCCCCCCAACAACACACGAGAACACGACCATTCGGGGGAACGGGCGGCGATAGCGCCATAATAATGCAGGAGCTACGCCACAGGGTCCAGAACCTAGAACGACAGCTGGCTGACCGGGAGCGGGATGGACGGTCTACCGATCCCAGCTATACCCCATCTCCCGGGAGCGAGGAGGAAGACTCCCACCGGAGCCGCCCGCGGCGTACATCCGCATCCCGGACGGAAGCGGAGAGCACGCGGGAGGAGTCACCCATACTGAGAAGACGAAATGACACGATCATCTACTCCCGCGGCAGACCAACCCGCCGAACGGCAAGAAGTCGCGATGACGGGGAAGGGAGATCCGAGAGAACACGACAACCCGTGATAATAGGCGCCACCCCGTTCCATCGATCTATCCTCGAGGTCCGGTTGCCGAAACACTTCGACAAACCAACAGACATGAGGTACGACGGAACTCAAGACCCTCTAGAACACCTCACGGCCTTTGAGGCCAGGATGAATCTGGAGGGAGTGGGGGACGAAGTAAGATGCCGCGCCTTTCCGGTAACCTTAGCAGGGCCAGCGATCAGATGGTTTAACGGCCTCCCACAAGGTTCCATCCACAGTTTCTCGGACATCAGCCGTGCATTCCTGGCCCAATTTACAATGCGGATAGCAAAGGCCAAGCACCCTATCAACCTGCTAGGGGTAACCCAGAGACAGGGAGAGCCGACCAGAAGGTACTTAGATCGGTTCAACGACGAATGCTTGAAAATCGACGGCTTAACCGACTCGGTGGCCAGTCTTTGCCTGACAAACGGCCTCCTCAACGAGAACTTCCGAAAACACCTTACCACGAAATCGGTCTGGACAATGCATGAAATCCAGACGGTGGCCAAGGAGTACATAAACGACGAGGAAGTCACCCGAGTTGTGGCCGCCAACAAACGGCAGCCCAGCTACAATCAAGCCCGACAACAGGGCAATGGGGAAAGACCAAAGGGACAAACCAGAGAAGAGGCGCTGAGTAAGGCACCAAGGATATTCCCACGAGTCGGGAAATTCACCAACTACACTCCGCTTAATCTCCCCATCGTGGAAGTCTACCAACAAATAGCCGAGAAAGGAATCCTGCCGAAGCCCCGACCACTCAAAGACCGCACCGGAGGGAACAAGAACCTTTATTGTGATTACCACAAGGGTTACGGTCACCTAACGCAGGATTGTTTCGACCTGAAGGATGCATTGGAACAAGCGATAAGGGAAGGTAAACTGGCGGCCTTCTCCCACCTGATCAGGGAGCCAAGGAGGCGCTACCGCGACCAAGACGAGGAGGGCAAAACCCGTTCGGCAAAAAGGCGACAAGAGCCGGAAAGCGGAGAACACGGCCTCACGGTGATAAACGTAGTGACGGCCAAAAACGCCGCACCAAGATTCAAATCCGCACATAAGAAGGACACCAAGATATTGTCAATCTCCTCCTCGACGACGCGAAGCTCCAAGAAACCTCCATTCATTTCTTTCGGTCCAGAGGACCAATGGTTCGACGACGTCCCGGAAAACCCACCCATGGTCATAACGGCCAGAGTAGGGACCGGCCTCGTCAAGCGCATCCTTGTCGACACAGGAGCAGATTCTAACATCATGTTCCGCAACGTGTTCGATGCGCTGGGATTAAAAGATGCCGATCTGACGACTCACCAACACGGGGTGATAGGATTGGGCGACCACTTCATCAAACCGGATGGAATGATATCCTTGCCAATCTCAATAGGGCAACCCCAGGACAGGAGGCGACGGTTGAGTTCGTGATCCTCCGAGACTCCACCGCCTATAATATAATTCTGGGAAGAAAAACGATCAATGATTTCGGAGCCATAATCAACACAAAGCTGCTGATCATGAAATTCGTTACCGATGATGGATCCATAGGATCCATAAGGGGAGACCTTGAGACAGCAGTCGCTTGCGACAATGCCAGTCTTTTCCTCAGGAAGAAGTCTAAGGAGGCATCCGGTGTGTTCCTAGCCGACCTGGACGCCAGAGTAGACGACAAGCCTAGACCGGAGCCGGAAGGGGATCTGGAGAAGTTCAGACTCGGTGACGAAGAGGGAAGGTTCACGTTCGTCAACAAAAATCTCCCACGCGAGTTGAAGGAACCTTTGGTCGAAATGATAAGAGCCAACAGTGACTTATTCGCTTGGACTCCAGCCGACATGCCGGGCATAGACCCAAAAATCATCTCGCACCATCTGGCCGTCAAGGCGGAAGCACGCCCAGTGGCCCAACGGAGGAGAAAGATGTCGGCGGAAAGAGCGGAGGAGGTGGCCAGACAGACGGCCAGCCTCCTAGAAGCAGGCTTCATACGGGAGGTGGACTACTCGACATGGCTCTCAAATGTGGTATTGGTAAAAAAGCACAACGGCAAGTGGAGGATGTGCGTGGACTATTCCGACCTCAACAAAGCATGTCCTAAGGATTGCTTCCCCCTCCCTAACATAGATGCACTCGTCGACGCTGCGGCAGGATACCGGTATCTAAGTTTTATGGATGCCTATTCCGATTACAACCAGATACCGATGCATCGCCCAGACGAAGACAAGACGGCGTTCATAACTCCGGGAGGAACTTTCTGCTACAAGGTAATGCCATTCGGCCTAAAAAATGCGGGGGCAACGTATCAGAGGCTGATGAACAGGATATTCCACGACCTCATAGGAAAGACAGTTGAAGTCTACGTGGATGACATCCTCGCAAAAACAACACGACCTGACGACCTTTTGAGTGACTTGGCGAGTGTATTCGCGTCCCTCCGACAACACGGTATGAGGCTAAATCCCCTCAAGTGTGCTTTCGCCATGGAAGCTGGAAAGTTCCTCGGGTTCATGATAACCCAAAGAGGGGTAGAGGCCAACCCGGAGAAGTGCCAGGCGATACTCCAAATGAAGAGCCCAGGCAGTATCAAGGAGGTTCAAAGGTTGGCAGGTCGGCTGACTTCATTGTCACGGTTTCTTGGAGCGTCGGCAACAAAGGCCCTGCCATTCTTCAATCTCATGAAGAAAGGAATAGCATTCGAATGGACACCCGCATGCGAGGAAGCCTTTCAACACTTTAAAGAAATCCTGGCGACACCACCCGTCCTCGGGAAGCCGAAAGAAAGGGAGCCATTGTACCTGTACCTCGCCATAACAGGAGAAGCCTTGGCCTCAGTTTTAGTACGAGAAGAAGGAAGGACACAACAACCAATCTATTTTGTCAGCAGGGCCTTGCAAGGGGCAGAGTTGAGATATAACAAATTGGAAAAGTTAGCTCTGGCACTCCTGACCTCTTCAAAAAGGTTAAAGCAGTACTTCCAAAGCCACCAGATTATCGTGAGAATGGATCAGGGAATCCGACAAGTACTTCAAAAACCCGACTTGGCAGGGAGGATGATGACCTGGTCGATTGAGCTCTCTCAATACGACATACAATATGAACCCCGGCAGGCCATCAAAGCGCAAGCAATGGCGGATTTTCTAGTGGAGGTAGCGGGGGACCCAGCCGAAGACACGAGCACACGGTGGAAACTCCATGTAGACGGAGCCTCCAACCAGACGTTCGGGGGCGCCGGGGTTATCCTGGAAAGCCCGGCTGGAGTCGTATACGAGCAATCAATTAAGTTCGATTTTCCCGTTTCAAACAACCAAGCAGAGTACGAAGCCCTTATAGGAGGCCTAACCTTAGCATCAGAAGTCGGGGCAACAAGGTTGGAGATATGCAGCGATTCGCAAATCGTCACCTCTCAAGTAAACGGGAGCTATCAGGCCAGGGACTCGCTGTTACAGAAATACTTGGAAAAAGTCAAGGACTTGAGCCGAAAGTTTGAAGAAGTCACGATCCAGCACGTCCCGAGAGAAAAGAACACACGAGCAGACCTCTTGTCAAAATTAGCTAGCACCAAACCGGGAGAAGGTAACCGGTCTCTAATCCAAGGAAAATTAAAAGAACCAGCAGTCACATTGCACCTCTCGAAACTGAGCCCTTCCTGGTTGGATCCCATTATCGACTTCCTAGAAAGCGGCAAGGTTCCCGACGACGAAAAAGATGCCAAAGGCTAAGAAGAGAAGCCGCCATATACGCCATCATCCAGGGTCAGCTTTTCAGGAAGGGATTCCATCATCCTTTGCTGAAGTGTTTACATCCCGACCAGACGGACTACGTCCTCAGGGAAGTCCACGAGGGATGCTGCGGCCACCATATAGGTGGCAAAGCCCTAGCAAGGAAGTTAGTCCGAGCAGGATACTACTGGCCGTCAATGATGGCTGACTCCAAGGAATTCGTCAAGAGGTGTGTCAAGTGCCAAGAAAACGCCAACTTCCATCATGCACCCGCCTCTGAACTCAACTTGCTAACGGCTTCTCGACCATTCTCGCAATGGGTAGTCGATCTCTTAGGACCTTTTCCCGTCGGCCCAGGACAAGTCAGATACCTCATAGTCGCCATCGACTATTACACAAAATGGATAGAGGCTGAACCACTGGCCAGCATATCCTCAGCTAATTGTAGGAAATTCATGTGGAGACAAGTCATAACACGGTTTGGTATCCCGGAGGTCGTCATCTCGGACAACGGGACACAATTCACCGACAAAAAGTTCACAGAATTTCTCACCGGCCTGGGCATAAAGCAGAGATTCTCCTCGGTAGAGCACCCACAGACAAACGGGCAGGTCGAGTCCGCAAATAAGGTCATCCTGCAAGGGCTCAAGAAGAGGTTAGATAGCAAGAAGGGTGCGTGGGCCGACGAGCTGGCTTCGGTCCTATGGTCCTACCGAACAACCGAACAATCCTCCACCAAAGAGACACCCTTCCGGCTAACCTACAGGACAGAGGCAGTAATACCCGTAGAGATCGGAGAGCCGAGTCCACGGCTACTCTTGAAGGGAGTAAACGAAGCCGTCGAGAAAGATCTGATAGAAGAAACCAGGGAAATGGCCCACCTGGCAGAAGCAGCGCTAAAACAGAGGATAGCTCTACGCTACAACGCCAAAGCGCTCAGAAGGAAGTTCGAAGAAAACGACCTCGTCCTGAGGCGTAACGACATCGGCCCGCCCACTCCGGGAGAGGGCAAATTAGCGGCGAACTGGGAAAGGCCATACCGAATCAAAGAGGTAATCGGCAGAGGAGCATACAAGCTAGAGAGACTCAACGGCAAAGAGGTCCCGAGGACATGGAATGCGGATAACTTGAGAAGGTTTTATTCCTAAGCCATTTCTGTAATAAGCACTTCAATATCATCAATTATAATGATTAAACTCGCTCGATTTTTCATACGCCATTTTTGCCTATGTTGTCACTAACCTTTTGAGAAGCGAATTTTTACCTATGTTATCACTAACTTTTCAAGCGACCACTACGAAAACAAGGATACACGGCCCCGGGGCTGATCACCCCGGGAGCCCCTCAGGTCAAAAACGCGGTAAACGACCTTAACAAAAAGAACGCCACAAACGGCAAACACGAGCAAATGGAAACGAAACGACAGCAAGTAAAATTAGAAATTAAACAAACGGGTAAACGATCTCATAAGCCCATTAACGGGCACCAAAAGTCACAATACAAGGTTCAACAAAAGAAGAGTTTAATAGTACAAACACTATTTCTTCGGCATATCAACAACCTTCCCATCCTTGATGGTCTTGAAAACACCAATTGCCGACACATCAAAGTCCGGAGAAATAATCTTCACTTGAGCTTTGAGGGCATCTTCAGTCGTGAAAATCGCATTTTTCCCTTGCTCCCTGACCTCCTTGTGTTTCCGCTTGAACAACTCGGCTTCCTCCCGAGCAGCCTTAGCGGACGCCATCGCTTCATTCCGCTCTTTCTCCAGAACGAACACCCGACCTTGCGCGGCACTCAATTGGTTTTTCAAAGTCACCTCCTGCTCCATCAAGCGGGCCACAGAGGCATCGGCAACCTTCAATTTCTCCTCCGCCGAAGTAGCCTTTTTCTGGGCGGCGTCGAGCTTACTCCCCGCTTCGACTAACCGATCCTGAAGCGTTTTAACTTGGGTTTTGTACTTGTTGTTGGCATCAACAGCAGATTCAAGCTTCCGACGAAGCGAAGCCATACCGAAAAGCTCGGATTCAGCCTTTCGGGCTATGGCCGCACCGCGAAGAAGGGTACGATACATCCACCGAGCTTGCCCCGAGAGGTCGGTGCCATGGAAGTGATCCTCCGTACCCGGGAGCAGCTGGGTATCAATAAACGTCCCAGCATCGAAGTTCCTTTCCATGACAGTCAGAGCCCCCTCGGGACTGGAATGCGACCTCTGTCTCTTGGGAGTAGGGATGATGGACAACTCCTCCTCCTCCTCACGACGAGATGAAGACGAGTGCCCGGTAACGGGAACCTCTGGAGGAATCGGGGTTGCGGAAGTCGGAGTGGCAACCTTCGCGGACGCCTCAACCTCGAGAGGATGCACTTCCGGAGGAGCTTCTAGAGGAGCCGTCGCCTCCTGTCCTCCAATGTCCTCACCAGCATCGTCCTTAAGGAAAGTTTCGAACAAGTTATCCATGCGGGTCACCTCGACAGAGAGTCCCACTGCAAACAAGAACGAAACGGATTAGTAAAAACAACAACGGAACATTTAAGCAGACGGTGACACGACGAAGGAAACTCACGAATATAATCTCGAGCGGCCTCCCGATTACCCATAAGGAGGTGTGGATTCACATTATTCCTCCCAAGAACCGCCCATAAGATGTCGGCCACCCGCCGGTCCACGGCCGACATCTTGTTATAAGAGACTTTGATAAAAGGATTAGACCCCGCCCCGAAGCTCCAATATGTCGGGATGAGGCGCTGCTTTTCCAGAGACAGCCAAAAGGGGTGACGACCCTTGGCCGGGCCGACCTTAAAATACTTGTCCTTAAATCCGTGGTAGGAGTCCTCGAACAAACCAAAGATCCTCCGGCCTTGGGCGGACCGAAAGGACATAAAACCTTTCTTGTGTTTCCCCTCCTTCGAAGGGTTTGTAAGACTAAAGAAAAAAAGGAAGACATCAACAGAGGTCGGCAACTCCAAGTACTCGCATACCATCTCGAAACAGCGAACGGAAGCCCAGCTGTTCGGATGCAATTGAGACGGAGCCACCGAAATCCGGTTCAGGAGTTCCATCTGGAAGGAGGAGAGGGGAATGCGAACCCCCACCTGAGTGAACATGGCCTTGTAGAACCAGATCCAATCGGGAACCCGGGCAAACAGAAACATAAACCCCCCATGGCCAATAAAAGGAAAAAGAAAGTACATCCACAAATGCGCCCACAAAATAACCAGAAAGAACAAGAACCAAAGAGATGATCATGACAGACATGCAAATAACTATTTCAGCAAAAGGAAATGAAGCAGTTACCTGGGAGGATTGTGGAAGTTCAAACTGAGACAGAGCATGCTAGAGCAATGAAAACGACTTTTGAGTGATGGGAGCAAAGAAGGGACGAACGAACAGTATGATCAGAGAGGCAAACAAATGAAAGAAGAAGAGAAGCATAAAACTGTTCAAAACCGCTCTAGAGGAAGTGCGAAAGACTTGGGGGCAGAACTGTCTTTACACACACGGGGTTTTTCAATCTTTTATGGGCATTTAATGCCCCGCGCGAGAAACAAGGCAGAAACGGAACGCCCCGAACCACGAACGGGCACGCATGCGAGCAGCGCGTTTCCCACACGAACGGCCGACCGGACGACAACAATGATAGGATGCACGCCGTCAATAGCCTATACGGCAGATTAACGGCGCGTGGGGGCACTGTTGCGGCCTGGCCCAAGCCACGCACGGGTCGACCCGACCCGTTGGGAACCCGACCCGGGCAATCGAGCCCTTGCGTCCGCCACGACGTCAGGACACGCGTCCTCATCATTCCCTAACAACAGCTGGGAGGAACCTTCGCGGAAATTGGGCTCCTCCCCTCGGGGCCCACTTCTGACACAGTATAAATAGGGAAAGACCTGTCCTTCCCAAGGTACGTCATATCCTTTCACCTCACTATTTTGTCTGCCTGCACATCGCTGACTTGAGCGTCGGAGTGTCTTTGCAGGTGGCACCCCCCTCATCCTCTCTCCAAGACAAGTGCTCGGCTACTCGACAGACCCACAACAAGTGCGACCAAAACTAAGGCGTCCCCACTCCCTCAACTGCTCACCCGATCCGTCCGGTACCCGACAACCGAACAAAAGTAATATTAATTAGAAAGTAATAGTTGATAATAATAGGTGAATCAATAAGGGAGTTCTCATACAGAAATCAAATCAAAAGTCCACACATGGCGGCTTCACCTCTATGGGTAGCCCTTTCCTCTTGTGTGTCCTAACAGAATAACAGATCTAACGTGTGGCCTACACGTTAGGCTAGCAACACCCCTGCTAGCTGAAGTCTGAGTCAGATGCATCTAAGTTAACGTCATAACTGCCGTTAACTACGGTTTTCTAATACGAACCTCCCAAACCAATTCAAAACATATAGTTTCAAACACAATAAATCTTTAATCTCTCAAATATATAAGATATCGAATCAAATCAATCAGATAGTACTTTCTTATCAGAAATATTTTCAAATCATATTTTCTCAATCATAAAAACATATTTCATAATTTCAAAGTGAGTGCCAACAAATACTTTAATAATTCAAAAGTATATATTCGAATAAAATCAATATTCTAAAATAATATAAAGCTTTATCAAACATATATAGTCTCATGTAAAATTTCTAATATATGAATTTTATAAAAATAATTATTCAACTACAATAAATCAATTATTCTAATTAAATCAAAGTTCTTCAATAATAATTTTATAAATATAATTAAAAACTTATAGTAGCATAAACCAAAAGTTTGAAACTGTTATAAATATAAAGCCTACTCACAGGATGGTCTTAACGGACCGAAGAGACCAAACCCAGAGTTAGGGTTGGCAATGGGTAGGGTAGGGTAGGATTTGGACCCTACCCTAACTCTACCCGCAGGTTAAAAATTTTATTAAAACTCTACCCTACCCTACCTGCGCGTTGAGAATCTCTCAACTCTAACCTACCCGCATCTTAAAATTCTAAACCCTACCCTACCCTATCCTACCCTATCCGCAGAAATATCAATTTTTTTAAATTAAATATAAAATTCAATTATTTCGAATTTTATACTAATTAATAACATAAAAAATAAAAAACTAATGCTCTAAATTACTAAATTAACTAATTAGTTTAGTGGTTATTCACTTATTAGTTATTATAAGTCATTACATAAGAGAAGTTGTGGGTTAAACTCTCACTTTCTTCGCTATATAGAGAAATTTTTATAAAATATGTGTTATATATGAGGTGCGGGTAGGATAGGATAGGGTACACCCTAAACTCGTACCCTACCCTACTCGTAGGCATACCCGAACCGTACTCTACCCTACTCAAACAGGTTGGACCCGGTTGGGTACCCGCGGGTAGGGTATGAATTGCCAGCCCTACCCAGAGTGGTCTCACCACAGCGACAATGACCACAACACCAGGCAGTCATTTCAAATCGAATAAAGAGACAAAGGCAGATAAAATTCTCGAAGATCCAAAACAGAACAAAGACAAAAATAAATCAAAACAAGAACCAAGGTAGAAAAATGAAATGATGGCAGAGATAAGGTGAAAACAGAACAGACTAAGGGAAGAAGCTAAACCAGAACAGTGGCAAGGTAGTGTTGCCGGTGAGTTTGGAAGCCCCGACGTGTTTTCCGGCGACGGTAGCGCCGTTCCTGGCGACTAGAGGCACGGCGACGAGTCTCCTTCTCCTCCGGTGAGTTCCTCCTCCCCCTTCTGTTTGTGTATGGTGATGTTTCTCTTTCTGCGAACTCTCTCTCTCGTTCTCTCTCTCTCCCCTTCGAGCTCCTCTTCCCGGAAACCCAACGGTGGCAGCGGCGGCGCAGCAGCTTGGCGACGGGGTCTCCATCGGCAAAGACGTATCTGATGACGATGAGACTGACCACGTCCCTCTCTTCCTCGCAGGTCATCCTCCTACTCGGTGACCATGATGACGGCACCGCAAAACGCTAACAGCAGCGACACTCCTCCAGCTTCCTTCAACTCCCAGACTCCCTCTTTCTCTAGGGTTGACGTCGATGGCGACTTGGCAGCAGCAGAACTTCGGCGGCGAGGCGTGGAGGCTGCAGCCCCTTCTGCCGTTCTCTCTTTTTTTTTATGCGTGGGTGTATGTGTATGATGTGAGTTTTGAAAAGAAGGGGGGCTGTGGTTGATGAGGAAGAGTGGAAGTTGTTTAGTAATTTAGGATTAGGGTTGGGTAGGAGGAATAAGGGTAATGTAGGAATTTTGATAAAATTAAAGGGTAGGATAGTAATAATAATAATAATAAAAAGAAGTTTGGGACATTATAGTAACCAGCAAGTATATTGAACCACAAATGAAGTGTATAGTTACATAACAGTTGTGGTATGGTTACTGCTGCATTGAATCAAGGTTCAGAGAAAATGAAATCAAAAGGAATTTAAGAAAATTGCTGCATCAAAAGAGGTGAATTGCAGAAGGGAGCTATAAACTCAACTTCAATTTATAATTTTGTTAGATATGTTGTTCTGTTTTATGCAGAGGTTCTCCAGGAGATTAAACATCAATTGACAATCTCTATTACAAATTCATGCAAACACATACATTCATACATGCATCAAACATTATTCACTTTCCTTAATTTATTTCCACCTTTGAATACATGATCAAGCAACAACACGGCTTCTCATCATCATCCACTTCTTCAATTTTGCCATTCTTATTGCAGTTGTGACATAGATAATGTCGGCTAAATCTTCTACCCATCTGAAGTAAGCATGCCTCCAAGTTTTCTTGAACCACAAAGTCCCAATAACTCCCCAAAACCCAGTTGCAAAGCCAATTGCAATCACAAAGTAGAACAACCACTTTTCCAATATATCTAAGTTGCTGTCATCATCTTCAAATTCGCTGCCCCCATGATCTTCATGTAAATAACCACATTTGTTGGGTAGAGGAGATCCACAAAGATATGGGTTGCCAGCATAACTGGATGCATCATATGTTAAAAACTGGTTGTCTGTGGGAATTGTCCCAGAGAAGTTATTGTGTGACAAATTTAAGTGACTTAGTGATGTTAAGGCTGACATGCTGCTTGGAATTGTACTCGAGAGTTGGTTAGTTGAAACATCAAAGGATTCAAGTGATCTCATATCCCCTATCATGTTAGGGATCTTGCCGATCAAATGATTGTTTGATAGATTCAAGCTATGCAAACCATTGAGCAATGTTATTCCTTTTGGAATGGAGCCAACCAAATTATTCTGGGACAAATCCATGATGACTACAAGCTTCAAGATTCTTATGTAGTCAAGTTCTCTTCCTTTCATGACTTCTATGACATCCTCCGTTTCCCAATCAGATTCAAATATTCGTGCATGAGGCGAATTGAGAAGCGCGGCAGCAGATGAAGTAGGAGACAAAGCAGGAGCCTCAAGAGTCATTCCTCGAAGATTGCCTATGCAGCGAGGTATTGAACCATTTAAATTGTTGCGAGAAAGGTCCAAGATTTGAATGGATGATAGTTCACAAATCTGCGAAGGAATGCTGCCACCTAACCTGTTTTGCCGCAATCTTAGAATTTGTAGTGAAGAAAATGTGTTAGCACTCCATGATGGGATGGTGCCAGAAAGTTGATTCTCTCCGAGATCCAAGATCAACAATTGCTTCAAATTTCTCACAGACGCTAGAAACTCTCCACGAAGGCTGTTATTGTTCAAATGCAACCATGACAAAGAGGAAAGATTCCCAAATGAGCTTGGAAAAGTACCTGTGAGTTTGTTGGATGACAAATTTATTTCTTTCCATGCTATGTTATCCTTCCAACAATTGGGGATTTCACCAGATAGTCTGTTCTTTGAAAGGTCAAGGATACTCAAATAATCAACTTGGCACAATGATTTTGGAATTGAACCATTTATGAGGTTATTTCCAAGAATCAAGGACGACAAATTGGGCATTATATGACCAATATGTTCAGGAAGTGAGCCACTAATATGATTATGGGAGAGATTCAAATACACCATTTCTGGGATAAACAAAGGCCAACTTTCTTCCCCTGTAATGGGTCCATTCAAATTGTTTGAAGATAGATCCAAGTATGATAGAATCCCAAGTTTTCGAAAATCAATACAAATTCTCCCATCTAGTTTGTTTCTTGAAAGATCAAGTGTATTCAGATTTACAAGTTGATTAAGTCCCATAGGAATTGAGCCATTCAAAAAATTATTTGAAAAGTCAAGGCTAGTTACATTTACGAGTTGATCAAGACTCGTAGGAATGGTTCCTGTCAAATAATTATTTGAGAGATCAATACTTTGTAAGTTCACAAGTTGTCTAATATTCTCAGGAATTGTTCCCTTTAAAGAATTATTTGAGACATAAAGAACTCGTAAATTTACAAGTTGTCCAAGATTTTGGGTAATGGTTCCATTAAATAAATTATTTGAAAGATCAACGACCTGTAAATTTACTAGTTGTCCCATGAAATCAGGAAGGCCCCCTTCTAACTTGTTGTTGGATAGATATAAATATTTCAATTTCAGTAATTTTCCAAAAGAAGAGGGAATGGGACCATAGAAAAAATTATCTTGGAAATCAAGGTTGCCTAGATTTTCAAGTTGTCCTAACCAAGATGGCAATTGATCATTAAATTCATTTTGACTCAAGTCAAGATTCTCCAAATCATGTCTAATGCAGGTAGACAAATCATTATTTCCAATGGATTCTTTTCGGAGTCTGTTTCCTGCTACATGTAAACTTTTTAGGTGACACATATTTTTCAAAATGGATGAAATGGAACATTCCATGGATGTTAATTCATTACTTGAAAGACTGAGATAGACAAGTTTCTTTAACTCAACAAACCAAGATGGAACTGAAGTGAAAGAGTTGTCAGAAAGGTCAAGGAATTCAATGCTAGTCATATTTTGTAAAGCATCCGGAATTATATCTTGGAAATTATTAGATGAGAGAAAAAGATGCTTGAGTTTCTCAAACTTGTGAAACCAGGATGGAAAAGAGTCAAAGTTGTTTTCAGAAAAGTCCAAAAATTCAATGAAAGTTGCATTTTGGAAAGCATTTGGAATTGGGCCATGAAGTCCACACCTTGAAAGATCAAGATACTCAAGTTTCTTGAAGTTGCATGTCAAGAGATGTCATGTTTTGTAAAGCATCCAAATTTGACACATTAAATCCATTGTTGGCAAGACTTAGGAATTGAAGATTAGGAGCAGTGATGGTGAGATTAATAATATTAACCTGAGCGAGGAAGAACAAGAAGTAGCTTTGTCAAGTCCACAAATTATTAACCATCCAAGTAATAAGTTTGGACAACAGATAGAGATAACAGAATCATGTTTAATTAAATACCTGAAATGGATCATAAGCCTGGTTCATGTCGAGGTGTTCCAGCAATTTTGTCCAATTCTTTGCTGAATCCTTGTCACTTTTCAAATGAATACATACCATATATTTTAATTTTCTTTCTTTCTCTTCTGCATGATCCCTTAAATCAATGACTCTATTGCCTTTTGTTACGCCAGCAAGATTCAATGCTTAATTTCCTTTTAATTTGATCTGTGTTACTTTCAAATTGATAATGCCACTATACTTAGGAGACATTATTCTCAATATAAAATGCATATACGACTAGATCTTATCAACTTGAGATGTAATAATTTGAAAAAAACAGATTGAAAGTAGCATTCCTTCTAGATACCCATAGTCAACGCAGTCAGGAAATTATTATCGTCAAGGTCCAAGAACTTGCATCCTAATAATTAAAATTATATTACTCCGGAAATTATTACCGTCAAGGTCCAAGAACTTTCATCCTAATTAAAACTAGATTATTTTAGGATTGCGTATAAGATTATTTAATTAATAATACAATAAAAACAAGAGTAAATACTCAATCCGACCATGACCATTTACTTGTTATAGAATGAATACCAACAAAATAGAATCAACAGCCTCTGCCCTCGGAAACAAGCAACTATATTGAATTAGATATGCAGAGTTACATAACAATTGTGGTATGGCTATTGCTGTATTGAATCAAGGATCAGAGCAAATGAATCAACAGGAGTTTAAGAAAATGGTGCATCAAAAGAGGTGAATTGCAGAAAGGGAGCTATCAACTATTTAACTCAACTTCTCTACTACTATATAAAGGTGTTGGCTACTTGGCAGAGTTTAACTGCCATGCATTGCCATTGCACTGAAATTCAACCTGTTTTGAAAATAACATGGATGGGAATATTCCTTCCACGATTTATCTTACATTTCTAAGAATGTTTCTTTTTCTCTTTAACAACACCTGTTGTTACTTGTTAGGAATCTAATAGAAAATTTATATAACATGAGAATATAATTATAAAATTTTAAACTACAGAGATTTTTTATTAAAAATTTGATAAAACTGCAAGAACCTATAACTTAATTAAATCTTAAATAAATTTCCTGTTACTTGATTGAAAGATCACTTCAATTTTTTACTTTAACATCATGAATCTATATTTATACTATTTATTTCAAATTTTCTTTAATGACTTTGTTATTAGGCTATGTTGTTCTGTTTATGCAGAGGCTCTTTCAGGAGATTAAACATCAAATGACAATCTCTATTACAAATTCGTACATATACATACATCAAACACCTCTCACTTTTCTTAATATATTACCACTTTAGATTCTTCAAAATAAAAATAAAAACACACACATGATCAAACAACAACACGGTTTCTCATCATCATCCACTTCTTCAATTTTGCCATTCTTATTGCAGTTGTGATATAGATCCTGTCAGCTAAATCTTCCACCCATCTGAAGTAAGCATGCCTCCAAGTTTTCTTGAACCACAAAGTCCCCATAACTCCCCAAAACCCAGTTGCAAAGCCAATTGCAATCACAAAGTAGAACAACCACTTTTCCAACTTATCTGTTTTGCTGTCTTCATCTTCAAATTCAGTGGTCCCATTAACTTGATGTGAATAACCACATTTGTTGGGTAGAGGAGATCCACAAAGATATGGGTTGCCAGCATAACTGGATGGATTAAAAGTTAAAAACTGGTTACCTGTGGGAATTGGTCCAGAGAAGTTATTGTGTGACAAGTTTAACTGACTGAGTGATGTTAAAGATGACATGCCGCTTGGAATTGTACCCGAGAGTTGGTTAGTTGAAACATCAAAGGATTCAAGTGATCTCATATCCCCTATCATGTTAGGAATCTTTCCGATCAAATGATTGTTTGATAGATTCAAGCTATGCAATCCATCGAGCAAAGTTATTTCTTTTGGAATGGAGCCAACCAAATTATTCTGGGACAAATCCATGATGACTACAAGCTTCAAGATTCTTATGTAGTCAAGTTCTCTTCCTTTTATGACTTCTATCACATCCTCCGTTTGCCAATCAAATTCTCGTCTAGCAGACGAATTGCGAGGCTCAGCAGCAGATGAAGTAGGAGACAAAGCGGGACCCTCAAGAGTCATTCCTCGAAGATTGCCTATGCACCGAGGGATTGAACCATTTAGATTGTTGCGAGAAAGGTCCAAGATTTTAATGGATGATAGTTCACATATCTGCGAAGGAATGCCGCCACTTAACCTGTTTTGCCGCAATCTTAGAATTTGTAGTGAAGAAAATGTGTTTGCACTCCATGATAGGATGGTGCCAGAAAGTTGATTCTCTCCGAGATCCATGATCGACAACTGTGACAAATTTCTCACAGATGCTAGAAACTCTCCATGAAGGCTGTTATTATTCAAATGCAACCAAAAGAGAGAGGAAAGATTCCCAAATGAGCTTGGAACAGCCCCTGAGAGTTTGTTGGATGACAAATTTATTTCTTCCCATGCTTTGTTATCTTTCCAACAATTGGGGATTTTACCAGATAGCCTGTTCTTTGAAAGATCAAGGATTCTCAAATCATCAACTTGGCACAATGATTTTGGAATTGAACCATTTATGAGGTTATTTCCAAGAATCAAGGACACCAAATTGGGCATTATATGACCAACATGTTTAGGAAGTGAGCCACTGATTTGATTATTTGAGAGATTCAAATACCACATTTCTGAGAGAACCAAAAGCCTGCTTTCTTCCACTGTAATGGGTCCATTCAAATTGTTTGAAGATAGATCCAAGTATTGTAGATTCACAAGATTTTGAAAATCAATACATATTCTCCCATCTAGTTTATTCCTTGAAAGATCAAGGTTAACAAGATTTACAAGTTGGTTAAGACTTGTAGGTATGATTCCTTTTAAATAATTATTTGACAAATCAAGGGAGGTTAGATTTATAAGTTCACCAAGACTCGAAGGAATGGATCCCATTAGATAATTATTTGAGACATAATAATGTTGTAAATTTACAAGTTGCTTAAGATTTTGAGTAATCGTTCCATTAAATGAATTATTTGAAAGATCAACTACCTGTAAATTTACAAGTTGTCCCATGAAATCAGGAAGGTCCCCTTCTAACTTGTTGTTGGATAGATATAAATTTTTCAATTTCAGTAATTTTCCAAAAGAAGAGGGAATGGGACCATAGAAAAAATTATCTTGGAGATCAAGATTGCCTAGATTTTCAAGTTGTGCTAACCAAGATGGTAAATGATCATTAAATTCATTTTCACTCAAGTCAAGATTCTCCAAATCATGTCCAATGCAGGTAGATAAATCATTGTTTCCAATAGATTCTTTTCGGAGTTTGTTTCCTCCTATATTTAATGTTTTCAGGTGACACGTATTTTTCAAAATGGATGAAATGGAACATTCCATAGATGTTAATTTATTATTTGAAAGATCGAGGTAGACAAGTTTCTTTAACTCAATAAACCAAGATGGAACTGAAGTAAAAGAGTTATCAAAAAGTTCAAGGGACTCGATGCTAGTTATATTTTGTATAGCAACGGGAATTTTACCTTGGAAGTTATTAGATGAGAGGG
Source organism: Arachis stenosperma (assembly GCF_014773155.1). NCBI lineage: Eukaryota > Viridiplantae > Streptophyta > Magnoliopsida > Fabales > Fabaceae > Arachis > Arachis stenosperma. Next base: position 133,635,840 of record NC_080386.1, on the reverse strand, counting down.
AAAGATGCTTGAGTTTCTCAAACTTGTGAAACCAGGATGGAAGAGAGTCAAAATTGTTCCGAGAAAGGTCCAAAAGTTTAATGGAAGTTGCATTTTGGAAAGCATTTGGAATTGGGCCATGAAGCCCACACCCTGAAAGATCAAGATACTCAAGTTTCTTAAAGTTGCCAAACCAAGATGAAACTGAAGTAAGATTGTTCCCACGAAGATCAAGATGCACAAGAGATGTCATGTTTTGTAAAGCATCCAAATTTGACACACTAAGTCTATTGTAGGCAAGACTTAAGAAGTGCAAATTAGGAGCAGTAATGGTGAGATTAATTATATTAACCTGAGGGAGGAAGAAGAAGCAACTTTGTCAAGTCCATGAATTATTAACCATCCAACTATCCAAGTAATAAGTTAGGACAAATACCTGATACTCATTGTAAATAAAAGAGTCCATCATGTTGAGGTGCTCCAGCAATGGCAGTTGAGAAATCCAATTGATGTTGCTGTCCGATGAAAATGTATTAAAACTCAGATCGAGAAAGTGGAGGTTGGTGAGATTTCCAAGATTGCTGGGTATTCTCCCGCCAAAACTAGCATCAGAGAGCGACAAATACCTGAGGCGTTGCATAGAACCAATGAACATTGGTATGGGACTCCAATAGAAATTATTTCCACTCAAGTCCAAATGAGTCAAGTATTCCAGTTCCGGCAATAATGGATGAGCATCCGGAGCTTCTAAATATTGATTGTCTAAATGGCTACAATCGTAGTGGTCACTCATGGATCTCGAGCATTTCAGGTAAGGAGAGGCGAGATCAAGCATGAGAACATGACCGGTAACATTGTCGCAACCAATCCCTTCCCATTGACAGCAGTCCTGGCCATGCCAGGAGGAAAGCAAGTTTGATGAATCTTTTAGGGATGCTTTGAACTTCATAAGAGCCTGCCTCTCACGTTCAAGACATGGAGGGTGGAGGAGAGTCGTTGAATTTGCAGAAATACATAACTCTGCAATTTCAGCCACCACCACCACAAGTACCAATAGTGCGCATGCAGTAACACTTTGGTATCTAACTCTCATTTTCAGTGGAATATAATAGATATTATTGATGATATCTGATTTGTTAGTGCCTTTCACTCGACTCTCTCAATCACATTATATATACATACTGATCATGAACAAGTGAATGAATAATGATGGTTACTTTCTTGGAAGAAGCACAATGGAAAAATGAACCCAACCTTTATGTTCCAAGACCAAGAGTCAACTCTTACATCTGTGGTTCGGTCCCTGTCTCCAAATCTTTGAGGCTACTTTGAACAAGTCTATGTGAGTTTGCAGTTATTGGTGGAGTAATAAATACGTGTTGGAAAAATATGTGTACCAATCTGAGATGGATGTCCCTCTTTCTTTTCATTTTGCATGTGTGTTGTCCCTTAACCCAATCACTCATTGACTCTATCCCCTTTTCTTACGCCAACAGCACTCAATGCTTATTTCCGATTCCTTTTTATTATTTGATCCTTGTGTTTTTCTCAAACTAATCATTTCACCTTTATTTAAGAGATATTATTACATATAGAACATGATCTTATTAGATTGAGATGTGTCAATGTGAGCAAATCAAGTTGAAAGTAGCATCCCTTCAAGATACACAGCCAATGCAAGCAGCAAATTATTATCGTCGATCAATGTCTAAGAACTTGCATCCTCGTGTTTAGGATTGTGTAGAAGATTCTATAATTAATCATACAACAAAAATAATGAATGTAAATTTATTTTTATATTAAAAAAAATTTATTCAATACTCATGATATAGTAATTATTCATATTTCTTCATATAGTTGACCAAATTTCTTGTATTTTTGTTTATTATTATTATTATTATTGTTATTATTATTATTATTTTAGGATTTTTGTTTAGGTTTAATTACTCTGTTAGTCCCTATAGTTTCGCAAAATTTTCAATTAGATCCATCTTCACAGTAATTGGCTTAATTGTATCAGGACCCAATTAAAAAACAAAAAATTGGTGCACGGACCCAATTAAAAGTAAAAAAAGTATAAGGTCCCAATTAAAAAAAAATTTGGTGCAAAGACCCAATTAAAAGGAAAAAAAATATAGGGACCTAATTAAAAATTTTGCGAAACAGCGAAACTACAGAGACCAACAGAGTAATTAAACCTTTTGTTTAAGTTTGTATGAGATTTTGACTTCAAGCTCTTTAGCACATGTTTCTCTAAGTATAAAAGGGGAAAAAAATGAAAATTGATAGATAAAATTTTATTAAAATTAAGTTAAATTAGCATGAATAATAACATAGAAGGAGCATTTTCGATGGACCAAATTAAATTGAGGTAAACCAATGGTTTCACTTTTAAAATATATAAACAACAATGATAATCATAGCAATCATGAAATCAAACCTAGATGATAAATCAGATTTTGGTAACGCACAATTAAATGAATTTATTATGATATGTACGTGTAGAAATATGCATATTCCCATATACAGATTTTAATAGTCTTATAAAATCTGGACATGAAGCATATGTATAATTTAGTCATTACACACTTTTGCATTTCTCATACTGCTTTTATGTTCTTCTTCTAAGAATGTTTCTTTTTCTTTTTCTTTTTAACAACACCTGTTGTTAATTATTAGGAATCTAATCGAAAATTTTTGTATCTAACATGAGAAGCTAATTATAAACTTTTAAACAATAGAGATTTTTATTGAAAATTTGATAAAATTCTAAGAACCTATATGTTCATACCCTGGCCCAATAATAAAGGCCCAGGACCAAACGAAAGGCCTAGTCCGGAGGATTGAGCCTTGCTGAGCACCGACCTTCGTACTAAGAAGTCAGTCTTGACTACGATTTGTTCTAAAGAAGTCGGGACGGAGAATAGTTGGCAGATTAACATCAATTCAAATAAGTAACTGTCCCTAAAATCTCTCTAACCACTTCCGGGAGCCATATCTTAACCTCCCTAAGATAAAGGGACGGTTATCACCCTAAAAATATGGCACTACTCCAACGGTGGTTATTGGCTCACCACTATAAATACACTGACACCCCTCAGGTATCTCTAAGCCCAATACATTCTAACCTGCTCACACCCTTGCTAACTTAGGCATCGAAGTGTCTTTGCAGGTACCACCCCCATTCACTCGCGTACGCAAGTCGGAAGGAGGTTCCAGCGTGCAAACCAGCTCGGAAGCTACCTTCCACCAACGATTGGGCCGGTCAAATACAGTCCCGTCCACTAATCTTCGGTTACCCATCGTAACATTGGCGCCGTTGCCGGGGACCCGAGAGATCAGCCACCGATGGCGGACAGATCCCACGAAGAAGGTCATGTCGAGACAGATTCTGAGCAAGAGAATCTGGACACAGACAATAACGATGCGGACTTCACCCTCCACCAGGAAATTGATAATCAACATAGGGAAGGTACCTCCGGAGTAAAAAACCCGAAGGTAAATTCCTCAGAACGGCGCAAATCAGAAAAAGAGGGACCATCCCATGTAACTAAACTCATGGGATTAGTCCACAGTCGCCTGGAACAGTTAGAACAAGAACGGGAGCGACAAAAGAAAACCGAAAAGAGCCTAAAAGATGAGATGGAACGACGAAAAGAGTTAGAGAGAAAACTCTTAAAGTTAGAATCCTCCCTCAAAGGTCGCAACTCTCGTGACGAAAAGGAAGAGCCGCCCTTAGGTGGGGAGGATCCTTTCAGCGAAGACATAATGAGGGCAAAAGTTCCGAGGAACTTCAAAAGCCCTGATATGGACCTCTATGACGGAACCACGGATCCAAAGCATCACCTGAGCAACTTCAAAAGTCGGATGTACCTAGCTGATGCTTCCGACGCTACGCGATGCAAAGCCTTCCCGACCACTCTATCGAAAGCAGCGATGAAGTGGTTCGATAGCCTCCCCCCGAAGTCGGTTACCAGCTTTGAAGACCTCTCAAGGAAGTTCTTGATGAGGTTCTCTATCCAGAAAGACAAAGTGAAACATGCACCGAGCCTCCTGGGAATAAAACAGGAGGTCGGAGAATCTTTACGAGCCTATATGGAAAGGTTCAACAAAGCATGTTTGGAGATTCAAGACCTGCCCACCGAGGCAGTAATAATGGGGTTAGTCAATGGGCTTAGAGAAGGTCCCTTCTCGCAGTCCATATCCAAAAGACACCCCATCTCCTTGAATGATGTACAGGAAAGAGCTGAAAAGTACATCAACATGGAGGAAAATGCTAAGCTGAGAGACCTAAGTTGGCGACCTGGGCACCCTCCCTCAATAAAAGAGAGGGAGAGGGAGACCAAGAAGAAGGAAGAACTCGGTCTCGACAGACCAAGGAAGTACCACTCTTATACTCCTCTAAAAGTTTCAATAGTGGATGTGTACAGAGAAATTTGCAACACTGAAAGGCTGCCACCCCCCAGACCCATCAAAAATAAAAAGGGGGGAAGCCGTAGCGACTACTGTGAGTACCATAAAATATATGGTCACCCCACGAACGATTGTTACGACCTTAAAAATGTGATAGAAAAGTTGGCTAGAGAAGGTCGGCTCGACAGATATCTCATAGAAAGGTCGGACAGTCATGGGAAGAGGAAGCGAGATGATATCGACAGAAGAGACCCGCCACCGTCGACTCCTGAGAGACATATCCATACGATCTCAGGGGGGTTCGCAGGAGGGGGACTCACAAAATTCTCTCGCAAAAGGCACCTCAAGAGAGTCTATCAGGTCAGAGGACAGTCATCCGATCTCCCCACCATCTCATTCACTAAAGAAGATGGGCAAGGAATAACCTATAGACATGATGATCCAGTAGTAATAACTATGATCCTAGCCAATGCCCATCTCCACAGAACCCTAGTAGACCAAGGAAGCTCAGCGGACATCCTTTCCCGCTTTTGACAAGCTAGGGTTGGATGAGAAAGAATTAAGAGCCTACCCCGACACCCTATACGGATTAGGGGACACGCCAATAAAACCACTGGGATTTTTGCCCCTCCACACCACTTTTGGAAAAGGAGAAAAATCAAAGACTCTGAGTATAGACTTTATAGTCATTAATGTCGGGTCAACATATAATGCTTTAATCGGCAGAGCTACCCTTAATCGACTCGGAGCAGTGGTATCCACTCCCCACCTCTGCATGAAATTCCCGACCTCATCGGGAATAGCAACGGTAAGGGGAGACCAAAAATTGGCGAGGAAATGCTACAATGAAAGCCTAAATCTGAGAGGAAAGGGCAGAGAAGTTCACACAATAGAGCTCGGTGGTGCAAGGGCAAGAGAAGAGCTGCGACCACAACCGGGAGAAAAAACCGAGGAGATACAGGTCGGCAAAGAGGAAGGAAAAAATACTCACATAGGAGCCAACCTAGGGGAGACCCTAAAACAAGAATTGACCAAGCTCCTAAGAGATAACTCCGACCTCTTCGCCTGGAAGGCCTCTGACATGCCCGGGATAGACCTCGAGCTCATGTCCCACAAGCTCTCGGTTTATCCAGGATCCCGACCTGTACAACAAAGAAGACGCAAGCTCGGCCCAGAACGAGCCCTAATAGTAGAAGAACAAGTACAGGCGCTCCTGGAAGCTGACTTCATCAGAGAAGTCAAGTACCCAACATTGCTAGCCAATGTAGTGCTAGTCAAAAAACAGAATGGCAAATGGAGAATGTGTGTCGACTATACCGATTTAAATAAGGCATGTCCCAAGGACCCTTATCCACTGCCAAATATCGACACCCTAGTGGACTCCAGCTCGGGGTATCAATACTTATCATTTATGGACGCCTACTCGGGATATAATCAAATCCCAATGTATGAGCCAGACCAGGAGAAAACATCATTCATCACACCCAGAGCTAATTTCTGCTACGTGGTCATGCCATTCGGATTGAAGAATGCAGGAGCCACATATCAAAGGTTGATGAATAAAGTGTTTTCCCCTCATTTGGGGAGTCTAATGGAAGTATACATCGACGATATGCTGGTAAAGACCAAAAAGGAAGCCGACCTCTTGTCAGACCTCTCACAAGTCTTTGACACCATAAGGCTGCACGGGATGAGACTAAATCCCGCAAAGTGCGCCTTCGCGGTGGAGGCAGGGAAATTTCTAGGATTTATGCTAACACAAAGAGGGATCGAAGCCAATCCCGATAAGTGTAGAGCCATCCTAGAAATGAAAAGTCCGACTTGTTTGAGAGAAGTCCAGCAGCTGAACGGCCGACTTGCAGCCCTCTCCAGATTTTTGGCAGGATCGGCACTAAAATCCCTTCCACTATTCTCCTTATTAAGAAAGGGATGCCAGTTCGAATGGACCCCTGAATGCGAGGAGGCGTTCCAGGAGTTCAAAAAGTTTTTAAGCCAACCTCCAATTCTGACCCGACCAGTATCTAGAAAAGACCTCGTCCTGTACTTATCCGTAGCGGACAAGGCTGTCTCATCAGCCCTAATAAGGGAAGATGAGGACGGACAACATCCAGTTTATTTCATCAGTAAAGTTCTACAAGGCCCTGAGCTAAGATACCACAAACTAGAGAATTTTGCCTACTCCTTAGTAATAGCCTCACGAAAGCTACGACCCTACTTTCAGGCTCACACAATAAGAGTCCGTACGAACCAACCCATGAAGCAAATCCTCCAAAAGACGGATGTTGCAGGGAGAATGGTTCAATGGGCAATAGAGCTCTCCGAGTTTGACTTAAGATATGAAACTCGGACGGCGATTAAAGCCCAATGCCTCGCCGACTTCGTTGCAGAATACGCAGGGGATCAGGAGGAAAAACCAACTACATGGGAACTCTATGTAGATGGATCATCCAACAAAACAGGAAGCGGTGTAGGCATAATATTGGTAGATAAAAGAAGAACCCAGATAGAGATTTCCCTAAAGTTCGAATTCCCAGCTTCAAATAATCAGGCAGAGTATGAAGCCTTGATTGCTGAATTGAAGCTGGCAGAAGAAGTCGGTGCTACAAAGGTGATGATATACAGTGACTCACAAGTGGTGACCTCCCAAATAAGCGGAGAGTATCAGGCAAAGGACCCAAATATGAAGAGGTACTTGGAGAAAACTCTGGAGCTTCTTGGGCGCTTTGCAGAAACCGAGGTTAAACACATAACTCGGGATCTAAACAGCAGAGCGGACGCCCTATCCAAGTTAGCAAGTACCAAGCCAGGAGGAAACAACAGAAGCCTGATCCAAGAAACCCTCCAGGAACCCTCAGTGGTAAAAATAGAAGACAAACAAGAAGTCCTTGAGGTAGTCGGTTTAAACCTCGGATGGATGAACCCCTTAGTCGAATACATAAAATTTGACATCCTTCCAAAAGAGGAAAAAGAGGCCAGAAAAATCCGGAGGGAAGCACAACACTACACCTTGGTGAGAAATATTCTCTACAGAAGGGGGATATCAACACCACTATTAAAGTGTGTACCGACCTCAAGAACCACCGAGGTATTAGAGGAAGTACATAGTGGGATCTGCGGAAACCATCTCGGAGCAAGGTCACTAGCCAGGAAAGTAATCCGAGCTGGATTCTACTGGCCGACCTTGCAGAAAGATGCCACAGAATTTGTGAAAAAGTGTCAACCATGTCAGATGCATGCAAATTTCCACGTGGCTCCACCAAAAGAGCTCATCAGTATCACTTCTCCATGGCCCTTTGCAAAATAAGGAATGAATTTGTTAGGTCCTTTTCCCCAAGCGCCAGGACAAGTCAAATACCTGATCGTGGGAATAGATTACTTCACAAAGTGGATAGAAGCAGAACCATTGGCCACCATCACCGCTCAAAAAAGTCGGAAGTTCCTCTACAAAAACATCATCACAAGATATGGGATACCTTATTCCATCACTATAGATAATGGAACCCAATTCACCAACTCTACCTTCAGAAGCTTAGTAGCTAGTATGAGAATCAAACACCAGTTTACCTCGGTAGAACACCCGCAAGCCAATGGGCAAGCCGAGGCAACCAACAAAGTCATAATGGCAGGGCTAAAGAAAAGGTTACAAGAAGCAAAAGGAGCTTGGGCTGAAGAGCTCCCCCATGTGCTATGGGCTTACAGGACAACACCCCAATCCGCCACTGGAGAAACACCCTTCCGACTAGTTTATGGCGTAGAAGCAATGATACCGATAGAAATCAATGAACAAAGCCCAAGGGTAATTCTCCATGACGAGATCGGAAACATACAGGGGCACAAAGAGGAGCTCGACTTGCTCCCCGAAGCCCGAGAAGATGCCCAGATAAGAGAGCAGCGTTGAAGCAAAGGATGACTACAAGGTACAACAAAAAAGTCATTCGAAGAACATTTGCCCCGAATGACTTGGTCTTAATCAGAAACGACATTGGAGTCAACAAATCAGGGAAAGGAAAACTTGCTGCTAATTGGAAGGGACCATACAAAGTCAATGAAGTTTTAGGAAAAGGTTATTATAAAGTAACCGACCTGAACGGCACTGAGTTCCCAAGGTCGTGGCATGCTTGTAATCTGAAAAGGTACTACAGTTAAAAGCGAATTCTACTCCCTGATGTACTCTTTTCCCAACTTCATGATTTTTTCCCAAAAGTCAAAGGGTTTTTTCTGGAGAAGGGTTTTTAACGAGGCATCATAGTAGAGGCTAAGGGAAAATAGGCTATTAAAAACCCTTAGTAGCAAGAAGGTATCTCCCCAATCAATAAAAGATCTTTTTTCATTTACAATATCTCTTATAAACTCATTTCTAGTTTCTAAGTCTTTCTACGAAACGCGCCAACTTAAGCTCGACAAAACGTGAAAATCCCATGAACCGATCTAGATGGTCGTCAGGATAAAACGACGAGGTACAAGTCGGTGTAAAGAGGTTATATGAGTTGATCGTAAAAAACTCAGGAACAATCCGACTCATAAGTCGAAATGAAAATCCGAGTAAAAAAGCTCGGAAATACTTCAACCCGTGGATCGGAGTGAAGAACCGAGTAGAAGAAAAACGCATCGCAAAAATAACCTAAGTCATAAGAACTCACTAAAGCAAAGTTGAGTATAAGGAATAATAAAAAAGAGATTGAAAAACCTAGGAAAAAGTTTAAAGGATGTCTTAAAGTCCTTAAACAAAAGGCTCAGACAAGCCAAAGGGAAAGATTTTCAGAAAAAGATCAAGGGGACTTCGAAAAATCAAAATCAGAAAAGCATACACGCATAAGGTAACCTAAACCCTTATCCAAAAAAAGGTATTTATTTTGTTAATTTAAAAACCCTTATTAAAAATTGTATTTTTCAATATTTTGTTTACGGCCCTGAAAGGCCAAAAGAAATTGTTCAACAAACACCACCAACCAAAAGTAAATAAAAGAGTTTAAAAAAGGGGGGACCCACAGGCCGGGCCCCCAAATAGCCCACAAATCATTTTTTAGGAAGAGGAGTAGACGAATCACCACCACTGGAGTCAGGAGAAGCGCCACCAAGACCACGAAGAGAGGCATCCATAGGAGATGAAGAGGAAATAGGAGGAACTGCTGAAGAACTCGGAGCATCCTTTCCATGAGGAGGAGACTCAATGACCCTCTGCCCTCGAGTCTTCAACTCTGATTCAGAAACGATCACAGGGACAGGGGGATCAACTATGGCCCCGTCAATAACAACTTTGTCAGGATGTAAAGGAGAAAGATCCAAGTCGAGAGCAATAACTCTGACTTGCTCCAGGAAGATCCTCCAAGACTCCTCGGCGCCATCGGCAATAGAGTCCTCCAACTCATCGTATGCCTTCCGAGAATTCAGCAGATCATTCTTCACAGACACAAGATCATTGAATAAACTTTGATAGATGGCCTGCGCTGTTTTCCTCAAATCCATCTCCATGTTGCATTGGGCTTGCAAAACCTTTCCCTTCTCCCGGAGGGTATCTCTCTCTTCCTTCAGCTTGGCGACTTCCTCCTTCAACTCCCTCTCATGCTCTTGGTATGAGCGAAGCCTTCCTTCCAGCTCCTCGACCCTTGGGGTCATCCCTAAAGAGTTGAGAGGAGCCTTCTCAAAAATATCCAAGAGTTTGCCGCAAACCCCCGCCGCCTTGAGACTCTCCTCAATCATAGTGGTAAGGTGGCTCCGAACGGACATATCATCCATGCTTATACGAGCATGGGGATAGATATTCTTTCGGACGAACGCAAGAGCATCCGCCTTAACCTCACCAGAAGAGCCAGACTCTAAGGTCTTGCGCTTCTTTGGCTCAGGGGAAGGTCGGACGACGGGGGGCGGTTGAGAGGAAGCTGAAGAAGAAATCACAATGGGCTTGGAAAGAGTCCCAACGTTCCGAGGAGGAGGAGGAGGAGAGATAACCCTGGCACCACCAGTCCTGGCGCGAGACTTTGCTTTGGCCTCCTGGACTCTCTGGTAAGATTCCTGAGCATTCGTCTTCGCCATTTCTGAAAAAGAAAACAAATAGCTAAGGAATTAAACAAGTCGGAAAGTTCAGCCAGGAATCTAACAAACAAATGAAAGCTACCTAGCTGTGCTTGGATAAAGGTCGGAGACCCTTGGAGAAACTTTTTAGTGTCCAAATATGGGGCCCTCCCCCACACTTCTCGGAGGAACCGCACAATGGCGGCCTCTACTTCATCCAGGTCATCCAGACCATATTTCTCACAAGGAGAAGCCTCCAGCCAGTATAAAGGAAAGCGAGGAGAAGAATTATCATCCAGGAAAAAGGGGTGGTGACCCTTTACAGCTTGCACTTTGAAAAAATAATTTTTAAAGTCGTGGAAGGATTCGTCAAAAAGGGTGAAGATTCTCCGACCTTGTATGGCTCGGAAGGAAACCCATTGTTGTTTATTGTTTAGCCCACTGAAGGGCATGGTCATATGGAAAAGATGGAAAAAGATTTTCAGAGAGGTCGGGAACTCCAAAGCGTGGCTAATAAATTGATAAATTTTCAAAAAACCCCAAGAGTTGGGGTGAAGCTGGGTAGGGGCAACCCGACAGTGTTGCAAAATAGACATCTCAAAATCTGAAAAAGGTAGAAAAACGCCCAGACGGGTGATCATGCATTCATACATAAAGAAGAAATGAGGGGCCATCCCGTTGGCCCTCCCATGGCAAACTCGGTCCTCTGAACTTGGGATAAGCAATTCATACTTAGGCTCATCCTCATCCGAGGTACAGAGCCGGTGGTGAGTGCGAAGATGAGTAATAAACTCGACATCAACCAACGGCTCCTCCCCTAGGACAGTAACATCAACCCAATCTACGGAGGCCATTTTCTTTTCCTAAAGAAGATGAGGAAACCTACAAAGGAAAAAAGAAAAGAAAAAATCAAAAACAAAGGTCTCTAGAGGGGAGAAAAAGGAACCAAGCAAAAGTCTACGAACCTACTTATCTACAAAATGAAGGCACACAAAAAATATGAAAGAGAAAAAGAAACTAACCTCTCTCAGAAAATGAAGGTTGGAAGAAGCGGAAGTCTCCGAAACACAAGAATGCAGCACGAACGAATGAAGAACGAACGAGGAAAAAATTAGAAAAATCGCAGAAAGAAGATAATGAAAGAGATGGAAAAGTATTTATAAATACTCTAGGGGCATAATGGTAAAAACGGGGCAGTCAATAATGAGAGTGCACCGTTACCAAAGCCATCAATCCCTAGGCGCATCCCTAACGGACACGACGCTTGAATAGACGTAACTGTCATAAACAAAAGGTCGCGAAAATCACGTCGGTTTAAAAACCCGCGTCTCCTCCAAGAAGGTCGGCTACGAACCCGAGTAAAATACTCGAACCCAAGTCTTAAAGAGATCTTGGGCTCAAGTAGGGGCACTGTTCATATCCTGGCCCAATAATAAAGGCCCAAGACCAAACGAAAGGCCTAGTCCGGAGGATTGAGCCTTGCTGAGCACCGACCTTCGTACTAAGAAGTCGGTCTTGACTACGATTTGTTCTAAAGAAGTCGGGACGGAGAATAGTTGGCAGATTAACATCAATTCAAATAAGTATCTGCCCCTAAAATCTCTCTAACCACTTCCGGGAGCCATATCTTAACCTCCCTAAGATAAAGGGACGGTTATCACCCTAAAAATATGGCACTACTCCAACGGTGGTTATTGGCTCACCACTATAAATACACTGACACCCCTCAGGTATCTCTAAGCCCAATACATTCTAACCTGCTCACACCCTTGCTAACTTAGGCATCGGAGTGTCTTTGCAGGTACCACCCCCATTCACTCGCGTACGCAAGTCGGAAGGAGGTTCCAGCGTGCAAACCAGCTCGGAAGCTACCTTCCACCAACGATTGGGCCGGTCAAATACAGTCCCGTCCACTAATCTCCGGTTACCCATCGTAACACTATAATTTATTAAATTTAAATATACCGTTTAATGACTTAGTGTTTAATGATTTTGTTACATATATTGTTCTGTTTTATGCAGAGGCTCTTCCAGGAGATTAAACATCAAATGACAATCTATATTTCAAATTCGTACATATTCATACATATACATCAAACATGTTTCACTTTCCTAAATTTATTACCATGTTTGATTCTTCAAAATAAAAATAAAAACACACACATCATCAAACAACAGCACGGTTTCTCATCATCATCATCCACTTCTTCAATTTTGCCATTCTTATTGCGGTTGTGACATAGATCGTGTCGGCTAAATCTTCCACCCATCTGAAGTAAGCATGTCTCCAAGTTTTCTTGAACCACAAAGTCCCAATAACTCCCCAAAATCCAGTTGCAAAGCCAATTACAATGACAAAGTAGAACAACCACTTTTCCAACTTATCTAATTTGCTGTCTTCATCTTCAAATTCACTGCTCCCATTGACTTGATGTGAATAACCACATTTGTTGGGTAGAAGAAATCCACAGAGATATGGGTTGTCAGCATAACTGGATGGATCATAAGTTAAAAACTGGTTATCTGTGGGAATTGGTCCAGAGAAGTTATTGTGTGACAAGTTTAAATGACTTAGTGATGTTAAAGCTGACATGCTGCTTGGAATTGTGCCCGACAATTGGTTGCTTGAAACATCAAAGGATTCAAGTGATCTCATATCCCCTATCATGTTAGGGATATTTCCGATCATATGGTTGTTTGATAGATTCAGGCTATGCAATCCATCGAGCAACGTTATTCCTTTTGGAATGGAGCCAACCAAATGATTTTGGGACAAGTCCATGATGACTACAAGCTTCAAGATTCTTATATAGTCAAGTTCTCTTCCTTTCATGACTTCTATCACATCCTCAGTTTGCCAATCTATTGGAGAAGAAGCCGCGGGACTTGGAGGAGCGGAGAAAGCGGGACTTGGAGTAGGCGGCAAAGTGGGAGCCTGGGCAACAGGTGAAGTAGGAGACTCAAGAGTCATTCCTCGAAGATTGCCTATGCACCAAGGTATTGAACCATTTAAATTGTTGCGAGAAAAGTCCAGAATTTTAAGCGATGATAATTTGCATAGCTGTGAAGGAATGCTACCATTCAACATGTTTTGCCTCAATCTTAGGACTTGTAGTGAAGAAAATGTGTTCACACTCCATGATGGGATGGTGCCAGAAAGTTGATTCTCTCCGAGATCCATAATCAACAACTGTGGCAAATTTCTCATAGATGCTAGAAACTCTCCATGAAAGTTGTTATTGTTCAAATGCAACCATGACAGAGTGGAAAGACTCCCAAATGAGCTTGGAACAGCTCCTGAGAGTAATGACAAATTTATTTCTTCCCATGCTATGTTATCCTTCCAACAATTGGGGATTTCACCAGATAGTCTGTTCTTTGAAAGGTCAAGGATACTCAAATTAACTTGACACAATGATTTTGGAATTGAACCACTTATGAGGTTATTTCCCAGAAGCAAGTTCTCCAAATTGGGCATTATATGACCAATATGTTCAGGAAGTGAGCCACTGATTTGATTATGGGAGATATTCAAATACCACATTTCTGATATAAACAAAGGCCAACTTTCTTCCCCTGGAATGGGTCCATTCAAATGGTTTGAAGACAGATCCAGGTATGATATATTCACAAGTTTTTTAAAATCAATACAAATTCTCCCATCTAGTTTATTCCTTGAAAGATCAAGCCAATTAAGATTTACAAGCTGGTTAAGACTTGTAGGGATAATTCCTTTAAAATAATTAATTGACAAATCAAGTTTAGTTAGATTTATAAGTTGACCAAGACTCGAAGGAATGGATCCCGTTAGATAATTATTTGATACATCAAAATGTTGTAAATTTACAAGTTGCTCAAGATTTTGAGTAATGGTTCCATTAAATGAATTATTTGAAAGATTGACTACCTGTAAATTTACAAGTTGTCCTATGAAATCAAGAAGGCCCCCTTCTAACTTGTTGTTTGATAGATATAAATTTTTCAATTTCAGTAATTTTCCAAAAGAAGAGGGAATGGGACCATAGAAAAAATTATCTTGGAGATCAAGATTGCCTAGATTTTCAAGTTGTCCTAACCAAGATGGTAAATGATCATTAAATTCATTTTCACTCAAGTCAAGAATCTCTAAATCATGTCCAATGCAGGTAGATAAATCATTGTTTCCAATAGATTCTTTACGGAGTCTATTTCCTGCTATATATAACCTTTTTAGGTGACACATGCTTTCCAAAATGGATGAAATGGAGCATTCCCTAGATTTTAATTTATTAAATGAAAGATCAAGGTAGACAAGTTTCTTTAACTCAATAAACCAAGATGGAACTGAAGTAAAAGAGTTGCTAGAAAGGCCAAGGGACTCGATGGTAGTCATATTTTGTAAAGCAACTGGAATTGTATCGTGGAAGTTATTATGAGAGAAAAAGATGCTTGAGTTTCTCAAACTTGTGAAACCAGGATGGAAGAGAGTCAAAATTGTTCCCAGAAAGGTATAAAAATTCAATGAAAGTTGCATTTTGGAAAGCATTTGGAATTGGGCCATAAATCCCACACCCTGAAAGATCAATATACTCAAGTTTCTTGAAGTTGCCAAACCAAGATGGAATTGAAAAAAGATGGTTCCAACGAAGATCAAGATACACAAGAGATGTCGTGTTTTGTAAAGCATCCAAATTTGACACACTAAATCCAATGTCGGCAAGACTTAGGAATTGAAGTTTAGGAGCACTGATGGTGAGATTAGTAATATTAACCTGAGCAAGGAAGAACAAGAAGCAGCTTTGTCAAGTCCACAAATTATTAACCGTCGAAGTAATAAGTTAGGACAACAGATAGATATAACGGAAGCATGTTTAAACACCTGAACTCCATCGTAAGCCTGGTTCATGTCGAGGTGCTCCAGCAATGACAGTTGAGAAATCCAATTGATATTGCTGTCTGGTGAAAATCCATTAAAACTCAGACGAAGAAAGTGGAGGTTTGAGAGATTTCCAAGATTGCTGGGTATTCTCCCGCCAAAACCAGCTTCAGAGAGGGACAAATACCTCAGGCGTTGCATAGAACCAATGAACATGGGTATGGGACTCCGATAGAAGTCATTTCCACTCAAGTCCAAATGAGTCAAGTATTCCAGTTCCAGCAGCGATGAATTAACATTCCCAGCTTCTAAATGTTGATAGCCTAAAAGGTCACAGTTGTCCTCATCCTCACTTCTTAACCAATATTCTCCTTCCCACATAGGTCTCCGGCATTTCACATAAGGAGTGGTGAGATCAAGCATGACAACATCACCAGTAACATTATCACAACCGATCCCTTTCCATCGGCAGCAGTCATCGCCATGCCATGAGAAAAGCAAGTTTGATGAATCATTCAGGGATGCTTTGAACTTCACAAGAGCTTGCCTCTCTCTTTCAAGACACGGAGAGTGGAGGAGAGTACTTGAATTTGCACAAATGTCTGCAATTTCAGCCATTACCATCACAAGTACCATTGTTGCGCATGCAGCAACATTTTGGTATCTAATTCCCATTTTCAGTGGAATATAAATAGCTATAATTGATGATATTTAATTTGTTAATGGCTTTCACTCCACTCACTCAACCACATTATATATACATAATCATGATAATGGAATAATCAATCAAACCAACATTTACGTTCCAAGAGTCTTGAGTATGTGTGGTAAAGTTTTAGTCTCCAATGCTTATCTTAAAAGTCTTTGAGCTATTCTCTCTCAGTTTCTAATTATTCCAGGAGTACCAAATACGCATGGAAAAAAATGTATATCAAATTTGTCTATTCTTTGCTATATCCATGTCACTCTTTAAATCAATACGTAGATGTTTTTGACATGATTTGTATTTATTTTTTTCCTTCCTTGATAAACACGAGAAAACAAAGTATGTAGCAATCAGAGATGGATGCCACTCTTTCGTTAATTTTGTTTTTATTTTTTTAATAGCAATGAATGAAGATATTCTATTATGATACGACTATGCTACGTGTACACCAAAATCAGTCACCAAAATCAGCTACTAGTATAAAATATGTTAGAATATAAATACACATTGAAAATAAATAAAACTATACATGTATTTATATACAAATACATTGGTGGCTGATTTTGGTGCCTAATTTTAGTGTAGGAATAGCATTTTTTATTATGATACTCTCAAGATACCAACAATAAGGAAGATAAATGATCAAGTTGAAAGTAGCATTCGTCCTTCAAGATGGGAATAGCTAATGCAAGCAGAAAGTATTATCAAGGAAGGGAGCAAAGAAGAGAGGGATGAGAGATGGAGCAGCATGGGGTACATGATCTGGGCTATATGGAAGACGAGAAATGCAGCAATATTTCACAATCTAAAAGCAGATCCTCTAAGCACTATAATCCAAGCTAGAGTACAAGAAAGCCAGGGAAACCACAGAGCAAATAGAATCAAAGGCAGTTAAAAGAGGAAGCATACCAGTAAAGTGGAGGCCACCGCCCAAAGAATGCCTCGAGATCAACAGAGATGCAGCGTTCTCAGAGCACAGCAAAACAGGGGTGATGGTTGCAGTAATCAGGGATGACAGCGGTTCAGTAAAAGGTGGAACTGCAAGAAAAATCAGGGCAAGCTCAGCTCACACGATAACAAATCTAATGAAGCCAGGGAATCTTCAGTCAAGCTGGAGCACGAATCCGCCTTACCAGCTCAGGAAACTCATCAATGCAGAGAAGCCAAGGAGAACTCCTCCCATTAGCAGAACCACTAAGGCCAACCTGCTTGAAGACAAAAGGCAAAATGTTGAAGAGTCCATCAACGGAGCCAAAGATACACAGCGCAAGCATCAATATGAAAGGAGCAGCAAAGGGGAGAAACAAGAAAAGAAAAGAAAAGGGATACCTTGTGCAAACAACAGCGAAGATAGAAGAAGAAAGTGCAGCGGCAGCGTTTCAACAACAGAGCTGCAACAGCGTCCATGATTAGATAGCGAGGCTCCTCCTTCCATTAGCGCCGGAGCAACGCAGCGAGCATGGTCGCAGTCAACAGCCGAGCTGCAGCAGTGTCCGCCTATTCTAACAAACTTTGATGTTTGCTTTGGGGAGTTAGATTATGGTGTTCAGCAGCTTAGGTGAGAGAGTTATGTTTAGAGGGAGAGGTAGTTTGAACTTTGAATTAGGGAGGGTTAGGCTCAGCGGTTTCTGGGGCTCGGGTTGGGTAAGTGTGTGGGCCGGGTTCGTTCACCATGTCAAAAAAAACTAGTGTAGTGTGTCAGTGAGTTGTATGAGGGCATGAATAATGTCTAGGATTAGAGATTGGCTAATTCACCTAATAAAAAAATGTATTTAATCAATAAAACTCAAACTCGCAATTTTTATATGAGTATAAAGAGGTCATTTAAGTTATAGCTCGTTGACGTGAATGTCAATTAGTTACTATATTAAAAAAAGTTGCATCTAATACTTATAATATAGTAGAGAGTATTTCTTCCTATAACCATATTTTTTTTGTATTTTTGTTTTTATTATTATTTTAAAATTTTTGTTTAAGTTTGTATAACATTTAACTTCAAGATATTTAGCACATGTTTGCTCTATTAGTCTATTTGGTAAATTTTTTAATTTTTAATTTTTGCAAGTAGTTTATCAAAATTGATCTTCATAATATAATTTTTAAAAATTATATTTTTTTCGATAAATCAAACTAAAAATAATTTGTAATAAGTACAAGTAACATAATTGTGTTTAGTAAAATAATTTTAAAAATTATTATAATAGACATAAATAGATAAAAAGTTTGGATGTGAATGTAATTTGGCATTAATTTTTTTTTGTTTCTCACAATATCTCTCAATCTAATTTGCTAATGTGTATATAAAATAATATTCCGACACCTGTTTAAACCAATGAGTAAGTTAATCACTTGACCAACCTAAGTTAACTTTTTGGCATTAATAATTAGTTAGCGGTAAATTCATATATTTATTAATACATGATATTATATTAAGTTTTTCAATTTTTTAAAAAGAAAAATATCTCAGCGTTTTGAAAATCATCTCTAATTTTTCAAAACTACAAAAAAATAATTTTTTAAAATTTACCAAACTAGACCTAAGTACTAAAGAGGAAAAAAATGGAAATCAATAGATAAAGCTTTAGTAACATTAAGTTAAATTAGCATGAATAATACAAAAGGAACATTTTCGATGTACCAAATTAAATTGAGATAATCAATGCAATCACTTTTAAAAAATATAAACAACAATGATAATCATACAAGAGAATCAAATGTACGTAGAACGTTAATTGCTACTATGACACTTCTACCTTATCCAGCCCTTATTTGTGTGTACCAATGATATATTCATAGGTTAAGAGTTTTACTGTTGTTTCATGTTTTATCACCTTGTTACAGGTTATGAATCCAATTCATGAAAATGCAACTCATGAAATATATGCATATTCCCATGGGAAGTTTTCAGTAGTGACTCATGTAGTATATTCTATTAGTAATTCTTGTTCTTATATAATTTGCTTATAACATATTCTTATGTTCGTGTAATCTACTGATTTCATTCATGAGATCTTGAAGGGATGTTTAATGTGCATGTTTGTTATATACTGAGAACAGAGAAAACTGTTCTACTGAATTAATTAGTGTCATATGAAAACCATGGAAGATGATCTTTTGCTGATTGTGAAAAAGCTAAAGTGAATAGCACAAGTGCTGAAGTGCAATGAAATACAAAATTTTATACACTATAATGTTTGTGACTAATTAGTAGTTTTAGTCACATCTAACAAACTTGAAAAGATATAACTGATTCTTAATCTCAATTACATAGTGTGACATAGATAGAGGGAGATGTGTCATCACTCTTCAGTTTCCTTTTATGCTCATGAGTTTTGATTATTATAATTACTAACATCAGGTTCATTTGCACTGCAGAAGATACCAAACAAGTTCACTAGCAAATATGGTGGTGATGTGAAAAATCCAGTGAACCTGAAGCCTCCAGATGGCACTCAATGGAAAGTACGTTGGACTCAGCATGATTATCAGATTTTATTTGAAAAGGGTTGGAAAGAGTTTGCTGCTTATTACTCTCTTGATCATGGCCACTTGTTGCATTTTGAGACAATGGAACTTCTTGTTTTGAGGTACATACTTGACATGAGTGGCCTTGAAATACATTATCATTTCAATAACCGGATCGACAATGATTCGGTTGAGACTTAGAATGTTGGGGCAGAGAGCGGAAAAGATTGAAAACATCATTATCATTATCATTGCCTTTTACAAGTATGCTTCTTTTATGATCGAATCGTTGTTCATTTTGTTGATTCAACTGATCTTTTTTTTTTGTGGCTAAATGCATAGAGATTGTTGTTCTATATATCATGTTATATATCATGCAGAATTTTAAAGCTTCATTCTACACAAAGTATTTTGAAAACAAGCAGAATGTAGAGTACGGTACAAAGGCAAGTTGTGGCCTGCAAAGTTGCTTCGTTATCCGGTAGCATTGTTGTTCCACTAACTGATTGTGATGAACTGAGAAAGTGGTCTCATTGCTTCTTTGTTAGGTTCAATCTACTGCGAATTAGTGTTTTAATTGACTCAAATAATTTACTGTCATCAAGACTAAACCATGCAGAATGCTATAGTATATTGCTAGAGAATTCATTTTTTTTTTTCATATTATTATTTTTAATTACATGATATATAAGACCTTTTGGCCACATATACTTTCCACAAGCTTAAGGAATTACTAGTCTTATTCGATTAGTCATTAGGTGTGTGTTCCGTTGCACATTATTTGTTATAGAATGAATGCTAACAAAATTGAATCAATAGCCTCTGCCCTCTGTAACCAGCAAGTATATTGAACCACAAATGAAGTGTATAGTCACATAACAGTTGTGGTATGGTTACTGCTGCATTGAATCAAGGTTCAGAGAAAATTAAATCAAGAGGAATTTAAGAAAATTGGTGCATCAAAAGAGGTGAATTGCAGAAGCGAGCTATTAACTCAACTTCAATATACAACTTTGTTAGTTATGTTGTTCTGTTTTATGCAGAGGTTCTTCAGGAGATTAAACATCAAATGACAAACTCTATTACAAATTCATGCAAACACATACATTCATACATGCATCAAACATCATTCACTTTCCTTCATTTATTTCCACTTTTGATTCTTCAAAATAAAAATAAAAACACACACATGAATACATGATCAAGCAACAACACGGCTTCTCATCATCATCCACTTCTTCAATTTTGCCATTCTTATGGCAGTTGTGACATAGATCGTGTCGGCTAAATCTTCCACCCATCTGAAGTAAGCATGCCTCCAAGTTTTCTTGAACCACAGAGTCCCAATAAATCCCCAAAACCCAGTTGCAAAGCCAATTGCAATGACAAAGTAGAAACACCACTTTTCCAACTTATCTGTTTTGCTGTCTTCATCTTCAAATTCAATGGTCCCATTAACTTGATGTGAATAACCACATTTGTTGGGTAGAGGAAATCCACAGAGATATGGGTTGCCAGCATAACTGGATGGATTAAAAGTTAAAAACTGGTTACCCGTGGGAATTGGTCCAGAGAAGTTATTGTGTGACAAATTTAACTGACTTAGTGAGGTTATGGCTGACATGCTGCTTGGAATTGTACCCGAGAGTTGGTTACTTGAAACATCAAAAGATTCAAGTGATCTCATATCCCCTATCATGTTAGGGATCTTTCCAATCAAATGATTGTTTGATAGATTCAAGCTATGCAATCCATCGAGCGATGTTATTCCTTTCGGAATGGAGCCAACCAAATTATTCTGGGACAAATCCATGATGACTACAAGCTTCAAGATTCTTATGTAGTCAAGTTCTCTTCCTTTCACGACTTCTTTGACAACCTCACCTTGCCAATCTTTTTCACGAGACTTACGAGAAGATTCATAGAAAGATGCGGATGCCTCAACAAATATAGGAGGAGGCAAAGCGGGAACCTCAGCAACAGGCGAAGTAGGAGGCAAAGTGGGAACTTGAAGAGTCATTCCTCGAAGATTGCGTATGCACCAAGGTATTGAACCATTTAAATTGTTGCGGGAAAGGTCCAATATTTTAAGAGATGATAGTTCACATATCTGTGAAGGAATACTACCACTTAGCATGTTTTGCCTCAATCTTAGAATTTGTAGTGAAGAAAAGATGTTAGCAGTCCATGATGGGATGGTGCCAGAAAACTGATTCTCTCCGAGATCCATAATCAACAACTGTGTCAAATTTCTCACAGATGCTAGAAACTCTCCTTGAAGATTGTTATTGTTCAAATGCAACCAAAATAGATATGAAAGATTTCCAAGTGAGCTTGGAACAGCCCCTGAGAGTTTGTTAGATGACAAATTTATTTCTTTCCATGCTTTGTTATCCTTCCAACAATTGGGAATTTTTCCAGATAGTCTGTTCTTTGAAAGGTCAAGGATACTCAAATAATCAAGTTGGCACAATGAATTTGGAATTGAACCATTTATGAGGTTATTTCCAAGAATCAAGGACCCCAAATTGGGCATTATATGACCAATATGTTCAGGAAGTGACCCACTGATTTGATTATTTGAGAGATTCAAATACTCCATTTCCGAGAGAAGCAAAAGCCTGCTTTCTTCCACTGTAATGGGTCCATTCAAATTGTTTGAAGACAGATCTAGGTTGAATAGATTCACAAGTTTTTGAAAATCAATACAAATTCTCCCATCTAGTTTATTCCTTGAAAGATCAAGCCTATTAAGATTTACAAGTTGGTTAAGACTTGGAGGGATGATTCCTTTTAAATTATTATTTGACAAATCAAGATTAGTTAGATTTATAAGTTGACCAAGACTCGAAGGAATGGATCCCGTCAGATAATTATTTGAGACATCAAAATATTGCAAATTTACAAGTTGCTCAAGATTTTGAGGAATAATTCCCTTTAAATAATTATTTGAGATATCAAAATCTTGTAAATTTACAAGTTGCTCAAGATTTTGAGGAATAATTCCCTTTAAATAATTATTTGAGATATCAAAATCTTGTAAATTTACAAGTTGCTCAATATTTTGAGGAATCGTTCCATTAAGTGAATTATTTGAAAGATCGACTACCCGTAAATTTACAAGTTGTCTCATGAAATCAGGAAGGCCCCCTTCTAACTTGTTGTTGGATAGATATAAATTTTTCAATTTCAGTAATTTTCCAAAAGAAGAGGGAATGGGACCATAAAAAAAATTATCTTGGAGATCAAGGTTGCCTAGATTTTTAAGTTGTCCTAACCAAGATGGCAAATGATCGTTAAATTCATTTTCACACAAATCAAGATTCTCCAAATCATGTCTAATGCAGGTAGACAAATCACTGTTTCCAATGAATTCTTTTCGGAGTTTGTTTCCTCCTATATTTAATGTTTTTAGGTGACACATATTTTTCAAAATATATGAAATGGAAAATTCCATGAATGTTAATTTATTACTTGAAAGATCGAGATAGACAAGTTTTTTTAACTCAATAAACCAAGATGGAACTGAAGTGAAAGAATTGTCAGAAAGGTCAAGGACCACAATGCTAGTCATATTTTGTAAAGCATCCGGAATTGTATCTTGGAAATTATTAGATGAGAGAGAAAGATACTTGAGTTTCTCAAACTTGTGAAGCCAGGATGGAGGAGAGTCAAAATTATTCTCAGTAAGGTCCAAAAATTCAATGGAAGTTGCATTTTGAAAAGCATTTGGAATTGGGCCATGAAGCCCACACCGTGAAAGATCAAGATACTCAAGTTTCTTAAAGTTGCCAAACCAAGATGAAACTGAAGCAAGATTGTTCCAACCAAGATCAAGATGCACAAGAGATGTCATGTTTTGTAAAGCATCCAAATTTGACACACTAAGTCCATTGGCGGCAAGACTTAGGAAGTGAAGATTAGGAGCACTGATGGTGAGATTAATATTAACCTGAGGGAGGAACAAGAAGCAACTTTGTCAAGTCCATGAATTATTAACCATCCAACTATCCAAGTAATAAGTTAGGACAAATACCTGATACTCATTGTAAATAGAGCTCATATCAAGGTGTTCCAGCAATGGCAGTTGAGAAATCCAGTTGATGTTGCTGTCTCGTGAAAATTCATTCTCACTCAGATCAAGAAAGTGGAGGTTGGTGAGATTTCCAAGATTGCTGGGTATTCTCCCGCCAAAACCAGCTTCAGAGAGGGACAAATACCTGAGGCGTTGCATAGAACCAATGAACATCGGTATGGGACTCTGATAGAACTCATTTCCACTCAAGTCCAAATGAGTCAAGTATTCCAGTTCCAGTAGGGACGAATTAACATTCCCAGCTTTTAGATATTTATTGTATAAAAGGCCACAGTCGTGGTCGTGCCTCATGGATTCCAGCAGCGATGAATAAACAACATTCACAGCTTCTAAATATCGATTGTGTAAAAGGCCATAATCGTAGTCGTCACTCATGGATCTCAAGCATTTCACATAAGGAGTGGTAAGATCAAGCATGACAACGTGACCGGTAACATTGTCGCAGCCGATCCCTTTCCATCGGCAGCAGTCATGGCCATGCCAGGAGGAAAGCAGGTTTGACAAATCAGTCAGGGATGCTTTGAACTTCAAAAGAGCTTGCCTCTCTCTTTCAAGACATGGAGAGTGCAGAGTAGTACTTGAATTTGCACAAATTTGTGCAATTTCAGCCATCACCATCACAAGTACCAGTACTGCACATGCAGCAACATTTTGGTATCTAAATTTCATTTTCAGTGGCATATAAAACATATTATTGACGATGTTTAATGTGTTAGTTGCTTTCACTCCACTCACTCAATCACATTATATATACATACTCATCATGAACAAGTCACGAATCATGGTCACTTTCTCGGAAAAAGCATAATGGAATAATAATGAACCCAATCTTTACGTTCCAAGACCAAGACTCTTGCGTGTGGGGTAAAGTTCTAGTCTCCAGTGCTTAATTTAAAATCTTTGAGTCAGTCTCTGTGAGTTTGTAATTATTGGTGGAGTGACAAATACGTGTTGGAAAAATATGTGTACTAATCTGACATGGATGCCACTCTTTCTTTTCATCTCTGCATGACCCATGCATTGACCCAACGACTCTCTCACCTTTTGTTACGCCAACAAGAGCCAATGATTATAATTTCGTTTTAATTTCTTCGTATCTAAGATAATCGACTATAACACTCAAATTGACGTCATTCTCATTTATATAAATCACATTTATAATAAAACTTTATCAATCAAATCCCGAATGATATTATATAAAAACAAATGTAAGCTAAGAGGCTAGTATCTTTTAAGAAAATGCTATTCGTACACCAAAATCAGTCATTAAAATCAGCTACCAATATATTTTGTATATAAAATACATGTGTGGTTTAAATTATTTTCAATATGTATTTGTATTTCAATATGTATTTTATACTGATGGCTGATTTTGGCGGCTGATTTTGGTTTATACTTAGCATAACTCTATTTTTTATTAACATTAATCAACACTTTAATTCAACTAGACTAAGAGCGTATTATGCCAAGAGGTAAATTAAAGTAAATTAATTATAATATATAATATATTAGTATGAATTTAAAAATATTATAATTTTGAGTTAATATGTAAATTATATAAAGCATTAATTTGACAATTGTATATAATTTAATATAATTATTTAAGTAAAAAATAATACAAAGTGAAGTATTATTTACTTTTTTAAAAATATAAGTAGTTGATGTTAGAGTAATACAAAATTATATTTTTATTTGTTGCTATTATTTTGCATTTTCTTTGCTTATAAGAACTGATCTTTTTATGTGGTGATTATTCAACTTTTATTTTTATATCTTGCTTGAAGTTAATTTGTTTGTTCTTCCTCTCATGTTTTTGTATGAGTTTTATAGTGTTTTTTTTTGTTCTACTTTTTGTTTATAAGTTTATCATCCGAAGATGTCTCTTGATTTTTTTTTTATATTTTTTTTAATGTCTTGATTGATATGTGATCTTTGTCTGATGATATTAGTGTTCGTGTTGATTATTATATTTTTTCTTGAAAGAGATGTTCATAATATAGGAACTTTTGTAAATGAATTGTATACTATTTTTAAGAGTCTTATAAAAACTGCACATGTAGCATATGTATGATTTAGTAGTTGTTTTTGCTAGTTTTCTCTTAATTATTTTGCTAAAATTACACAGTTTTGCATTTCTCTTATACTCATTTATGTTCCTGAAATCTGTTTCTGTTGATCAGATCTTTCTATTTTAGCATTGTTGTTCCACTGAACTGATTGTTGTGAACTGAGAAAAAGGTCTCATTGCATGTTATGTTCTAAGAATATTTCTTTTTCTTTTTAAGAAAACACCTATTGTTACTTGTTAGCGATCTAATCGAAAATTTATATCTAATATGAGAATTTAATTATAAACTTTAAAAGTAAATAAATTTAATTAAAAATTTGATAAAACTATAAAAAGTTATAATGTAATTAAATATAAATAAAATTTCTAATCAATTGACTGAAAGATGACTTCAAATCAGGCTTCAGAATGAAAAAAGTGTGTCCTGTAATAAATCTCTATCTCTCTCTTTCTTCACACTTCTCATAAGTAATATGGATTACTCATTTTAAAAGTCATTTACCTTTATGCTGTAATTCGTTAAAGTGTCTCCATTTTTTTTTTTTTACTGCAACATCATGCATTTATATTTATAGTATTTACGTTAGATATGTTGTTATGCAGAGGCTCTTTAGGAAAATAAACATCAAATGACAATGATTTGGGAGATATATTTTCGAAACAGCTATTAAACTACTATTGCACACGTGATTTGGTATCTAATTCCCATTTTGAGAGAAAGAAACAACTATTCGAAATTGGAATATATATTATTGATCGATGATAGTTTGTTGATGGCTTTTCCACTCACTCAACCATATTATATATACATACTGACGAGCAAGCTAAGTCATAAATAAATCATGAATAATTTCGTGGAAGCATAATGGAAGAATCAACCCAAGAGTCTCCAATGCTTAAAGTCTTTCTAGTCTCTTTCAATGTTTAATCACTCGACAGTGAACAACAATATTATTAATTTATTATATGTGGAAGATCGATCAGAGTTTCCGATACATTATATTATTCCTGGAGTAACAAATACTTTGGGGGAAAAAATGTTTACCAATTTTGTCCAATTCTTTGCTGAATCCTTGTCACTCTTCAAATGAATACATACCATATATTTTAATTTTCCTTTCTTTCTCTTCTGCATGATCCCTTAAATCAATGACTCTATTGCCTTTTGTTACGCCAGCAAGATTCAATGCTTAATTTCCTTTTAATTTGATCTTTGTGTTACTTTCAAATTGATAATGCCATTATACTTAGGAGACATTATTCTCAAAGTAAAATGCATATACAACTAGATCTTATCAACTTGAGATGTGATAATTTGAAAAAATCAAATTGAAGGTAGCATTCCTTCTAGATACCCATAATCAATGCAGTCAGGAAATTATTATCGTCAAGGTCCAAGAACTTGCATCCTAATAATTAAAACTAAATTAGTCCAGAAATTATTATCGTCAATGTCCAAGAACTTGCATCCTAATTAAAACTGGATAAGTTTAGGATTGCATATAAGATTATTTAATTAATAATACAATAAAAACAAGAGTAAATACTCAATCCAACCATGACCATTTACTTGTTATAGAATGAATGCTAACAAAGTTGAATCAATAGTCTCTGCCCTCTGTAACCAGCAAGTATATTGAAATTAGATATATAGAGTTACATAACAATTGTGGTATGGCTATTGCTGTATTGAATCAACAGGAGTTTAAGAAAATGGTGCATCAAAAGAGGTGAATTGCAGAAAGGGAGCTATTAACTATTTAACTCAACTTCTCTACTACTATATAAAGATGTTGGCTACTTGGCAGAGTTTAACTGCCATGCATTGCCATTGCACTGAAATTTAACCTGTTTTGAAAATAACATGGATGGGAATATTCCTTCCACGATTTATCTTACATTTTCTAAGAATGTTTCTTTTTCTCTTTAACAACACCTGTTATTACTTGTTAGGAATCTAATAGAAAATTTATATAACATGAGAATATAATTATAAAATTTTAAACTACAGAGATTTTTTAATAAAAATTTGATAAAACAGTAAGAACCTATAACTTCATTAAATCTTAAATAAATTTCCTGTTACTTAGATTGAAAGATCACTTCAATTTTTTACTTTAATATCATGAATCTATATTTATACTATTTATTTCAAATTTTCTTTAATGACTTTGTTATTAGCTATGTTGTTCTGTTTATGCAGAGGCTATTCAGGAGATTAAACATCAAATGACAATCTATATTACAAATTCGTACATATACATGCATCAAACATCTCTCACTTTTCTTAATATATTACCACTTTTGATTCTTCAAAATAAAAATAAAAACACACACATGATCAAACAACAACACGGTTTCTCATCATCATCCACTTCTTCAATTTTGCCATTCTTATTGCAGTTGTGACATAGATCGTGTCGGCTAAATCTTCCACCCATCTGAAGTAAGCATGCCTCCAAGTTTTCTTGAACCACAAAGTCCCAATAACTCCCCAAAACCCAGTTGCAAAGCCAATTGCAATCACAAAGTAGAACAACCACTTTTCCCACTTATCTAAGTTGCTGTCTTCATCTTCAAATTCACTTCCCCCATAAACTTGGTGTGAATAACCACATTTGTTGGGTAGAGGAAATCCACAAAGATATGGGTTGCCAGCATAACTCGATGAATCATAAGTTAAAAACTGATTATCTGTGGGAATTGGTCCAGAGAAGTTATTATATGACAAGTTTAAATGACTTAGTGATGTTAAAGCTGGCATGTTGCTTGGAATTGTGCCTGAGAGTTGGTTACTTGAAACATCAAAGGATTCAAGTGATTTCATATTCTCTATCATCTCAGGGATCTCTCCCGTCAAATGATTGTTTGATAGATTCAAGCCAAGCAATCCATTGAGCATGGTTATTCCTATAGGAATGGAGCCAACCAAATTATTCTCGGACAAATCCATGATGACTACAAGCTTCAAGATTTTTATGTAGTCAAGTTCTCTTCCTTCCATGACTTCTATGACATCCTCAGTTTGCCAATCTTTTGGAGTGTCAGGAGGAGATGGAGGGGGAGGTGGAGGTAGAGATGGAGGTGGAGGTGGAGGTAGAGGTGGAGGTGGAGGTGGAGGAGGAGACAAAAATGGTGGAGGCGGAGACAAATGAGATGGAGTGCGAGACAAAAAACGACCTACATTAACAATTGAAGCAAGAGGCAAAGTGGGATACCCAGCAACTGGTGAAGTAGGAGACAAAGTGGGACTCTTAAGAGTCATTCCTCGAAGATTGCCTATACACCAAGGTATTGGACCGTTTAAATTGTTGCGAGAAAGATCCAGGATTTTAAGCGATAATAGTTGGCATATTTGTGAAGGAATGCTACCGCTCAACATGTTATTTCGCAACCTTAGAATTTGTAGTGAGGAAAATGTGTTAGCAGTCCACCATGATGGAATGGTGCCAGAAAGTTGATTCTCTCCGAGATCCATTATCAACAACTGTGGTAAATTTGTCACAGACGCTAGAAACTCTCCATGAAGGCTATTGTTATTCAAATGCAACCATGATAAAGAGGAAAGATTCCCAAATGAGCTTGGAAAAGTACCTGAGAGTTTGTTGGATGACAAATTTATTTCTTCCCATGCTTTGTTATCCTTCCAACAATTGGGGATTTTACCAGATAGCCTGTTCTTTGAAAGGTCAAGGATACTCAACAGGTCATTTTGGCATAATGATTTTGGAATTGAACCATTTATGAGGTTATTTCCAAGAAGCAAGTACTTCAAATTGGGCATTATATGACCAATATGTTCAGGAAGCGAGCCACTCATTTGATTATGGGAGAGATTCAAATACGACACTTCTGAGATAATCAAAGGCCACCTTTCTTCCGCTGCAATGGTTCCATCCAATTTATTTGATGATAGATCCAAGTATGATAGTTTCACAAGTTTTTGAAAATCAATACAAATTCTCCCATCTAGTTTATTCCTTGAAAGATCAAGTGTATGCAGATTTACAAGTTGATTAAGTCCCTTTGGAATGGAGCCATTTAAAAAATTATTTGAAAAATGAAGGCTAGTTACATTTACAAGTTGATCAAGATTTGTAGGAATGGTTCCCATCAAATAATTATTTGAGAGATCAAGAACTTGTAAATTTTCAAGTTGGCCAAGACTTTGAGGAATGATTCCCGTTAAATAATTATTTGAAACATTAAGAACATATAAATTTATAAGTTGGCTAAGGCTTTGAGGAATGGTTCCCTTCAAATAATTATTTGAGACATCAAGAACATATAAATTTACAAGTTGGCCAAGACTTTGAGGAATGGTTCCCTTCAAATAATTATTTGAGACATCAAGAACTTTTAAATTTACTAGTTGTCCAAGATTTTGACTGATGGTTCCATTAAAAAAATTATTTGAAAAATCGACAACTTGTAAATTTACTAGTTGTCCCAGGGAATCTGGAAGGCCTCCTTCTAACTTGTTGTTAGATAGATATAAATTTTTCAATTTCAGTAATTTTCCAAAAGAAGATGGAAAGATACCATAAAAAAGGTTTCCTTCAAGATAAAGGTTGCCTAGATTTTCAAGTTGTCCTAACCAAGATGGCAAATGAGCATTAAATCTATTTCCACCTAAATCAAGATTCTCTAAATCATGTCTCATGCAGGTAGACAAATCATTGTTTCCAATGGAATCTTTTCGGAGTCTATTTCCTGTTAAATATAACCTTTTTAGGTGACACATATTTTTTAAAATAGATGAAATGGAACATTCCATGGATCTTAATTCATTAAATGAAAGATCAAGGTAGACAAGTGTTTTTAACTCAACAAACCAAGATGGAACTGAAGTGAAAGTGTTGCGAGAAAGGTCAAGGGACTCAATGGTAGTCATGTTTTGTAAAGCATCAGGAATCAGACCCCGGAAGTTATTAAATGAAAGAAAAAGATGCTTAATTTTCTTAAACTTGTGAAACCAGGATGGAAGAGACTCAAATTCGTTCCCCGAAAGGTTCAATAATTCAATGGTAGTTGAATCTTGTAAAGCATTTGGAATTGAACCATGAAACCAACACTCTGAGAGATCAAGAAACTCAAGTTTCTTGAATTTGCCAAACCAAGATGGAATTGAAGCAATATTGTTCCAACCAAGATCAAGATGCACAAGTGATGATGATGTCATGTTTTGTAAAGCATCGAAAATTGACACTGTATGTTCATTGCCGGCAAGACTTAGGAATTGAAGTTTGGTGAGGTTAATAAAATTAACCTGAGCAAGGAACAAGAAGCAGCTTTATTGTCAAGTCCCAAAATTATTAACCATCCAAGTAATAAGTTAGGACAACAGATAGAGACAATGGAAGCATGTTTAAATACCTGTAACGAACTGTAAGCACGGCTTAGGTCGAGGTGCTCCAGCAATGACAGTTGAGAAATCCAATTGATGTTGCTGGCCGGTGAAAATTCATTCCAACTCAGATCAAGAAAGTGGAGGTTGGTGAGATTTCCAAGATTGCTGGGTATTCTCCCGCCAAAACCAGCATCAGCGAGGGACAAATACCTCAGGCGTCGCATAGAACCAATGAACATGGGTATGAGACTCTGATAGAAGTGATTTCCACTCAAGTCCAAATGAGTCAAGTATTCCAGTTCCAGCAGCGATGAATTAACATCCTGAGCTTCTAAATATTGATTATGTAAAAGGAAACAGTTGTTCTCGTCATGACTTCTTAACCAATATTCTTCTTTCAACATGGATCTACTCTGGCATTTCTCCACAGGAGTGGCGAGATCAAGCATGACAACGTGACCGGTAACATTGTCGCAGCCGATCCCTTCCCATCGGCAGCAGTCATCGCCATGCCATGAGGAAAGCATGTTTGATGAATCAGTCAGGGATGCTTTGAACTTCACAAGAGCTTGCCTCTCTCTTTCAAGACATGGAGAGTGCAGAGTAGTACTTGAATTTGCACAAATGCCTGCAATTTCAGCCATCACAAGTACCAGTACTGCGCATGCAGCAACGTTTTGGTATCTAATTCCCATTTTCAGTGGAATATTTAATTTGTTAATGGCTTTCACTCCACTCACTCAACCACATTATATATACATAACGATGATGAGCAAATCATGATAATGGAATAATCAACCCAGCCTTTACGTTCCAAGAGTCTTGCATATGTGTGGTAAAGTTTCAGTCTCCAATGCTTATCTTAAAAGTCTTTGAGCTATTCTCTCTCAGTTTCTAATTATGCCAGGAGTATCAAATACGCGGGGAAAAAAATGTATATCAAATTTGTCTAATTCTTTGCTATATCCTTGTCACCCTCAATCAATATGTAGATGTTTTTGACATGATCTGTATTTTTTCCTTCCTTCATAAACACGGCAAAAAACAAAGTATGTAGCACTCAGAGATGGATGCCACTCTTTCGTTAATTTGGTTTTTATTTTTTAATAGCAATGAATGAAGATATTCTGTTATGATACTCTCTAATTGATAATGTCATTTTTATTTAGAAAATACGTTTTATTTTAAATAGAAATCACATTTATAACAATTTTTTTTTTATCAAATTTAAGTTATTAAAAGTGGAATCATAATATCTTCTCACGATTCCAACAATATTGAACATAATTGATCTAGTTGACAGTAACCTTCGTCCTTCAAGATAGGAATAGCTAATGCAAGCAGAAAGTATTATTCTCAAGGTCCAAGAACATGCATCCTAACTAAAACTAGACTAGTTTAGGATTGCATATAAGATTATCTAATCAATAATGCAGTAAAAATAGTGAACGTCAATTAGTTACTATATTAAAAAAAAAGTTGCATCCAATACTAATAATATAGTAAATAGTATTTCTTCCTATAACCATATTTTTTGTATTTTCATTTTCATTATTATTTTAGGGGTTTTGTTTAAGTTTGTATAATATTTGACTTCAAGCTATTTAGCATATGTTTGCTCTATTAGTCTATTTGGGTACGACAAGATAGTTTAGTGTTGGTGGCTGCCTCCGGGGAGGAACTTAGAGAGTGGACTGAGAGCTCTTACAAGTGATGATGAGTTAAGGGAGATGTGCTTTCATGCACAGAAGAATGATGGAGTTATTGATGTATATTTATAGCATGGAGTGTCTACACCATAATTGTTAATAGGGAAGGAAGTTGTGATATATCTTGATGATAGAGAAGAATATCCTAGTGAAAGAGACTTGATGAGCAAGAAGAACACAAGTGAGGGTCCAAATCTAAGGCTAACACCGCCAACCCAACTACAGAACCGAATCCAGAATCCGTTTCATTCTCCAACCCAAGCCATGCTGATACAAAATGCCAACTCAAACCCTATCCCCAATTCTATCCCAAACCCTCCTGAAACCAACTCTGACCCTATTCCAAACCCCACTGATGCTAACACAACCCCTAATCCAAATCCTTCTAAAACTCATCTCAAACCCATTCTTAAGCGGAAATCTAACCCAAAGCTCAAGCCCAAGTCAAAGCCCAACCCTACGTCCATCTCCAAACCAAAACTTACCCAAAAGCTAATTCAGAAGTCCAACCCAAATTCGAAGCCCAAACTGAAAGAGACTATCAAGGCTAGTTCCACACCAAAGGGCAAAGGCAACTCAAATTTGAAGTCCAAACTTAAGTTTTTACCTAGGAGGATTACAAAATCTCAAGCTGTTGGAACATATAGAAGGTCTGCTAATAAGAACTTCATGTTGATTTAACTGTGAATAATGACTCTAGTGACGAGAGGATAGTTCATTTAAGTCAATGCAAGAAGTAGGAGTGTTCAAGACCCGCCACAACTCGAAACCCGCACCGAACCCGAGACATGTTTTGTCGGGTTTGGGTTCCAATTTTTATCCGGCGTTATTTTCGGGTGGGATCACCCAACCCGGCCTAAAATTACCTTTTACTTTTTACAATAAAAAATATATATATTTGAGTTAATTAGTAATATTATATTATACTTTTATGATTTAATTAATATTTTTTATATTATACGATATTATTTTTGTTTTAAAATAATTTATTTTAATATAAATATGATATAACATTTGTTAAATTTATCTTTTAAAAGTAAATTTTTATTATTTTAATATATAAAATTTACAAATTTATATATACTAATATTCCGTCAAGTCGATCTAGTTTAATCCCTTTTTTTGGATCACTTCGGGTCGGGTCAAAGGAGATCTGCTGTCATTTTAGGGCCGGATATGAATCTACTTAAATCCAGCCCGACCCAGCCCATGAACATCGCTAGCAAGAAGACAGCTCTAGTAGTGAAAACAATGCAAATATTTCCAAACCAACGAATAAAGAGCTTAGAAATAGCAAGAGAAGTGCATCTGCTGTGGCAGTGTGGCTAAGGAAAAAGAGAAAATAATGCAATCCGACGATGGTTTGATTGAGGATGTGTTAGACGGAGAGATGGATTTGGGTTTTATGGGAACTCTAGGAATTCATAATGTGTATGAAGCACTTGATCCATGTGTAGAATCTAATGGTGCTAATTCTTGGCATTCAGAAGAAATGAAGACTCCTCCTAATTCTGAGGATGAGCTATGAGCTTAGGTGAGAGAGTTATGTTTAGAGGGAGAGGTTGTTTGAATTAGGGAGGGTAGGCTCTGCGGTTTCTGGGGCTCGGCTTGGGTAACTGTGTGGGCCGGGTTCGTTCACCATGTCCAAAAAAAACCAGTTTAGGATTGCATATAAGATTATTTAATCAATAATACAATAAAAATAGTGAACGTCAATTAGGCCGTGTTTATTTACAGGGATGAGATACTAGGGGTGTAATCGGCCTGGTTCGGTTCGGTTTTGGATCGAAAACCAACCGAACCGACCTGATCGGTTCTTCAAAGAGACCAACCGTTCGGTTGGCTGTAGTTTGAGCAACCGAATCGAACCGAACCGAACCAACAGTGGTTTGGTTCGGTCGGTTTTTTCGGTTTTTTTACACCTACTTATCTGAATTTAAAATGCCATAAAATAAAATTTAAAACCTTCAATAAACTAGAAAAACAAGAATTTATCACATCCAAATCCAATACAAATTCAACTTAATTAAACATAAAACAAAGACAATTAAAAATATCTAGCAAAATAACAAGGTTAAAGGGTAAATGTGTAAAAACAAGGTTTCTTAACCAATATTTCGGTTCGGTTCGGTTCGGTTCGGTTTTTACTGAGCCAACCGAAAACCGAACCGAACCGATCGGTTTAATTCGGAAAAAACAAAAAAAACCGATTTTTTCGGTTGTTGTAAATTTCGGTTCGGTTTTGCGGTAAAATTCGGTCCGATTCGATAACTTACACCCCTATGAGATACTGCAATAGAAACATTGAAACACAAAATTATATTTAACAGATGAGGTATAGATAGAGATATTGTGACAAGATATACTAAATTTATATATTTTGTGTTCATCCTAACATAAAGGACACAAAGACACTAAAAAAAATATAACTTATTTTTTATTTTTCTTTTATTATTTTTGTTAATTTTTTATAATTATATTTTTTATTATTATATTTTTCTTTTCGAATTTGGTCAAAGTTTCATGATTACCTTATCCCAAGTTTAGTAATGAGCATAACGGCCTTATTGTTCCGATGGAGAGAAGAACCTATGATTAGCTTTTTCGGAAATTTCTAAATGAACAATTTCAACGAAATCTTTCAATTTCTTATTTTACTATGTTCAACTCTATGTATTCCTCTATCCGTAGAGTACATTGAATGTACAGAAATGGCTCTAACAGAGTTTATGTTATTCATATTAACAGTTGAATGAAAAAAATAAAAATAAATTAAATTTTTATAATTTGTTCTGTTTTATCATTAATATAAAAACACTAAATTCTATATCTTTATTTTTTATATCTTATCTTATCCTATTATTTACCATATTGAAAAAAGTTGCATCTAATACTGATAATATAGTAAAGAATATTTCTTCCTATAACCATATTTTTTTTGTATTTTTGTTTTTATTATTTTAGGATTTTTGTTTAAGTTTGTATAATATTTGACTTCAAGCTATTTAGCACATGTTTGTTCTATTAGTCTATTTGAAAAATTTTTTAACTTTTAATTTTGAAAGTCGTTTATCAAAATTAATCTTCAAAATATAATTTTTAAAAATTATAAACAAAATTTCAGCAAATCAAACTAAAAGTGATTTTCAATAAGTATAAGTAACATAACTGTGTTTAGTAAAATAAATTTTAAAATTATTATAATAGACATAAATAGATAAAGAGTTTGAATGTGAATGTAATTAGGCCTTAACTTTTTTTTGTCATTTTTTACTATATCTTTCAACCTAATTGACTAATGTGTACACAAAACAATATTCGAAATTCTGACACTTATTTAAACGAATGAATGAGTAAGCTAATTACTTGATCAACCAAGTTAACTTTTTCGCATCAATAATTAGTTAGGGATAAATTCATATATTTATTAATACATAATATTATTATTAAGTTTTTCAATTTTTTAAAAAGAAAAATATCTCAGCGTTAGAAAAATCATCTCTAATTTTTCAAAACTACAAAAAATAAATTTTTTAAATTTACCAAACTAGACCTAAGTACGAAAGAGGAAAAAAAAATGAAAATCAATAGATAAAGCTTTAGTAACATTAAGTTAAATTAGCATGAATAATATAAAAGCAACATTTTCGATGTACCAAATTAAATTGAGATAATCAATGCAATCACTTTTAAAAAATATAAACAACAATGATAATCATACAAGAGAATCAAATGTACGTAGAACGTTAATTGCTACTATGTCACTTCTACCTTATCCAGCCCTTATTTGTGTGTACCAATGATGTATTCATAGGTTAAGAGTTTTACTCTTGTTTCATGTTTTATCACCTTGTTGACATGGTTGCAGGTTATGAATCCAATTCATGAAAATGTAACTCATGAGATATATGCATATTCCCATGGGAAGTTTTCAGTAGCGACTCACGGTAGTATATTCTATTAGTAATTTTTGTTCTTATATAATTTGCTTAGAACATATTCTTATGCTCGTGTAATCTACTGATTTCATTCATGAGATCTTGAAGGGATGTTTAATGTGCATGTTTCTTATATTCTGAGAACAGAGAAAACTGTTCTACTGAATTAATTAGTGTCATATGAAAACCATTGAAGATGATTTTTTGCTGATTGTGAAAAAGCTAAAGTGAATAGCACAAGTGCTGAAGTGCAATGAAATACATAATTTTATACACTATAATGTTTGTGACTAATTAGTAGTTTTAGTCACATCTAACAAACTTGAAAAGATATAACTGAATCTTAATCTCAATTACCTAGTGTGACATAGATAGAAGGAGATGTGGCATCACTCTTTAATTTCTCTTTATGCTCATGAGTTTTGATTATTATAATTACTAACATCAGGTTCATTTGCACTGCAGAAGATACCAAACAAGTTCACTAGCAAATATGGTGGTGGTGTGAAAAATCCAGTGAACCTGAAGCCTCCAGATGGCACTCAATGGAAAGTACAATGGACTCAGCATGATGATCAGATTTTATTTGAAAAGGGTTGGAAAGAGTTTGCTGCTTATTACTCTCTGGATCATGGCCACTTGATGCGGTTTGAGTACAATGGAACTTCTTGTTTTGAGGTACACATACTTGACATGAGTGGCCTTGAAATACACCATCATTTCAATAACCGGATCAACAATGATTCGGTTGAGACTTTGAATGAGCTACCACCACAATGTTGGGGCAGAGAGCGGAAAAGATTGAAAATACCATTATCATTATCATTGCCTTTTACAAGTAAGCAATTGAGAATTGCTACAGAAACTAGAGATGTGGAAGGAGGTAGTCAATCTGAACTCTGAAGAGAAAAACATTGAGATGCCAATAATTCCATCTGTCCTTCATCGTTCAGATGGTATGCTTTCTATTGTGATCGAATCATTGTTCATTTTGTTGATTCAACTGATCTTTTTTTGTGGTTAAATGCATAGAGATTGTTGTTCTGAGTCAGCATGTTTTGAATTTAATGGCTAAATGCATAGAGATTTTATTCTGAAGGTAAGATTCTTTCTGATTGTTTTTCAAATCCTTTTATGGTATTGGAGCCAGTTTTTGAGCCTGGGACCTGTGGTTTTCGATGTCTGGAAGAAGCTCAGAAGTTCAACTCAGAAAATCCCTCTTTCATGATCAAGCTAGTGAAAAGTAATCTACAGAGATCAAGGGCTGTAAGTTTAAGCTTATACATTTATCCATAAGGAAACTTAAATATCATGCAAACTTTGGTGTATTTATTGTTACATAATGTTATATATCATGCAGAATTTTAAAGCTTCCTTCTACACAAAGTATTTTGAAAACAATGAGCCGGATGTAGAGATACGGTACGAAGGCAAGTTGTGGCCTGCAAAGTTGCTCTGTTACCCCGCAGCAGCAGCTGCCTATATCTCGAATGGTTGGCGGCCTTTTAGTCTTGAGAATGCTTTAAAAGTTGGAGATGTTTGTGTCTTTGAGTTCATTAGTGGGGAAAATCCAGTCCTTGATGCTCATATTTATAGAGCCAATGGTTAAGCAATCCATTAGAACTTCAAGAGCTCTTAAACCAAGTAATTTAGTAAATATGTAACACTTATTTTGTAAAACTGAAATTCTATTATGGACAATCTCTATTGTAAATATTGTCTCTTGTTTTTACAATATAATTAGCTCTATTGTAAAAACACACACATGAACACATGATCAAACAACAACACGGTTTCTCATCATCATCCACTTCTTCAATTTTGCCATCCTTATTGCAGTTGTGACATGGATAATGTCGGCTAAATCTTCCACCCATCTGAAGTAAGCATGCCTCCAAGTTTTCTTGAACCACAAAGTCCCAATAAATCCCCAAAACCCAGTTGCAAAGCCAATTGCAATGACAAAGTAAAACAACCACTTTTCCAACTTATCTAACTTGCTTTCTTCATCCTCAAAATCGCTGCTCCCATGATCTTCATGCAAATAACCACATTTGTTGGGTAGAGGAGATCCACAAAGATATGGGTTGCCAGCATAACTCCATGAATCAAAAGTAAAAAACTGGTTACCTGTGGGAATTGGTCCAGAGAAGTTATTGTGTGACAAGTTTAACTGACCGAGTGATGTTAAAGCTGACATGCCGCTTGGAATTGTGCCTGAGAGTTGGTTAGTTGAAACATCAAAGGATTCAAGTGACCTCATATCCCCTATCAAGTTAGGGATCTTTCCGATCAAATTATTGTTTGATAGATTCAAGCTATGCAATCCAACGAGCGAAGTTATTCCTTTTGGAATGGAGCCAACTAAATTATTCTCGGACAAATCCATGATGACTACAAGCTTCAAGATTCTTATGTAGTCAAGTTCTCTTCCTTTCACGACTTCTTTGACTTCCTCAGCCTTCCAATCTTTTACAGGAGAATATCCCTGAGAAGATTCTTCAGCATCATGTAAATCAAGAGGCAAAGTGGGACCTTCAGCAACAGGTGAAGGAGGAGACAAAGTGGGAGCCTCAAGAGTCATTCCTCGAAGATTGCCTATGCACCGAGGTATTGAACCATCTAAATTGTTGCGAGAAAGGTCCAAGATTTTAAGTGATGATAGTTCACATATCTGTGAAGGAATGCTACCATTCAACATGTTTTGCCGCAATCTTAGAATTTGTAGTGAAGAAAATGTATTAGCACTCCATGACGGGATGATGCCAGAAAGTTGATTCTCTCCGAGATCCATGATCAACAATTGCGTCAAATTTCTCACAGACGCTAGAAACTCTCCATGAAGGCTGTTATTGTTCAAATGCAACCATGACAAAGAGGAAAGATTCCCAAATGAGCTTGGAAAAGTACCTGTGAGTTTGTTGGATGACAAATTTATTTCTTCCCATTCTCCGTTATCCTTCCAACAATTGGGGATTTTACCAGATAGTCTGTTCTTTGAAAGGTCAAGGATACTCAAATCATCAACTTGGCACAATGATTTTGGAATTGAACCATTTATGAGGTTATTTCCTAGTAGC
Source organism: Arachis stenosperma (assembly GCF_014773155.1). Lineage (NCBI taxonomy): Eukaryota > Viridiplantae > Streptophyta > Magnoliopsida > Fabales > Fabaceae > Arachis > Arachis stenosperma. Next base: position 133,596,169 of record NC_080386.1, on the reverse strand, counting down.
AAGTTCCACAAATTGGGCATTATATGACCAATATCTTCAGGAAGTGAGCCACTGAGTTGATTATGGGAAAGATTCAAATACACCATATCTGAGATAACCAAAGGCCTACTTTCTTCCACTGTAATGGTTCCGTCCAAATTGTTTGAAGATAGATCCAAGTATGATAGATTCACAAGTTTTTGAAAGTCAATACAAATTCTACCATCTAGTTTATTCCTTGAAAGGTCAAGGTTATTTAATTTTAAAAGTTGATTAAGACTTGTAGGAATGGTTCCTTCTAAATGGTTATTTGAAAAATCAAGGCTAATTAGATTTACAAGTTGACCAAGACTCGAAGGAATGGATCCCGTTAGATAATTATTTGAGACATCAAGAAGTTGTAAATTTACAAGTTGTTCAAGTTTTTGAGGAATGATTCCCTGTAAAAAATTATTTGAGACAACAAGACTTTGTAAATTTACAAGTTGTCCGAGATTTGGAGGAATGATTCCCTTTAAATAATTTTTTGAGACATCAAAATATTGTAAATTTACAAGTTGCTCAAGATTTTGAGTAATTGTTCCGTTAAATGAATTTTTCGAAAGATCCACGACTTGTAAATTTACAAGTTGTCCCATGAAATCAGGAATGTCTCCTTCTAACTTGTTGTTGGGTAAATATAACATTTTCAAATTCAGTAATTTTCCAAAAGAAGATGGAATGGGACCACAGAAAAAATTATCTTGGAGAAAAAGGAAGACTAGATTTTCAAGTTGTCCTAACCAAGATGGCAAATGATCATTAAATCTATTTCCACTCAAGTCTAGATTCTCCAAATCATGTCTAATGCATGTAGACAAATCATTGTTTCCAATGGATTCTTTTTGGAGTCTATTTTTTGATAAATCAAACCTATATAGGTGACAATTATTTTTCAAAATGGATGAAATGGAACATTTCATGGATGTTAATTTATTACTTGAAAGATCTAGGTAGACAAGTGTCCTTAACTCAACAAACCAAGATGGAACTGAAGTGAAAGAATTGTGAGAAAAGTCAAGGGACTCAATGATAGTCATATTTTGTAAAACATTTGGAATTGGACCCTGGAAGTTATTAGATGAAAGATAAAGATGCTTGAGTTTCTCAAACTTGTGAAACCAGGATGGAAGAGAGTCAAAATTATTCTCAGAAAGGTCTAAAAATTCAATGGAAGTTGCATTTTGGAAAGCATTTGGAATTGGACCATGAAGCACACAGCTTGAAAGATCAAGATACTCAAGTTTCTTGAAGTTGCCATACCAAGATGAAAGTGATGATAGATTGTTCCCACCAAGACCAAGATGCACAAGAGATGTCATGTTTTGAAAAGCATCCAAATTTGGCACATTAAGTCCATTGTTGGCAAGACTTAGGAATTGAAGTTTAGGAGCACTGACGGTGAGATTAATAATATTAACCTGAGCAAGGAACAAGAAGCAACTTTGTCAAGTCCATGAATTATTAACCATCCAAGTAATAAGTTAGGACAAATACCTGAAACCAAGTGTAAATAGAGCTTATATCAAGGTGTTCCAGCAATGGCAATTGAGAAATCCAATTGATGTTGCTGTTTGGTGAAAATTCATTCCAACTCAGATCAAGAAAGTGGAGGTCGGTGAGATTTCCAAGATTGTTGGGTATTCTCCCGCCAAAACCAGCATAAGAGAGGGACAAATACCTGAGGTGTTGCATAGAACCAATGAACATCGGTATGGGACTCTGATAGAAGTGATTTCCACTCAAGTCCAAATGAGTCAAGTATTCCAGTTCCAGTAGGGACGAATTAACATTCCCAGCTTTTAGATATTTATTGTATAAAAGGCCACAGTCGTAGTCGTGCCTCATGGATTCCAGCAGCGATGAATAAACAACATTCACAGCTTCTAAATATCGATTGTGTAAACGGCCATAATCGTAGTCGCCACTCATGGATCTCAAGCATTTCACATAAGGAGTGGTAAGATCAAGCATGACAACGTGAGCGGTAACATTGTCGCAGCCGATCCCTTTCCATCGGCAGCAGTCATGGCCATGCCAGGAGGAAAGCAGGTTTGATGAATCATTCAGGGATGCTTTGAACTTCACAAGAGCTTGCCTCTCTCTTTCAAGACATGGAGAGTGCAGAGTATTACTTGAATTTGCACAAATTTGTGCAATTTCAGCCATTACCATCACAAGTACCAGTACTGCACATGCAGCAAAATTTTGGTATCTAAATTTCATTTTCAGTGGCATATAAAACATATTATTGACGATATTTAATGTGTTAGTTGCTTTCACTCCACTCACTCAATCACATTATATATACATACTCATCATGAACAAGTCACGAATGATGGTCACTTTCTCGGAAAAAGCATAATGGAATAATAATGAACCCAATCTTTTCGTTCCAAGACCAAGACTCTTGCATGTGGGGTAAAGTTCTAGTCTCCCCTGCTTAGTTTAAAGTCTTTGAGGCAGTCTCTGTGAGTTTGTAATTATTGGTGGAGTGACAAATACGTGTTGGAAAAAAATGTGTACTAATCTGAGATAGATGCCACTCTTTCTTTTCATCTCTGCATGACCCATGCATTGACCCAACGACTCTCTCACCTTTTGTTACGCCAACAAGACTCAATGATTATACTTTCGTTTTATTTTCTTCGTATCTAAGATAATCGACTATAACACTCAAATTGACGTCATTCTCATTTATATAAATCACATTTATAATAAAACTTTATCAATCAATTTCCGAATGATATTATATAAAAACAAATGTAAGCTAGGAGATGTTAGGAACTTTATTGTAAATGAACAGTATACTATTTTTAATAGTCTTATAAAAACTGCACATGTAGCATATGTATGATTTAGTAGTTGTTTTTGCTAGTTTCCTCTTAATTATTTTGCTAAAATTACACAGTTTTGCATTTCTCTCATACTCATTTATGTTCCTGAAATCTGTTTCTGTTGATCAGATCTTGAATCTTTTATCTGATCTTTCTATTTTAGCATTGTTGTTCCACTGACTGATTGTCATGAACTGAGAAAAAGGTCTCATTGCATGTTATGTTCTAAGAATATTTCTTTTTCTTTTTAAGAAAATACCTATTGTTACTTGTTAGCGATCTAATTGAAAATTTATATCTAATATGAGAATTTAATTATAAACTTTTAAAATAAATAAACTTAATTGAAAATTTGATAAAACTGTAAGAAGTTATAATGTAATTAAATATAAATAAAATTTCTAACTAATTGACTGAAAGATGACTTCAAATCAGACTTCAGAATGAAAGAAGTGTGTGTCCTGTAATAAATCTCTATCTCTCTCTTTCACTCTTTCTTCACATTTCTCATAAGTAATATGGATTACTCATTTTAAAAGTCATTTACCTTTATGCTGTAATTCGTTAAAGTGTCTCCATTTTTTTTTACTGCAACATCATGCATTTATATTGTTGTTCTGTGGTTCTGCTTTATGCAGAGGCTCTTTAGGAAAATAAACATCAAATGACAATCTCTAACAAATTCATACATAACTCAAACATCTCTCACTTTCTTTAATTTATTACCACTTTTGATTCTTCAAAATAAAAATAAAAACACACTCATGATCAAACATCAACACGGTTTCTCATCATTATCATCCACTTCTTCAATTTTGCCATTCTTATTGCAGTTGTGACATAGATCGTGTCGGCTAAATCTTCCACCCATCTGAAGTAAGCATGCCTCCAAGTTCTCTTGAACCACAAAGTTCCAATAACTCCCCAAAACCCAGTTGCATAGCCAATTGCGATGACAAAGTAGAACAACCACTTTTCCAACTTATCTAATTTGCTGTTATCACCTTCAAATTCATTTCTCCCATGAACTTGAGGAGAATAACCACATTCGTTGGGAAGAGGAAATCCACATAAATATGGGTTGTTAGCATAACTGGATGCATCATAAGTTAAAAACTGGTTATCTGTGGGAATTGGTCCAGAGAAGTTATTGTATGACAAGTTTAAACGACTTAGCGATGTTAAGACCGACATGCTGCTTGGAATTGTGCCGGAGAGTTGGTTACTTGAAACATCAAAGGATTCAAGTGATCTCATATCCCCTATCATGTTAGGGATCTTTCCGATCAAATGATTGTTTGATAGATTCAAGCTATGCAAACCATAAAGCAAAGTTATTCCTTTTGGAATGGAGCCAACCAAATTATTCTTGGACAAGTCCATGATGACTACATGCTTCAAGATTCTTATGTAGTCAAGTTCTCTTCCTTTCGTGACTTCTATGACATCCTCAGTTTGCCAATTAGATACTGCTCCAGAAGACCAACCGGGACCCTCAGTAAAAACTGAAGTAGGAGGCAAAGTAGGAGGCAAAATGGGAACCTCAAGAGTCATTCCTCGAAGATTGCCTATACACTGAGGTATTGAACCATTTAAATTGTTGCGGGAAAGGTCCAAGATTTTAATGGATGATAGTTCACATATCTGTGAAGGAATGCTACCACTCAACCTGTTTTGCGGCAGTCTTAGAATTTGTAGTGAAGAAAATGTGTTAGCACTCCATGTTGGGATGGTGCCAGAAAGTTGATTCTCTCCGAGATCCATAATCATCAAGAATGGCAAATTTCTCAAAGACGCTAGAAACTCTCCATGAAGACTATTATTGTTCAAATGCAACCATGACAGAGAGGAAAGATTCCCAAATGAGCTTGGAAAATCCCCTGAGAGTTTGTTGGATGACAAATTTATTTCTTCCCATGCTATGTTATCCTTCCAACAATTGGGAATTTTACCAGACAGCCTGTTCTTTGAAAGGTCAAGGATACTCAAATCATCAACTTGGCACAATGATTTTGGAATTGAACCATTTATGAGGTTATTTCCAAGAATCAAGCACTCCAAATTGGGCATTATATGACCAATATGTTCTGGAAGTGAGCCACTGATTTGATTATGGGAGAGATCCAAATACTGCATTTCTGAGATTACCAAAGGCCTGCTTTCTTCCACTGTAATGGTTCCATCCAAATTGTTTGAAGATAGATCCAAGTATGATAGAGTCACAAGTTTTTGAAAATCAATCCAAATTCTCCCATCTAGTTTATTCCTTGATAGATCAAGTCTATTTAGATTTGTAAGTTGGTTAAGACTTGTAGGAATTATTCCTTTTAAATAATTATTTGAAAAATCAAGGCTAGTTAGGTTTATAAGTTGACCAAGACTTGAAGGAATAGTCCCTGTTAAATAATTATTTGAGATATCAAAAGCATCTAAATTTATAAGTTGTCCAAAACTTTGAGGTATGGTTCCATTAAAAGAATTATTTGAAAGCTTAATGATCTGCAAATTTACAAGTTGTCCCAACGAATTAGGAAGGTTTCCTTCTAACTTGTTGTTGGATATATCTAAATTTTTCAATTTCAATAATTTTCCAAAAGAAGAGGGAATGGGACCGAAGAAAAAATTATCTTGGAGATAAAGGTTGCCTAAATTTTCAAGTTGTACTAACCAAGATGGCAAATGATCATTAAATTCATTTTTCTTCAAGTCAAGATTCTCCAAATCATGTCTAATGCAGGTAGACAAATCGTTGTTTCCAATAGATTCTTTTCGGAGTCTATTTCCTGCTATATATAACCTTTTCAGGTGACACATATTTTTTAAAATAGATGAAATAGAATATTCCATGGATGTTATTTTATTGCTTGAAAGATTGAGAGAGACAAGTTTCCTTAACTCAATAAACCAAGATTGAACAAAAGTGAAAAAATTGTTAGAAAGGTCAAGGGTTTCGATACTAGTCATATTTTGTAAAGCAACGGGAATTGTACCTTGGAAGTTATTAGATGAAAGAAAAAGATGCTTGAGTTCCTCAAACTTGTGAAACCAGGATGGAAGAGAGTCAAAATTGTTCCCAGAAAGGTCCAAACTTTTAATGGAAGTTGCATTTTGGAAAGCATTTAGAATTGGACCATGAAGCCCACACCATGAAAGATCAAGATACTCAAGTTTCTTGAAGTTGCCAAACCAAGATGAAACTGAAGCAAGATTGTTCCCACTAAGATTGCATCCTAATAATTAAAACTAGATTAGTCCGGAAATTATTATCGTCAATGTCCAAGAACTTGCATCCTAACAAAAACTAGATTAGTTTAGGATTGCGTATAAGATTATTTAATTAATAATACAATAAAAACGAGTAAATACTCAATCCGACCATGACCATTTACTTGTTATAGAATGAATGCTAACAAAATTGAATCAATAGTCTCTGCCCTCTGCTGAAACCAGCAACTATATTGAATTAGATATGTAGAGTTACATAACAATTGTGGTATGGCTATTGCTGTATTGAATCAAGGATCAGAGCAAATGAATCAACAGGAGTTTAAGAAAATGGTGCATCAAAAGAGGTGAATTGCAGAAAGGGAGCTATTAACTATTTAACTCAACTTCTCTACTACTATATAAAGATGTTGGCTACTTGGCAGAGTTTAACTGCCATGCATTGCCATTGCACTGAAATTCAACCTGTTTTGAAAATAACATTGATGGGAATATTCCTTCCACGATTTATCTTACATTTCTAAGAATGTTTCTTTTTCTCTTTAACAACACCTGTTGTTACTTGTTAGGAATCTAATAGAAAATTTATATAACTTGAGAATATAATTATAAAATTTTAAACTACAAAGATTTTTTATTAAAAATTTGATAAAACAGTAAGAACCTATAACTTCATTAAATCTTAAATAAATTTCCTGTTACTTGATTGAAAGATCACTTCAATTTTTTACTTTAACATTATACTATTTATTTCAAATTTTCTTTAGTGACTTTGTTATTAGCTTTGTTGTTCTGTTTATGCAGAGGCTATTCAGGAGATTAAACATCAAATGAAAATCTCTATTACAAATTCGTACATATACATGCATCAAACATCTCTCACTTTTCTTAATTTATTACCACTTTTGATTCTTCAAATAAAAATAAAAACACACACATGATCTGATGAGTTTGGAAAACTCTAAAATAATACTTGTGATGACTAAACATTATTAAAATAAATAATTACAAAATTATTAATCTGATTTTCATTTAACATATTTTGATTAATAATTTTGTTGCAGGTTTCATGATGGGCCGAGGAATAAGTTTCTGACTTAAGCCCAACAATTAGCCTTGTTGCATGCTTTATATTATGAGGCTGAAATTTTATATTAATGGGCCAGAATAAATATTAATGTTGCAAGCCCAAACAAATGCTTTCTTATTTGCTTCCTATGCTTGATCCGCTACACAATTGTATCAGGAAAGCAAATGCTTATCAAATGGGCCAGCTTTGATCATATTGTCACAAGCCCAAATTATACTAAAGAGAATAGGTTCCATGTTTGGTCCGAATCAAAAGGAAAATGAAAGCATAGTGCTTCCAACGGAACCAAGCTCTAACAAAGTGATGGATTTCAAAATCTATTACATTGTTAATTAATGCATGGGGAACATGAGAGAGAAAAAAAAATTTTCAGCTGAAGTGATTGATGGCTATTATGTCAAACACGCCACTCTATGTTAGGGGAGTAAAAGCAAGCTATTCAAATTAATTTGCTTAACCACTTTGCTTTGCTTTTATTTAGATTCTTTGTTTCTCTCTCATCTCTTTCTTCTTCTCTCTTTGGTCCTTGTCCAGGAAACAATGGACGCCGAGCTCTTCAACGAAGAAAAGGAAAGAGTTGCATGCATCAAGACCATCAAGCTAATGATGGCAAGAAAACATACCAAAAGAAAGATGAGCTGTGGCTAAGATGCTTACCAAATGTGGTTAGATTTGGTGAAGCTATCTTGAGCCTTTCATGCTCAAAAATGGAAGAAGAAGATTCGGCCAAGAGGAGAGATTCTTGGAGCATGGCTTGTCTTCGATTCTGATCAACCACCACAGGGAGTAGCTAGAGTGGCGAAGTGATGGTTGGAGGCAGAGATTGAAGCAGATGAAGTCATCATCATCATGAGGCATCAAGGGCCAGAAATCCATCTTGGAGAGGAAGCCAAGGATGGAGAGCCCGGATTGATGTAGGGTGATGATCAAGAAAGGACTAGAGGTAATTGCATGTTGGGTTTAGCATGGTTATCTCTTCTCTCTCTGTGTGGCCGAACCGGTTTGTTGAAGGAGGAAGAAAGTTGGTTCGGTTTTGGCTTCAAGTGTGGAGGCTTTCCTATTTCTTTAAAAAGGGGGAACAACCACTGTTTGAAGCAAGGAGAAAATTTGAGAGTGCAAGGCACAGAGTTCTCAGAGCTACCTGAGCTAACAGATTTCTCTTCTCCTTCAATGTTTTCTGTTTAGTATTTTTCTGTTTAATTTTGTCATGTCTTGAGTCTCATGGTAAAAGGCAAACAAGTGAGGTTTGTAATGAAAAAGCCATAGAGCGGAAAAAGGCAGAGAGTGCAAAATTAAAAGAAAAAGCCATAGATGTCTTAGAGTTCCTTTGTTCATCTATGTTGTGTATCATGATTCTGTGGGAATCCCCTTGTAAGTTGGGTTAGCACTTTACAAGTTGTAATCTGATTGATTATAGTGAAATTCCATCATGTTTGTGATGGAGACTGGATGTAGGCTGCACTGCACTTAGCAGCCGAACCAGGATATATCTGGGTGCAAGTTCTTTCTCTTTCTACTCCATTTCTGTTTTCTACCACACACGAGCAAAAGCTAGAATTATCTCGTGCCAAGTGACGAGACAAAACAAAAAGTCTCGTGGCAAGGGACGAGACAAAACAAAGTTGCTCGTGTTAAGTGACGAGCAAAAACAGAAAAGTCTTCTCTGAAGTTCAGCAAGTGTAAGCATCGAAAAAGGGGGCTAAGATTCAACCCCCCCTTCTCTTAGCCACTGAAACCATCAATTGGTATCAGAGCTTGGTCTCAAAGAGATCAAGCTTTGCAGCTTGGAGTAAAGATCCTCATGGGAGAAAACAGTGGCACAAATGTGTTATCATACAATCTGGCCGAAGGTCAATCAAGCAACAGACCTCCCCTCTTCAATGGGAAAAATTATACCTATTGGAAGGAGAGGATGAAGATATTTGTACAAGCCGTGGATTACAGACTTTGGAAGATCATCTTGGAAGGTCCTAAATTTCCAACTACCACAAATGCTCAAGGAGTGGTCTCTCTTAAACCAGAAGCAAGCTGGACCGAGGAAGATAGGAAGACGGTGGAGTTAAATGCCAAGGCAACCAATCTGCTCAACTGTGCTATCAGCTTTGAGGAATACCGACGAGTATCACGATGCACAATGGCAAAGGAAATCTGGGACAAGTTGCAAATCACTCATGAAGGAACTACCATTGTAAAGAAGACTCGGACAGACATGTTAAACAGGGAATATGAGATGTTTGCAATGAAGGAAGGAGAGTCCATTGATGAACTATTCGAACGGTTCAATATCATCACTGTTGGCTTAGATGCTCTTGGAATCACACATTCAGAATCTGTGCTAGTGAGAAGAGTGTTGAGATGTCTCACAAAAGAGTGGGAAACAAAAGCCTTAATTATTTCTGAGAGTAGTAACTTAGATTCTATGACACTTGATGATTTGAGAGGAAACTTACTTGCTTTTGAAAACTCCTATTTGAAAAAAGATTCAAAAAAGAAAGGAATTGCATTTTCTTCTGTGACTAACCCTCTGGATGATGAATCCAGTGATAACTCTTCTGAAAATGAGTTTGTGTTGTTTGCAAAAAAATTCAGGAAAATGGCAAAGCTCAAAAGCAAAGGCAGCAGCTCCAGGAGGACAAAGAAAGATCTTAGCAAGGTAACCTGTTTCAATTGCAAGGAAATGGGTCATTTCAAATCTGATTGTCCCAAGTTGAAAAAGGAAGAGAAGCCGAAAAAGGTGAAGAAGAAGGGACTGATGGCCACATGGGAAGATTTGGAAAATGACTCAAATGATGATGATGAAGAGTCTGAGACTAAATCACAGCACTGTCTCATGGCAAATGAGATAGATCAGGTATCATTTCAAAACTCTAACACTGAAGACCTTCATCTCATGATAGATCACCTTTCTGAAAAAATAAGATGTTTTCTAACTGAGAATCAAGATCTTGAACAGCAAAATTTCATTCTTAAAGCTGAAAATGATTTCCTCAAAGAAAAACTAAGAGAGGCCGAAACTGCTTGTGATCTTGTGGAAGAAAACAAGCTGTTAAAAGCCCAAGTTAGAAGCTGTGAAAGTGATCATTCTGTTCTTGCATATGTGAACTGTTTTAAGCAAAATGAAGAGTTGCTCAAAGAGGTTAAAAGACTTAAAGATGACTTAGCCAAGTTCACCCAAAGTTCTGAAAATTTGAACCAAATCTTGGCTAGTCAAAAACCTCTTTATGATAAAGCTGGGTTGGGATTTTATAAATCTGAAAAATCACATTTTGAAAATATTGCTTCATCTTCAAATGATGTAACATATCAAGACCCAACTCACTTTAGCAAAACCACAACTCCAAGATTTTGTAGAATGTGCAACCGAAGTGGTCATTTTCCAGTTCAATGCTTCTTTGGTGAAAGAATGATTGGTGACAAAGTTTACAAAGTTGTTTTTGATTACAATGATTTGGGACATAAGAGATGGTTTAACGTGAAAGGATCCAAGAAAATTTGGATACCTAAGGTCACTTGAGTTTATTTTGTAGGTTTGCCTAGTGATGAGCGGATAATTTGTATACTTTTTGGCATTGTTTTTAGTATGTTTTTGATATCTTTTAGTTAGATTTTAGTACATTTTTATTAGTTTTTATTTAAAATTTACTTTTCTGGACTTTACTATGAGTTTGTGTGTTTTTCTGTGATTTCAGGTATTTTCTGGCTGAAATTGAGGGACCTGAGCAAAAATCTGATTCAGAGACCAAAAAGGACTGCAGATGCTGTTGGATTCTGACCTCCCTGCACTCGAAGTGGATTTTCTGGAGCTACAGAAGCCCAATTGGCGCGATCTCAACGGCGTTGGAAAGTAGACATCCAGGGCTTTCCAGCAATATATAATAGTCCATACTTTGTCCAAGATTTGATGGCCCAAACCCGCGAAGCAATCCGGCCTCAGAAATTCCAGCGTTAAACGCCGGAACAGGAATAAAAGTTGGAGTTAAACGCCCAAACTGGCATGGGAGCTGGCGTTTAACTCCAGAAAAGGTCTCTACACGAATTTCCTTGATTGCTCAGCCCAAGCACACACCAAGTGGGCCCGGAAGTGGATTTTTATGTCTTTTACTCATCTATGTACTAGTTTTCTATAAGTAGGACCTTTTACTATTAGATGTGGACACAGACTTTGGTAGCTATCTTCACTTTTATGCTATCTTAGATCTTTGGGAGGCTGGCCATTCGGCCATGCCTGGACCTTATGCTTATGTATTTTCAACGGTGGAGTTTCTACACACCATAGATTAAGGGTGTGAAGCTCTGCTGTACCTCGAGTATTAATGCAATTACTATTGTTCTTCCATTCAATTCCGCTTGTTCTTTTACCAAGATATCACTTGTTCTTCAACATGATGATGGTGATGATTGACGCCCATCACCACTCTCACCTATGAACAAGGTGACTGACAACCATTCTTGTTCTACAAGCATTCGAGGCTTAGTGAATATCTCTTGGATTCTTCGGAGTCTTCGTGGTATAGGCAGGACCTGATGGCAGCATTCAAGAGAATCCGGAAGGTCTAACCTTGTCTGTGGTGTTCTGAGTAGGATTCAATGACTGAATGACTGTGACGTGCTTCAAACCCTGAGGGCGGGGGCGTTAGTGATAACGCAAAAGAATCACTGGATTCTATTCCGCGCCTGATTGAGAACCGACAGATGAATTCCGCTATGCCGTGACAGGACATATGCAATCGCTTTCACTGAGAGGATGGGAGGTAGCTGCTGACAACAGTGAGACCCTACACGAGCTTGCCATGGAAAGGAGTAAGAAGGATTGGATGAAGGCTGTAGGAAAGCAGAGAGACGGAAGGGAAGGCATCTTCATACACTTGTCTGAAGCTCTTACACCAATGATATACATAAGTATCACTATCTTTATCTTTATGTCATTTTCGTTCATCATCATACATTTGAGTTTGCCTGACTAAGATTTACAAGATGACCATAGCTTGCTTCAATACTAACAATCTCCGTGGGATCGACCCTTACTCACGTAAGGTTTATTACTTGGACGACCCAGTGCACTTGCTGGTTAGTTGTGCGAAGTTGTGTAATGCCATGGTATTGAGCGCACCAAGTTTTTGGAGCCATTACCAGGGATTATGAGAGTTGTGAAAAAGTATAGTTCACAATTTCGCCGACCAAGTTTTTGGCGCCGTTGCCGGGGATTGTTCATGTTTTGAGCAAGCTTTTGGTAACATCAGAGCCAAGATCCGGCAACAACATCAAATTTTTGGTGTTATTGCCCGGATTGTTTAGGCTGGACAACTGACGGTTCATCTTGTTGCTTAGATTAGGTATTTTTTTTTCGAAATTCTTGAAGGTGAATTCTAGAGTTTCATGATGATTTGTTGAAATCTGGCTGGCTGAGAAGCCATGTCTAATCTGATTGGACCGAGGTTTCAACTTATCACCACAAGAGCTTGTTGATTTCGTATCAATCTTGCTGTTGGAGCAGTGATTTGCTAAGGCTTGGCTGACCTTGGTCATGTCTAGTGTTTTGGACCGAAGCTTTCTTTGAAAGCTTGGCTGGCTGTGAAGCCATGTCTAATTCCTGGACCGGAGTCTTAGACTAGCATTGCACTGATTCCTAGAATTCTCATTAAGAATTTTGATGTTTTCACTTAAATTTTCGAAAATCACAAAAAAAAATTTACAAAATCATAAAAAGACCAAAAATATTTAAATATTTCTTGTTTGAGTCTAGAGTCTCATCTTAAGTTTGGTGTCAAATGCATGTCTTTGTTATATTTTTCGAATCCATGCATATATTTTGTGTTCTAATCTTTGAATTCTATTGACTTGAAGTATTTTTTTTGTGTGTCTCATATGCATTCTCATATTGTTAGTGTCAGTAGTACACAAACTGCTAAGTTTGGTGTCTTGCATGCATTGTTATTTGATTCTTGTTGCATTTTGATTATTAAAAATCCAAAAATATTTTTAATTTGTGTCTTTTCAAGTCAATGATACAAAGAATTGAAGATTTAGAACATACTGCAGAGGAATTATACAGAAAAAGCTGAGCATTCAAAAATGCCCAGTGAAGAAGGCAGACTGGCGTTTAAACGCCAGCCAGGGTACCTGGTTGGGCGTTTAACGCCCAAAGAGGTAGCATTTTGGGCGTTAAACGCCAGAATGTATACCATTCTGGGCGTTTAACGCCAGGATGGTGCTAGGGAGAAGATTTTGTTTTCAAATCAATTTTTTTCAAATTTTTCAAAATCAAATCTTTTTCAAATCAAATCTTTTCAATCAAATGTTTTCAAAATCAATTTCTTTCCTTTTTAAAAGATACTTACTAACAATTAATGATTTGATTGAACATCTCAAATTTGTTACCTTTTCTGTTGAGAAAGGTTTTTAATGTTTGAATCATATCTTTTCTTGTTAGGCAAGTCATCAATTTTTAAAATCATATCTTTTCAAATAGTTTTCAAATCATATCTTCTCAATCACATTTTTTTTTCATATCTTCTTAACCACATCTTTTTCAAAATAACTTTCAATCAAATCTTCTTAATTTCTAATTTCAAATTCTTTTTCAAAAATCACTTAATTTCTTTTCCACTTTTATTTTCGAAAATTAATTAATGTTTTTCAAAATAATTTCAAAATTTTTCACTTGATTTTCGAAAATCCTCTTCCCTCCTTCTCACATCCTTCTGTTTATGGAGTACCACTCCTTCTAAATGCACAATTCGAACCTTATCTAATTAAAGTTCGAATTCTTCTTCTCCTTCTTCTTTCTATTTCTCTTTTCCTCTGACATTTTAAGGAATCTCTATACTGTGACATAGAGGATTCCACATTCTCTTTTTCTCTTCTCTTTCTTATGAGCAGAAGCAGAGACAAAGGCATTCTTGTTGAAGCTGACCCTGAACCTGAAAGAACCTTGAAGCGAAAGCTAAGAGAGGCCAAAGCACAACTCTCTTTAGAGGACTTGACCGAATTCTTCAAGGAAGAAGACATGGCAGCCGAAAACAACAACAATGCCAACAATGCAAGGAAGGTGCTGGGTGACTTTACTGCACCAACTCCTGATTTCTATGGGAGAAGCATCTCTATCCCTGCCATTGGAGCAAACAACTTTGAGCTAAAGCCTCAATTAGTTTCTCTAATGCAACAGAATTGCAAGTTCCATGGACTTCCAATGGAAGATCCTCATCAGTTTTTAGCTGAATTCTTGCAAATCTGTGATACAGTCAAGACTAATGGAGTTAACCCTGAAGTCTATAGACTGATGCTATTCCCTTTTGCTGTAAGAGACAGAGCTAGAATATGGTTGGACTCTCAACCTAAAGAAAGCCTGGACTCATGGGAAAAGCTAGTCAATGCCTTCTTGGCAAAATTCTTTCCACCACAAAGATGGAGTAAGCTTAGAGTGGAAGTCCAAACCTTTAGACAAAAGGATGGAGAATCCCTCTATGAAGCTTGGGAAAGATACAAACAATTAATCAGAAAATGTCCTTCTGACATGCTTTCTGAATGGAGCATCATAGGTATTTTCTATGATGGTCTCTCTGAACTATCTAAGATGTCCTTGGATAGCTCTGCAGGAGGATCTCTTCATCTGAAGAAGACGCCTACTGAAGCTCAAGAACTGATTGAAATGGTTGCAAATAACCAATTCATGTACACTTCTGAAAGAAATCCTGTGAACAATGGGACTAGTCAGAAGAAAGGAGTTCTTGATATTGACACTCTGAATGCCATTTTGGCCCAGAATAAAATATTGACTCAACAAGTCAATTTGATTTCTCAAAGTCTGTCTGGAATGCAAAATGCACCAAACAGTACTAAGGAAGCTTCATCTGAGGAAGAAGCTTATGATCCTGAGAACCCTTCCATGGAAGAGGTAAATTACCTAGGAGAACCCTATGGTAACACCTATAATTCTTCATGGAGAAATCACCCAAATCTTTCATGGAAGAATCACGAGAGACCTCAACAAGGTTTCAATAACAATGGTGGAAGAAACAGGTTTAACAATGGCAAGCCTTTTCCATCATCTTCTCAGCAACAGACAGAGAGCTCTAAGCAGAATAATTCTGACTTAGCAACCATGGTCTCTGATCTGATCAAAACCACTCAAAGTTTCATGACTGAAACTAGATCTTCCATTAGGAATTTGGAAGGACAAGTGGGTCAGCTGAGCAAGAAAATTACTGAACTTCCTCCAAGCACTCTCCCAAGTAACACTGAAGAAAATCCAAAAGGAGAGTGCAAAGCCATAAACATGGCCGAATTCTGGGGGGAAGAAGAGGCAGTGAACGCCACTGAGGAAGGCCTCACTGGACGTCCACTGGCCTCTAATGAGTTCCCCAATGAGGAACCTTGGGAATCTGAGGCTCAGACTGAGACCATAGAGATTCCCTTGGACTTGCTACTGCCTTTCATGAGCTCTGATGAGTATTCTTCCTCTGAAGAGGATGAGTATGTCACTGAAGAGAAAGTTGCTAAATACCTTGGAGCAATCATGAAGCTAAATGACAAGTTATTTGGAAATGAGACTTGGGAAGATGAACCTCCCTTGCTCACCAAAGAACTGGATGACCTGTCTAGGCAGAAACTGCCTCAAAAGAGGCAGGATCCTGGGAAGTTTTCTATACCTTGTACCATAGGCACCATGACCTTCAAGAAGGCCTTGTGTGACTTAGGGTCAAGTGTGAACCTCATGCCCCTCTCTGTAATGGAGAAATTAGGGATCTTTGAGGTGCAAGCTGCAAAAATCTCACTAGAAATGGCAGACAACTCAAGAAAACAAGCCCATGGACTTGTAGAGGATGTTCTGGTTAAGGTTGAAAACCATTACATTCCTACTGATTTCATAGTCCTAGAGACTGGGAAGTGCATGGATGAATCCATCATCCTTGGCAGACCATTCCTAGCCACAGCAAAGGCTGTGATTGATGTTGATAGAGGAGAGTTGATCATTCAAGTGAATGAAGAATCCATGGTGTTTAAGGCCCAAGGATATCCCTCTATCATCATGGAGAAGAAGCATGAAGAGCTTCTCTCAAAACAGAGCCAAGCAGAGCCCCCACAGTCAAACTCTAAGTTTGGTGTTGGGAGGCCACAACCAAAATCTAAGTTTGGTGTTGAAACCCCACATTCAAACTCTAAGTTTGGTGTTGGGAGGTTTCAACAAGGTTCTGAGTGTTTCTGAGGCTCCATGGGAGTCCTCTGTCAAGCTAATGACACTAAAGAAGCGCTTGTTGGGAGGCAACCCAATGTTTTATAATTAATTATTTTCTTTTGTTATTTTATCTTTTTGTAGGTTGATGATCATAAGAAGTCACAAAACAATGAAAAAAGCAAAAACAAAATGAAAAACAGGAAGAAAAACAGCACACCCTGGAGGAAGATGCTGCTGGCGTTCAAACGCCAGTCAGCCTAGCAGTTGGGCGTTTAACGCCCAGTCTGGCACCTTTCTGGGCGTTTAACGCCAGAAAAGGGCACCAGACTGGCGTTAAACGCCAGTAAAGGGCAACAACCTGGCGTTAAACGCCAGGAATGGGCACCAGCCCGGCGTTTAACGCCAGAAATGGGTCAAAACGTGGATTTTGATGCCATTTGGTGCAAGGATGACTTTTCCTTGACACTACAGGATCTGTGGACCCCACAGGACCCTACCATCACTCTCTCTCTTCTTCCCCCATTCACCAATCACCTCAATACCTCTTCCCCATAAACCCCTCACCTATCAAATCCCATCTTTCTCTTCACCACTCACATCCATCCTTCATAAAACCCCACTTACCTCACCATCCAAATTCAAACCACTACTTCTTCCCCTTATGGCCGAACCACAAAGCCATCTACCTCTCCTCCATTTCTTCTTCTTCTACTCTCTTCTTTCTTCTTTTGCTCGAGGACGAGCAAACCTTTTAAGTTTGGTGTGGTAAAAGCATTGCTTTTTGTTTTTCCATAACCATTTATGGCATCCAAAGCCGGTTCAACTGAGAAGGCATGACCTCAAGCCCATCACTAAGAAGAAGATGGAGCAAACAAGAGACCCCTCTCATCATGAGATCCCTGAGATACCTCAAGGAATGAGTTTTCCTCCACAAAACTATTGGGAGCAACTGAATACCTCCCTAGGAGAGTTGAGTTCCAACATGGGACAACTAAGGGTGGAGCACCAAGAACACTCCATCATCCTTCATGAGATTAGAGAAGATCAAAGAATCATGAGGGAGGAGCAACAAAGGCAAGGAAGAGACATTGAGGAGCTCAAGCACTCCATAGGACCTTCAAAAGCAAGGAAGAGCCGCCATCACTGAGGTGGACCCATTCCTTGATTTCCTTGTTATTTATTCTTCTGTTTTTCGAATTTTATGCTTTATGTTATCCATGTTTGTGTCTTATGATCATTAGTGTCTTAGTGTCTATGCCTTAAAGTTATGAATGTCCTATGAATCCATCACCTTTCTTGAATAAAAATGTGCTTAATTGAAAAAGGAAGAATTGCATGAATTTTGAATTTTATAATAGTGTAATTATTTTGATGTGGTGGCAATATTTTTGTTCTCTGAATGTATGTGTAAACAGTGCATATGTATCTTGAATTTGTGGTTCATGAATGTTGGCTCTTGAAAGAATGATGAAAAAGGAGACATGTTACTGAGGATCTGAAAAATCAATAAAATGATTCTTGAAGCAAGAAAAAGCTATTCAAAAAAAAAAAAAAAAAAAAAAGAGAAAAAACCGAAAAAAAAAAAATCGAAAAAAAAAAGAAAAGAAAGAAAAAGAAAAGAAATAAAGTTGTGATCCAAGGCAAATAAGAGTGTGCTTAAGAACCCTGGACACCTCTAATTGGGGACTTTAGCAAAGCTGAGTCACAATCTGAAAAGGTTCACCCAATTATGTGTCTGTGGCATGCATGTATCCGGTGGTAATACTGGAAGACAGAGTGCTTTGGGCCACAGCCAAGACTCAATAAATAGCTATGTTCAAGAATCATCATACTTTACTAGGAGAATCATTAACACTATCTGGACTCTGAGTTCCTAAAGAAGCCAACCATTCTGAATTTCAAGGGATAGATTGAGATGCCAAAACTGTTCAGAGACAGAAGGTTAAAAGCCCCGCTCATCTAATTAATACTGATCTTCACAGATGTTTTTGGAATTCATTGCATATTCTCTTCTTTTGATCTTATTTGATTTTCAGTTGCTTGAGGACAAGCAACAATTTAAGTTTGGTGTTGTGATGAGCGGATAATTTGTATACTTTTTGGCATTGTTTTTAGTATGTTTTTGATATCTTTTAGTTAGATTTTAGTACATTTTTATTAGTTTTTATTTAAAATTCACTTTTCTGGACTTTACTATGAGTTTGTGTGTTTTTCTGTGATTTCAGGTATTTTCTGGCTGAAATTGAGGGACCTGAGCAAAAATCTGATTCAGAGACCAAAAAGGACTGCAGATGCTGTTGGATTCTGACCTCCCTGCACTCGAAGTGGATTTTCTGGAGCTACAGAAGCCCAATTGGCGCGCTCTCAACGGCGTTGGAAAGTAGACATCCAGGGCTTTTCAGCAATATATAATAGTCCATACTTTGTCCAAGATTTGATGGCCCAAACCCGCGAAGCAATCCGGCCTCAGAAATTCCAGCGTTAAACGCCGGAACAGGAATAAAAGTTGGAGTTAAACGCCCAAACTGGCATGGGAGCTGGCGTTTAACTCCAGAAAAGGTCTCTACACGAATTTCCTTGATTGCTCAGCCCAAGCACACACCAAGTGGGCCCGGAAGTGGATTTTTATGTCTTTTACTCATCTATGTACTAGTTTTCTATAAGTAGGACCTTTTACTATTAGATGTGGACACAGACTTTGGTAGCTATCTTCACTTTTATGCTATCTTAGATCTTTGGGAGGCTGGCCATTCGGCCATGCCTGGACCTTATGCTTATGTATTTTCAACGGTGGAGTTTCTACACACCATAGATTAAGGGTGTGAAGCTCTGCTGTACCTCGAGTATTAATGCAATTACTATTGTTCTTCCATTCAATTCCGCTTGTTCTTTTACCAAGATATCACTTGTTCTTCAACATGATGATGGTGATGATTGACGCCCATCACCACTCTCACCTATGAACAAGGTGACTGACAACCATTCTTGTTCTACAAGCATTCGAGGCTTAGTGAATATCTCTTGGATTCTTCGGAGTCTTCGTGGTATAGGCAGGACCTGATGGCAGCATTCAAGAGAATCCGGAAGGTCTAACCTTGTCTGTGGTGTTCTGAGTAGGATTCAATGACTGAATGACTGTGACGTGCTTCAAACCCTGAGGGCGGGGGCGTTAGTGATAACGCAAAAGAATCACTGGATTCTATTCCGCGCCTGATTGAGAACCGACAGATGAATTCCGCTATGCCGTGACAGGACATATGCAATCGCTTTCACTGAGAGGATGGGAGGTAGCTGCTGACAACAGTGAGACCCTACACGAGCTTGCCATGGAAAGGAGTAAGAAGGATTGGATGAAGGCTGTAGGAAAGCAGAGAGACGGAAGGGAAGGCATCTTCATACACTTGTCTGAAGCTCTTACACCAATGATATACATAAGTATCACTATCTTTATCTTTATGTCATTTTCGTTCATCATCATACATTTGAGTTTGCCTGACTAAGATTTACAAGATGACCATAGCTTGCTTCAATACTAACAATCTCCGTGGGATCGACCCTTACTCACGTAAGGTTTATTACTTGGACGACCCAGTGCACTTGCTGGTTAGTTGTGCGAAGTTGTGTAATGCCATGGTATTGAGCGCACCAAGTTTTTGGAGCCATTACCAGGGATTATGAGAGTTGTGAAAAAGTATAGTTCACAATTTCGCCGACCACCTAGCATCCAAGAAAAAGGAAAATATGTGGTACATGGATAGCGGATGCTCTAGGCATATGACCGGGAAGACAACCTTCTTCATAAAGCTTGATGAATATGATGGAGGACTTGTTACCTTTGGTGATGATGCAAAAGGAAAAATAGTGGCTGTTGGGAAAGTTGGTAAAAACTTTTCTTCTTGTATAAATGATGTGCTTCTTGTAAATGGTTTGAAACATAACTTACTTAGTGTTAGTCAATTGTGTGATTTAGGTTTTGATGTTATCTTTAAGAAGTTTGTTTGCTTGGTTGTTTGTGAGAAAACTGGGGATGTTTTATTTGAAGCTAAAAGATGCAATAATGTGTATGGATTAACTCTTGAGGATTTAAAGGAACAAAATGTAACATGCTTTACCTCACTTGAATCTGAAAAATGGCTTTGGCATAGAAAGTTGGGACATGCTAGCATGTACCAAATTTCTAAGCTAGTCAAAAGGAATTTGGTTAGAGGAATTCCAAACATCAAGTTTGATAAGGATCTTACTTGTGATGCTTGCCAATTGGGCAAACAAGTAAAATCCTCTTTTAAATTAAAAGATGGAATCTCAACCAAAAGGCCATTGGAAATGTTACATATTGATCTTTTTGGTCCTACTAGAACTCAAAGTTTGGGAGGTAAACATTATGGCCTTGTTGTAGTTGATGATTACTCTAGATTCGGTTGGGTACTTTTCCTTGCTCATAAGAATGATGCGTTTTATGCTTTTTCCACCCTTTGCAAGAAAATTCAAAATGAAAAGGATTTGAAAATTGCCCATTTGAGAAGTGATCATGGAAGAGAATTTGAAAATCAAGATTTTGAAAAATTCTGTGATGACTTAGGGATTTCTCATAACTTCTCATGTCCTAGAACACCCCAACAAAATGGGGTGGTTGAAAGAAGGAATCGAAGCCTTCAAGAAATGACTAGGGCCATGCTATGTGAGAATGATATTCCTAAATTTTTATGGGCTGAAGCTGTGAACACAGCATGTTATATTTTGAATAGAACAATCATTAGAAAAGGGTTAAAGAAAACTCCTTATGAGCTATGGAAAGGAACCCCTCCAAATCTTAAGTATTTTCATGTTTTTGGATGTAAATGCTTTGTGCTTAATAATAAAGAAAATCTTGGAAAGTTTGATCCAAAATCCTATAAAGGAATGTTTGTTGGATATTCCACCACAAGCAAGGCTTATAAAGTTTATCTCAAGGAACATAGGACAATAGAGGAATCCATACATGTTACCTTTTGTGATTCTAACTTAATTCCCAGTACTGTGATAGATAATGATTCAGATGGAGAAGAAGCTGGAACAAGCAAAGAAAATCCCAAATCTGTCCAGAATGAAGAATCTGCAAGTCCAGTTTTGTCTCGTCAGATTGAAGGAGAAACTCCCGATTTATCTCCTGAGCAGGGACGAGAAACTGAAACAGTGAGACCACCAGAAGTTCATCAAAGCTCAACACCTGTCCGAAAGCCCAGAGAATGGAAGTCTATGAAGGGTTATCCTCATGACTTCATCATTGGTGATCCCTCTCAAGGTGTAACAACAAGATCATCCACCAAAAGGCCAACCGAACCTAGCAATCTTGCTCTCTTGTCACAAATAGAGCCCAACAATGTCAAACAAGCTCTTAAGGATCCATCATGGGTCAAAGCAATGCAAGAGGAGCTTGCTCAATTTGACAAGAATAAGGTTTGGACACTAGTACCTCACCCGGATGGTAAGAAGGTAACGGGTACTAAGTGGGTTTTTAAGAATAAACTTGGTGAGGATGGACAAGTTGTTCGTAACAAGGCTAGATTAGTGGCCCAAGGTTACGATCAAGAAGAGGGTATTGATTTTGATGAGTCTTTTGCTCCGGTAGCTAGAATGGAAGCAATTAGGTTGCTTCTTGCCTATGCTGCCCATAAGGGTTTCAAAATGTTTCAAATGGATGTTAAGTGTGCATTCCTTAATGGTTTTATTGATAGGGAAGTGTATGTGGCTCAACCCCCCGGTTTTGAACATAAAGAATTTCCAAATCATGTTTTTAAATTAACTAAGGCTCTTTATGGTCTTAGACAAGCTCCAAGAGCTTGGTATGAGAGGCTTAGTGCCTTTTTGTTGGAAAATCATTTTCAAAGGGGAACCACCGACACTACCTTATTTATTAAGACATCTAATGATGATATCCTTCTTGTTCAAGTTTATGTTGATGACATTGTATTTGGTTCGGCCAATATCTCCTTGTGTGAAGAGTTTGGAAAACTCATGACTAGTGAGTTTGAGATGAGTTTAATGGGAGAGCTTACTTTCTTTCTTGGCCTCCAAATTAAGCAAACTCCTAGTGGTACTTTTATTCACCAAGGAAAATATGCAAAAGAACTTATTAAAAAATTTGGCCTAGAAAATTCCAAATCAATGGGCACTCCTATGCATCCCAATACTAAACTTGAAAAGGATGATGATGGCCAAAATGTGGATGAAACAAGGTATAGAGGAATGATAGGTTCACTCATGTACCTTACCTCCTCTAGACCGGATATAGTCCAAAGTGTGGGTGTATGTTCAAGGTTTCAATCTCATCCAAAAGAATCCCACCTCACGGCTGTTAAACGCATCATTAGATACATTAAGGGAACTTGTAATTATGGATTATGGTATCCTAAATCTGATGACTTTTGTGCAGTAGGGTTTTGTGATGCAGATTATGCGGGAGATCGGGTGGATAGGAGGAGCACCTCCGGCATGTGTTGCTTCCTTGGAAGCTCACTCAACATGTGGTCAAGCAAGAAACAAGCCACAGTGGCTCTATCCACTGCCGAAGCCGAATATGTTTCCGCATCTGCTTGTTGTTCACAATTAATTTGGTTAAAAACACAATTGGAAGATTACAAATTAAAAATCAATAGTATACCCTTATTTTGTGATAATATGAGTGCTATAAACATTTCAAAAAATCCTGTTCTGCACTCAAGAACTAAGCACATTGAGATAAAATATCATTTCATTAGGGAACATGTGCAAAAGGGTACTATTGATATTCAATTTGTTAAATCTGAAGACCAAATTGCTGATATTTTTACAAAACCTCTTTGTGAAGACAAATTCTGTACTTTGAGAAAAAGTTTGGGAATGCTTGATTTAAGTTTCATTGAAAATCTGTGAATTTGTGATTCTGTTCAGTTTTGCTCGTAGGTTTGGACGAGATAAAAATAATGGCACAATGGAAGAGCTGTGGTCAAGGGGGAGGCATCGCAGAATTCAAAATTTTATGGGCCCTACCAAAATTTCTATGACCCCACAGTAACAGTTTTGTTAACTTCCTTCCCATACAAATAAAGAATCTTCTTCCTTGTGTCACCATATCCTCTTGGAAGTGGTTAGTGTCAAATCAAATCCTACTCTCCATCTAATCCCTTGATTTAAGGCAACCACTTTTCAGTTTTAGATTTCAAAAGTTAAAAAGGAAATCATCTTTTTGGGCAATAACCGCCCACTAATGATCATTATTTCCATCCCTCTCTCTCTCCACGCCACATTAAATGCGTCACCCACCTTGCTTCTCTCCCACTCCACTCGGTTATCAACCACACCCTTTCATATTCTCATTCCTCCATTACTATGAAAAAGAAAACCGCGCCAAGAAAGAGTGAAAAAATTCTTTTATCTCAAAAACCATCAACACCTCAAACCCACACTCACATTCACATTCATTCAACCTCATCATCTTCTCTTTCACCATCATCCAAACAAACAACCACCATGAGAAAAAAGGTGATTGCTCACAAAAGCTCAGGCCGAGGCAAGAACAAGAAGCCCGTAGTCGAAGAAGAAGAACAAGAGTCTCACACTTCTCCCACTCCTTCACCTCCACCCTCATCACCGAAGAAGTCCACTCCCGGAAAAAGTTCACAAAAGAATCAAGGGTTTGCACTCAATGACACCACTGAACCACCCAACTTGGAATCCTTGGAATTCCGAGACAAGTATGGCAAGACTCACTCTCATTTTGATCCAAGCAGGTTTAACTCATGCACCTCCTTCGAGTTTCACAAGGAGGTTATGGAGAAACGTCATCTGTGCACTACCTACCTTGTTAGTCTCGACAATCTCAAGAGCACCAACATTCCCTCTCTGTTTGATCTTCTCAACTGGAAGCCTCTGCTCCTTATCAAAAAGCCGGTGTACCCAGGCCTTGTTCGAGAATTCTATGCTAACATGCGACTCATTGATGGCACCCTTCATTCCTATGTCAAAAGGGTTCAAATAGCCCTTGATGCTGAGACAATTGGAGCGGCCCTGGGCTTCAAGGATGAAGGACCGCGAGCATACATGGTGGAGAAATGGGACACACAAGTCGGCATTTCTCACAAAACTGTTCTTCAGCACATTTGCACAAACCTCTCCGGATTGCATGGAACCACTCCAACTCACAAAGCTCTTGGACCGGTCAATTCCTTGCTTCACCGCATCATCACTCATATTCTGACTCCCCAAAGCGGCTCACACAACCGAGTAACATTTTCTGACTGTCTCATATTATTTTCTTTGGTTACCTCTACCCCTATTTCCTTTGGTTACATCATGATTAGGCACATGTGGGATTCGGTTAAAAGCACTAGAAAGGCTAACTTGCCTTATGGTATGTTTTTAACTAGAATATTTGAGTACTTTAAAGTTGATTTGTTGAATGAGAAGGTAGAAAATGAGGTGTCTACAATCCGAGGAGGAGGAGCAACCAAGGAAACCAAAGGGCGAAAATCGGACAGTGAGCATGAAGGAAGGCCAGAATCTTCCAAAACAATCAGATCATTTCAACAGATTCTGGGAGAGTTTTCAAACATGGCAGACATAATGTTCCGATCTCATAAAGAAGCCCGAAAGCAAGCTTATGAAAATGAGAAAGCTTGGAAAAACTGCAAGGAGCGGGTTAATCTGATGCTGGAACACCTGAACAAGGATTTGGGAGATGATAGTGAAGGAGACGCTGAGGGAGAAGACTTTCACTTATCTGATGATTAGCACTTGTCTTTATTCTGTTTGATATTGGCTCCATTAGGCTCAATCTCTTTTTTGTATAAGCATGACTTGATACTCACTGCTTTAGGGTAATTTTTAGGATACTGTGATACACTTTTGTTATTTTATTTTGTTATGTTTATCATGTTTTGTGCAGGTGCCCCTTTGATGACAAAAGGGGGAGGAAATTTAGGTTCCAAAATTGAAATTGGAACGAAACAGGGGGCTGGAAAAAACAGGGGTTGAAATTTTCATTTTTGAAATTTCATGATTACCCTTGTTCAAAGAATGCATGTTGATTGCATATGATCATTGCTGTTTGAACTACATTTGTTTATCATGATTAGTCTATTTTAGCATTTGGTTGATAATGATGTTTGATGCATGGCTGATTGATTCATCATTGATAAACTGGTTGGTTTAAAAATTTATTTTTGGCAGTTCCTTTAATTGTGTAACATATCAAAACTGCCTTGTTTTGGTCTTCAAATATTTTTCATCATGTTGATTTGCTCTGATATCCTAAATAGGAAAATGTTTGAAAAATATTTGGATATTTTTTGTTGTATGGAAAAAAGGTTGAGCAGTAAATCAGTTTATGATATCAAATGAGTTTTGATTATCAATTAAAACTGCTCATAAATCAAGCAATTTAGCATTATAAAATTTGCTAAATAACATTGTTACTTGAAGCTTGATTTAAATGTTACAGGTTTATGCTTCCCTTGGTAAAATAGCACATATTAAGGGGGAGCCATGTGACATTTTGAAAGGGGGAGAAATTCAAATCAAAGGGAGTATTCCTTACTCAATTTTTTAATTTCTTTCCATTTCAATTTTAATAATGTTTGTCATCAAGGGGGAGATTGATGAGTTTGGAAAACTCTAAAATAATACTTGTGATGACTAAACATTATTAAAATAAATAATTACAAAATTATTAATCTGATTTTCATTTAACATATTTTGATTAATAATTTTGTTGCAGGTTTCATGATGGGCCGAGGAATAAGTTTCTGACTTAAGCCCAACAATTAGCCTTGTTGCATGCTTTATATTATGAGGCTGAAATTTTATATTAATGGGCCAGAATAAATATTAATGTTGCAAGCCCAAACAAATGCTTTCTTATTTGCTTCCTATGCTTGATCCGCTACACAATTGTATCAGGAAAGCAAATGCTTATCAAATGGGCCAGCTTTGATCATATTGTCACAAGCCCAAATTATACTAAAGAGAATAGGTTCCATGTTTGGTCCGAATCAAAAGGAAAATGAAAGCATAGTGCTTCCAACGGAACCAAGCTCTAACAAAGTGATGGATTTCAAAATCTATTACATTGTTAATTAATGCATGGGGAACATGAGAGAGAAAAAAAAAATTTCAGCTGAAGTGATTGATGGCTATTATGTCAAACACGCCACTCTATGTTAGGGGAGTAAAAGCAAGCTATTCAAATTAATTTGCTTAACCACTTTGCTTTGCTTTTATTCAGATTCTTTGTTTCTCTCTCATCTCTTTCTTCTTCTCTCTTTGGTCCTTGTCCAGGAAACAATGGACGCCGAGCTCTTCAACGAAGAAAAGGAAAGAGTTGCATGCATCAATACCATCAAGCTAATGATGGCAAGAAAACATACCAAAAGAAAGATGAGCTGTGGCTAAGATGCTTACCAAATGTGGTTAGATTTGGTGAAGCTATCTTGAGCCTTTCATGCTCAAAAATGGAAGAAGAAGATTCGGCCAAGAGGAGAGATTCTTGGAGCATGGCTTGTCTTCGATTCTGATCAACCACCACAGGGAGTAGCTAGAGTGGCGAAGTGATGGTTGGAGGCAGAGATTGAAGCAGATGAAGTCATCATCATCATGAGGCATCAAGGGCCAGAAATCCATCTTGGAGAGGAAGCCAAGGATGGAGAGCCCGGATTGATGTAGGGTGATGATCAAGAAAGGACTAGAGGTAATTGCATGTTGGGTTTAGCATGGTTATCTCTTCTCTCTCTGTGTGGCCGAACCGGTTTGTTGAAGGAGGAAGAAAGTTGGTTCGGTTTTGGCTTCAAGTGTGGAGGCTTTCCTATTTCTTTAAAAAGGGGGAACAACCACTGTTTGAAGCAAGGAGAAAATTTGAGAGTGCAAGGCACAGAGTTCTCAGAGCTACCTGAGCTAACAGATTTCTCTTCTCCTTCAATGTTTTCTGTTTAGTATTTTTCTGTTTAATTTTGTCATGTCTTGAGTCTCATGGTAAAAGGCAAACAAGTGAGGTTTGTAATGAAAAACCATAGAGCGGAAAAAGGCAGAGAGTGCAAAATTAAAAGAAAAAGCCATAGATGTCTTAGAGTTCCTTTGTTCATCTATGTTGTGTATCATGATTCTGTGGGAATCCCCTTGTAAGTTGGGTTAGCACTTTACAAGTTGTAATCTGATTGATTATAGTGAAATTCCATCATGTTTGTGATGGAGACTGGATGTAGGCTGCACTGCACTTAGCAGCCGAACCAGGATATATCTGGGTGCAAGTTCTTTCTCTTTCTACTCCATTTCTGTTTTCTACCACACACGAGCAAAAGCTAGAATTATCTCGTGCCAAGTGACGAGACAAAACAAAAAGTCTCGTGGCAAGGGACGAGACAAAACAAAGTTGCTCGTGTTAAGTGACGAGCAAAAACAGAAAAGTCTTCTCTGAAGTTCAGCAAGTGTAAGCATCGAAAAAGGGGGCTAAGATTCAACCCCCCCTTCTCTTAGCCACTGAAACCATCATGATCAAACAACAACACGGTTTCTCATCTCATCCACTTCTTCAGTTTTGCCATTTTTATTGCAGTTGTGACATAGATCGTGTCGGCTAAATCTTCCACCCATCTGAAGTAAGCATGCCTCCAAGTTTTCTTGAACCACAAAGTCCCAATAACTCCCCAAAACCCAGTTGCAAAGCCAATTGCAATCACAAAGTAGAACAACCACTTTTCCAACTTATCTAAGCTGCTGTCTTCATCTTCAAATTCACTGCTCCCATCAACTTGACGTGAATAACCACATTTGTTGGGTAGAGGAGATCCACATAGATATGGGTTGCCAGCATAACTGGATGAATCATAAGTCAAAAACTGGTTATCTGTGGGAATTGGGCCAGAGAAGTTATTGTGTGACAAGTTTAAATGACTTAGTAATGTTAAAGCTGACATGCTGCTTGGAATTGTACCCGAGAGTTGGTTAGTTGAAACATCAAAGGATTCAAGTGATGTCATATCCCCTATCATGTTAGGGATCTTTCCGATCAAATGATTGTTTGATAGATTCAAGCTATGCAATCCATCGAGCAATGTTATTTCTTTCGGAATGGAGCCAACCAAATTATTCTGGGACAAATCCATGAGGACTACAAGCTTCAATATTCTTATGTAGTCAAGTTCTCTTCCTTTTATGACTTCTATGACATCCTCCATTTGCCAATCAAATTCTCGTCTATCAGACGAATTGCGAGGCTCAGCAGCAGATGAAGTAGGAGACAAAGCGGGACCCTCAAGAGTCATTCCTCGAAGATTGCCTATGCACCGAGGGATTGAACCATTTAGATTGTTGCGAGAAAGGTCCAAGATTTTAATGGATGATAGTTCACATATCTGTGAAGGAATGCTACCACTTAACCTGTTTTGCCTCAATCTTAGAATTTGTAGCAAAGAAAATGTGTTAGCACTCCATGATGGGATGGTTCCAGAAATTTGATTCTCTCCGAGATCCATAATCAACAACTGTGGCATATTTCTCACAGATGCTAGAAACTCTCCATGAAGGCTGTTATTGTTCAAATGCAACCATGAGAGAGAGGAGAGATTCCCAAATGAGCTTGGAACAGCCCCTGAGAGTTTGTTGGATGACAAATTTATTTCTTCCCATGCTTTGTTATCCTTCCAACAATTGGGGATTTTACCAGATAGTCTGTTCTTTGAAAGGTCAAGGATACTCAAATCATCAACTTGGCACAATGATTTTGGAATTGAACCATTTATGAGGTTATTTCCAAGAATCAAGTACAACAAATTGGGCATTATATGACCAATATGTTCAGGAAGCGAGCCACTGATTTGATTATGTGAGAGATTCAAATACCACATTTGTGAGAGAACCAAAAGCCTGCTTTCTTCCACTGTAATGGGTCCATTCAAATTGTTTGAAGACAGATCCAGGTTGATTAGATTCACAAGTTTTTGAAAATCAATACAAATTCTCCCATCTAGTTTATTCCTTGAAAGATCAAGCCAATTAAGATTTACAAGCTGGTTAAGACTTGGAGGGATGATTCCTTTTAAATTATTATTTGACAAATCAAGATTAGTTAGATTTATAAGTTGACCAAGACTCGAAGGAATGGATCCCGTCAGATAATTATTTGAGACATTAAAATATTGCAAATTTACAAGTTGCTCAAGATTTTGAGGAATAATTCCCTTTAAATAATTATTTGAGACATCAAAACGTTGTAAATTTACAAGTTGTCCAATATTTTCAGGAATTGTTCCCTTTAAATAATTATTTGAGGCAACAAGTTCTTGTAAATTTACAAGTTGTCCAAGATTTTGAGTAATGGTTCCATTAAATAAATTATTTGAAAGATCGACGACCTGTAAATTTACTAGTTGTCCCATAAAATCAGGAAGATCTCCTTCTAACTTGTTGTTGGACAGATATAAATTTTTCAATTTCAGTAATTTTCCAAAAGAAGACGGAATGGGACCATAGAAAAAATTATCTTGGAAATCAAGCCTGCCTAGATTTTCAAGTTGTCCTAACCAAGATGGCAATTGATCATTAAATTCATTTTCACTCAAGTCAAAATTCTCCAAATCATGTCTAATGCAGGTAGACAAATCATTATTTCCAATGGATTCTTTTCGGAGTCTGTTTCGTGCTATATATAAACCTTTTAGGTGACACATATTTTTTAAAATGGATGAAATGGAACATTCCATGGATGTTAATTTATTACTTGAAAGACTGAGATAGACAAGTTTCTTTAACTCAACAAACCAAGATGGAACTGAAGTGAAAGAGTTGTCAGAAAGGTCAAGGGACTCAATGGCAGTCATATTTTGTAAAGCATCAGGAATTGGACCCTGGAAGTTATTAAATGTGAGAAAAAGGTGCTTGAGTTTCTCAAACTTGTGAAACCAGGATGGAAGAGAGTCAAAATTGTTCCCAGAAAGGTCCAATAATTCCATGGAAGTAGCATTTTGAAAAGCATTTGGAATTGGACCATGAAGCCCACACCCTGAAAGATCAAGATACTCAAGTTTCTTGAAGTTGCCAAACAAAGATGGATTTAAAGTAATACTATTCCCACCAAGATCAAGATGCACAAGACATGTCATGTTTTGTAAAGCATCCAAATTCGACACACTAAGTCCATTGTCGGCAAGACTTAGGAATTGAAGATTAGGAGCAGTGATGGTGAGATTAATAATATTAACCTGAGGGAGGAACAAGAAGCAACTTTGTCAAGTCCATGAATTATTAACCATCCAACTATCCAAGTAATAAGTTAGGACAAATACCTGATACTCATTGTAAATAGAGCTCATATCAAGGTGTTCCAGCAATGGCAATTGAGAAATCCAATTGATGTTGCTGGCTGGTGAAAATTCATTCTCACTCAGATCAAGAAAGTGGAGGTTGGTGAGATTTCCAAGATTGTTGGGTATTCTCCCGCCAAAACCAGCATAAGAGAGGGACAAATACCTGAGGCGTTGCATAGAACCAATGAACATGGGTATGGGACTCCCATAGAAGTGATTTCCACTCAAGTCCAAATGAGTCAAGTATTCCAGTTCCAGCAGCGATGAATTAACATTCCCACCTTCTAAAGATTGATCGTCTAAAAGGTAACAGTTGTTCTCATCATCACTTCTTAACCAATATTCTCCTTCCCACATAGATCTCAAGCATTTCACATAAGGAGTGGTGAGATCAAGCATGACAACATGACCAGTAACATTATCACAACCAATCCCTTTCCATCGGCAGCAGTCATCACCATGCCATGAGGAAAGCATGTTAAATGGATCAGTCAGGGATGCTTTGAACTTCAAAAGAGCTTGCCTCTCTCTTTCAAGACACAGAGAGTGCAGAGTAGTACTTGAATTTGCACAAATGCCTGCAATTTCAGCCATCACCATCACAAATACCAATACTGCGCATGCAGCAACATTTTGGTATCCAATTCCCATTTTCAGTTATTGGTGATATTTAATTTGTGAATGGCTTTCACTCCACTCACTCAACCACATTATATATACATAATCATGAGAATGGAAAAATCAATCAAACCAAGCTTTACGTTCCAAGAGTCTTGAGTATGTGTGGTAAAGTTGTAGTCTCCAATGCTTATCTTAAAAGTCTTTGAGCGATTCTCTCTCAGTTTCTAATTATTCCAGGAGTACCAAATACGCATGGAAAATAATGTATCAATTTGCTCTAATTCTTTGTTATATCCTTGTCACTCTTTAAATTTATACGTAGATGTTTATGGCATGATATGTATTTTTTCCTTCCTTCATAAACACGGCAAAACAAAGCATGTAGCAATCAGGTATGGATTCCATGCCACTCTCTCATTAATGTATGAAAATTCATAAATATTAGCTCATCATTATTTTTATTAGAACCCAAATATTGTTTGGAAAATTGAAAATAATCAACTATAATGTAACCACTATCAAATATAAAAGAGAAATATAAATCCTTTTTTAATTAAAAGAGTGAAGTTAGTGTCCTATTTTGACTATTTCTATACTCTTAGCTTACAAATTAAAACATTTTATTAGATTTTTTATTTTAAATATATTTTTACACTTGTCTTACTTTTTTCACTTTTTAATTAATAAGTATTTTAAATATACACATTTAATTTAAGATTATAAACATATTATAAGTTCTATATATTTATAAGAATATAGTTTATTTAAAAGCGTAAGATAACTTTTTTATTTTATGAATTAATTTTTGTTATTAAGTTAAATACACTCAATTTTAATCATTTATTTGATTCAACATAGTTGATTAGTTGTACTACCCAGCAATTGTCCAAGTATGATAAAGAATTGTGAAATAATCAAATAACAATTAATTGATTTCTCAACTTTAAACTAATTTGTTTTCAGTTTTAATTAAACCATAAATCAAGATAATTTCTCTATCTTGATAAAAAGTTGACGTAGAACGTTATTTGACATTATGTCATGCCATTGCCAATTAAGCAAGCTAACTTGTAGAAAATATGGTTTTAATCAATTTGCCAATTTTATCATTAATTAAAATGTAAATTCATTATATAATTATTTACATGCATAAAGCTGAGGATCGGACTTATTAATTTAGTACTTTTTTTTCCGTTAATCGTTTAATTTTGCAACTTGCATAAACCTATTGTTTTGCTACCCATAATAAGTTGAATATCCATATAGCTTAGGTATTTTATGAACTATAGTACTGTTAATGATATACTTGGCTTGATCATATAAATTGTAAATTAATTATTTAAGTTTTTTTATTTGCATTGTAAATATAAATGAAAGAATTTGTCTAAATGAAAGAGATGTATAATAACGTGAGTTTTGTAATTCTTAACTAAAATTACAAACCAACAATATACGATAATAATCAATTTATATTCCAACAAAGCAGTTAAAATTTGATTATTCTAATTGTAAGTTATTAAACATAATATTAAAATTTGATTATTCTAATTGGTGACTAAATTGAATAATAATTAAATTAGTTTCCAACTTTTATCTAATAATCAATTTGGTCTATAAATAAGAAAATAATCAAATTGATCTTATAATTTTTATCTAATGATCTGATCAAACCTCCTAATTAAAGCTCTGTTTTTTTTTTTTTTTGCCAAAATAAGGTTACTTAATGACATATCTCATATTATCAATTAACTAATGAAAAAATGTAATTAATTACTCTCATATTTTTTTAAGTAAAAATTCAACACAATTATAAGTGAAACATGTTATAAAAAATAAAATAAAATAGAATACACAAAACACAAAACAATAAACAAAATAAAATAAAAGCTAAACCACGAATTTATAATGTTTCTTATATATCCATTTTTTGAAGTTTAATATCTACACTTTATTAGTTTCAGATTATTCATTCGTTTAAATAACACTATTATATTTTTTATTTTTTGAATTCATCAACACATTCGCAAAGAATAAAAAAATTGAATTGTGATGCTAGTTGATTTGTTCTTTTTGGCTATGCTGATTTTGGTTGTATCATTCGCAATCCTGATAGATGTTGATTGAAAGGTTGCACTGAGAAAGTCGAAGTGTGCAGTGTTCTTTTTGCTGAATTGTATGCAATTTGGAGAGGTTTACTTTTTGCTTGGCAGAGTGAATTTCGTGAGGTTATTTGTGAAACAGACTGTTTAGAAACTCTTTTCTTGGTAAACCAAAATATTTGACAAAGCATATACAGGAGGTTATGAATTGGAATTGGAGAGTCTCTATTCTTTTAATTCAGAGGACTGCAAATAGTGTTGCAGATTGTATGGCTAAAGCAGCTGCTTCTAGCGAGGACATTCACTCGAATTGGAGCCAACCATGGAGTGAGCTTCAACATCTAATAGATTTAGATATAACCCTAGCCAATTAATTTAGTTTTATCTCTTTTTTTTTTCTTTCTTTTCTATTTAGTCACCCAAAAAAAGAATAAAAAAATTTCTAACGACTTAATATGTTTTCATTCATATGAAATTTGTAATATTTCATGAATTTAGTAAAAACTTTAACTAGGTAAATTTCTTATTCAAATTTGCTTTAAATTCTTTAAGTTTAGTTATCAATTTAAAATTTTCAATTCATTCATAATTCTTCATAAATGTTGGTGTTGTTTTGCACAAAAAAAATAACTTATATTCTTGTAATTTCTACTATCTAATTTAGGGTGTAAGTTAATTTTCAATTTCAATTCAATTTTTTTTGTTTTACACAACACACACCCACTTCTACTATTACTCTATTAGCATAGTTCTATATTCCTTCCATGTTCCAAATGAAGCAAACAAAGTTGCTATTCGGACCCAAGCCTTCACTGTAACAGGTTAAGGACTAATTCGTCGCGAATCTGAGCTCCATTTAAGGGTCTGCCGCTGGTCAATGGGTTGCTGCATGCACAAGACGGGGTTCGAACTTCCAACACTTGTTTAAACAGACGAGTGAGCTAACCACTCGACCAACCCAAGTTGATTAATTTTAAATATTTTTAATGTTGTAGTGTGGATACCAAATTTTGTCCGATCCAACATAATATTTTCCAAAAAAAAATTCAGTTCTATCAATATAAAAAGAAAAAAACAAAAACATCAGAAAAAAAAAATAGAACAAGTCCGGCCAATATAGCCCAATATTTCTCAAGACCAAAACCGAAAGCTCAAGATTTTTTTATTGGACTTCAACAAAATTGCTTCTGTGACATCCAAAACAAACATGCAAATTAAACCTGTTACATGCCTTGACCAAAAAAAAAAAAAAAAAAAAAAAAACCTGTTACATGCATCAGCATTATGATTATGATTATGATTAAGTAATACAACACAAAAGAAAAATAACAACATATGATATGATAGCAAGAGAAAAAAAACATCAATAATGAAATTATCCACTGAACGAAGGCATAAAATATCAGCGCCCACTTCTTAATTAATCTGTCAAAAAATTTCAAATAAACGAAGAAATGAATTGGAAGATATGAGAATGCAATCATATCAAACATTTTTTATGCTCTATAAATTCTTAAGAAGCATCAAAAGCAAAGGGGAGGGCCAAAAATTAGAAAACACATAAAAGCAAAGGAACTTAAGATGCGAATTTTTTTACTACAAAAACATATATATTTCTGCAGAGAATATCACAGTTAAGACAAAAAAAAAGATGGAGAAGTAGTAAAGTAATAGTTCAAAAACTGAAGCAAAATAAACATATTCAATATTAGGTATATTTTAAATTTCTGAACGCAATTTTTTTCTCTTTTCAAATTTTTCTCTTATTCAATTTTTTTCTCATTTTATCATATAATATTCATAAAAAAAAATTCATCTGTTCACCTATAAAAAAGAGTTTAATTAATATATACCATAAAGATACATAATAAACTTACTATTAATAAAAAATTTTAAATATTTTTATTTAATGATTACAAAATAAATACATTGAAAATTTCAAAGAGAAAAGAATAAATAAGTCATTGTCCTTTTGATCCGCGAACATTTAAATTCTCGAGAATTTGAAAATACATTTAAGTCCCTACCATTTCCAAAACTTAGATATATCGAACTTTCATGTTCACTTGGGTCTGTCAGACCCAACGAAAAAATCAAATGTGACTCATATTGTACTGACCTGGTTGATATGAATGCACACGTGAAAAAGTTTTTAAAATGAAATAAACTAGACTCAGGGATCAATGTCTCCAGATAAGAGGTCAAGAACTTAATTGTATTTTTGAATTTTCATAGACTTAAATATCTACGGATCAAACAATCAGAGATCAATTTATCATTTTCTCTTAAACTTTTTATATTTTCAAAAAAAAATTTATTTTATAATCTTAATATGTACCTTTAAAACATTGATAGATAAGCTCTAAAAAAAATTATACTATTCTTGTTTCTATATCAATAAAAATTATCTTTAATATCTTTTTTTCTATGCTAATATTTTGAATAGAATAAGTTCAGACCTGTATATATATATTTAAGTTGTGTTGCAAATTTTATGAATGAATAAGGCATGTAATAATAAAAATCAAGAAAATGAATGTATGTGACAAATTAAAAATATATATAATCGTATAATTTGGATTAAAAAATTTGTTGCAATTGGTTCTGCTGTTACTGAATTTGTGTTGTTGTTTTATTGTAACTAATAATTTATAATTGTATAATTTTTATTATTATTGATTTTAGATTTGAAATTGTGGTTGATGATTGCTTAATTATTTTTTAATCTAAAATTTTTGTTGATTTATTGTAGTTGTTGTTGTTGCTGAATTATTGCTAGTAAATTTTTTAAATATAAAAAAAAAAGAAAAGAGGGTTCAGATAGAAAGAAAATGGTTGGGAATAATAGGTGGGTGGTAGTGATTTAGGACGATAAACTGATAATTAAGAGAAAAAAAGTGTGACGGTTATGGTGGCAATGGTGAGGGCGATAAAAAAAAGGGGGTAGAGAGAGAGAAAATGTCTAGCGATGGTGTTGATGATGCAGAGGTTAGTGGTGAGGGGGGAAAAGTTTTTTTATTTTTGTTTAAGGGCAAAATTGTCTGAAAATATTGTTCATGGACAAAAGAACGATTTTATAACGTTTTATAATGTTGAAGATGATTTTAATAAGAAAAAAAGATTGGGGACGATTTTGATGTTGACCTTACACCTTATGGTCATGGACAAAAAAAATACTTAACCATAATAAATATATTTATAAAACGTAAAAGAAAGAGTATAATGTGTGCAGTTTACATAAACAAATTTGAAAAGATTGTTACCATTCTCTTCATAGAGTGTTCGTCTAGTGAAGTATTGCACAACAATACACAGGGGAAATAATAAACTAGTGCATGCAGACAACACACTTATTTGAAAAAAAATTTTCTAAACGATTCTTAACAATTATCTCAAAAGACAACAAGGTTTTCAATAAAAAAATACCTTTTTTGACCATGATCTTTATATTTATGAGACTGATTAGGCTTTCTATCAATATTTTTTAGAAGCTAATCAGTCCCATAAAAATAAGGACCAGGGGCTGAAAAGGATATCTTTTTTGTTTGAGGCTTCGTAGTCTTTCGAAGAAATTATCAGACGTCGGGTTGAGTATTCACTCTACTTATTTATTTTATCTTTCTTTTCTTTCTTGGAATTATTGGTCAATTATTTTTCTTGTGCAGTGTTACTTTACTTGTTCCAAAGTATGCATGTCTCATTTTTAAATTTTTTAGTTAGTTTTCTAGATTTCCATCATCAACGTTATTTGTCATTTAGCTTATCAATTTTGTTGGAGAATCAAGAGGGGTCTGCTAATTCCTGTTGGGCTGGACTTCGAAGTCCATTTGACAACACAAGTATCATCCAAAATTAACCCCAAGTGAACAAAATTAACCCTAGCTAAACCCTTCTCTCCTTTTCACTGTTTCACCTCATCACCATTAAAACATGCAGTGTTAGCCCCAAATGAACAAAATTAACCCTAGCTAAACCCTCCCCTCCTTCTTCTTGTCTAGTGTTACCTTACTTGTTCCAAAGCATGCATGTCTCACTTTTAAATTTTTTAGTTAGTTTTCTATATTCATATAGTTCAGGTATTTTCGGAGGCTTTTTTATATAAATAAATAAATAAAATATATTAATTTTCATAATACGCATGTAGAAAAAGTTTGACCAAAATGTATAAGGCCACTTCAGGAGAAGCACCAGTAAAATGGGTTTACCCTTCATATCAAGTGGAGCACCTGCGAATTGCCTCTGCCATGGCAGAACCATATCCTGCTCGGCGCCAGGGAAATGAGCAGGAGAGACCATTTTGTGACTGGCGTCCACAAAATTGGCACTTTTGGTGAGGCTACTACAAATGGAGCCTATATCATTTGTACTGCAAACGAAATGGTACACTTAAAATGTACCGCATATGAAATTGGTTCCTAGTTTTCCTATATAAATGTTTGTGACGACCAGTGTGTTACCATTTATGGAAGGAACTATTCTCCTGCAGTCTCTTCCAACTCCAAAATCTCTCTTCCACCTCTTTACTTTCTTTCTCTCTTAAATACTGTGGTTCCTTGTTTTGCTGTGTGTATGACTTCTTAAAACATTTATATGATAATATATTCGAACGGAAAGTTTTTCATACAACATAAGGTATTACATTTGTTTGTGATGATCCACTTT
Organism: Arachis stenosperma; assembly: GCF_014773155.1. Taxonomy (NCBI): domain Eukaryota; kingdom Viridiplantae; phylum Streptophyta; class Magnoliopsida; order Fabales; family Fabaceae; genus Arachis; species Arachis stenosperma. The sequence goes on along the minus strand of NC_080386.1, from coordinate 133,558,130 downwards.
GGATAATGATTCCACCACAGACATCGTTGCAAGAGCTGAAGAATTTGATTCTCTTGATTATTGGCATGGTTGAAAAAAAAAAGAAAATCACGAAGTTGACTTACAAGATGCCAGATGTAGTAGTCAACTCATTTGCATATAAGAAAATATAGATTAAATCTGACCAGCATGTTTCGATGATGTTTTCTTATTATCGTAGCGTTGGAACTTTGTGCGAATCTTTAAGATATTGGTAGAAGCTCATCTAGTTCTAATAATGTGGAGTAGCTTAGAAATGTGGTATCAGCAGATTTCGTTCCGATTCAGGATATTCGTAGGACCCATAGTCCCACTTTTAACACCTTTGTGACGCCGGAAGAAAATACAGATAATCAGCATGCACGTTCCTTCCCTCCCAACCTTGTTGCATTCCGATAAGGTCATCATGATGGCATGGCAGAAACATCTGATGAAGATGAGATCGAAGATTTTAGCAGTAGTAGCACGTCTCCCAACAAGTACAGAATGTAACAACGTGCATATTGAATGAGGGCATTATCTTCTAAGTCAAGCGGCATCTGTTGAAGACGAGTCCTGAGCCACTTCAACTTTATGTTGAACTTCGTTGTCTCTACATGGCTGGCTGAAATATCACCAAGAAGTTCTTGACACTATTGCCATATATCTCTCTGGTGGAACTTGTTCCATGACCTCAAAGTACCACTGACAGGCTCGTCATCAATAGGCAACCCTAATTGCATTGCAAGATCCTCCAGAATTATGGTACACTCACCCAAAGGGAGGTGAAATATATGCGTTTCGGGATGCCATCTTTCGATAAAGGCGCTTATCAGTGGATTGTCATACTCGAAATGCTTTATTAAAAAAGCATAATAAAATTATGATCGTCTTAGATAAGGCTCAAGCTTCTGCCACCTAATTTCCATGTTTGGATTTGCCGGATCTAAAGAAAAACATCAACCAATGTGCCATGAGGAGTGAGAACATGGATGAGCTGCAATAGAAAGAAAATAAAAAATATAATTCAAAATACTATAACCAAAATTAAATACTAACAAAATTAATTCTAACAAAAATACTAATAACATCAATCATAAACCATAATCACTAAAACTAACCTTATGAAATAAATGTGCAGCAATATGAATTTTATCCAACTGATTAAGATTCTTTTCCACGTCGATTCTACTGCCACTCATCTTAATTTTTTTTCCAACCACAATACAAAATATTAAAGCCACAATCCGTGTTTACTGAAATAAACCAGTGCATACTCGTAGGGAGACTTGTGTTTATTGAAACTTTGCAGCTTTGACTCCCCATTTCGTGTGCGCCGCCAACGATTTGGAGCTAATTCACTGATGCTGCCCTGAGATGGCCCAATTCGTATGCGCCATTCACGATTTGCTCCATGTCGTGGTCGCCAGCAACAGATTTTCTGTGCAACTTTTCAGCCTGTCATGGTAAAGGCAATTTGTGGGTGCTCCACTTGATATGGAGGATTAACCCATTCGTGGGTGCTTCTTCTGAAATGCCCTTGCGCATTTGGCTCAAGCTTTCTCTGCATACATATTATGGAAATTAATATTTTTTTTATTTGTTTATATAAAAAAGCTTATTTTCTGAACTATAGTATTGTTAATCATATGCTTGGTTTGATCATATAAATTATAAATTAATTACTTAAGTTTTTATTTGTAAATAAAATAAAAGAATTTGTCTAGATGGAAGAGATATATAATGACGTGAGTTTTGTAATTTTTAACTAAAATTACGAACTAACAATATACGATAATAATCAATTTATATTCCAACAAAACAGTTAAAATTTGATTATTCTAATTGTAAGTTATTAAACATAATATTAAAATCTAATAACATAAAATATTTTAAATTGGTGAGTAAATTGAATAATAATTAAATTAGTTTCCAACTTTTATCTAATAATCAATTGGGTTTATAAATAGAAAAAATAATCAAATTGATCTTATAATTTTTATCTAATGATCAAACCCTCCTAATTAAAGCTCTATTTTTTTTTTCGCTAAATAAAGTTAGTTAATGACATATCTCATATTATCAATTAACTAATGATAAAATGTAATTATTATTTTAATATTTTTTTACATAAAATTCAACACAATTATAAGTAGAACATGTTATAAAAAATAAAATAAAATAGAAAACACAAAACATAAAATAATAAACAAAATAGGATAAAAGTTAAATCACGAATTTATAATGTACTTATATATATATATATATATATATATATATATATATATATATATATATATATATATTCTATCTTATATCCATTTTTTTGTTTTGCAAATATAATATCCACATTTTATTAGTCTCAGATTATTTACTCATTTAAATAATATTATTATATTTTTTATTTTTTAAATTCACTAATACATTTATAAAGGATAAGAGAATTTTTAACAACTCAATACATTTTCAATTATATGGAATTTATAATATTTTACAAATTTGGTAAAAATTTTGACTAATCAAATTCTTTATTCAAATTTGTTTTAAATGCTTTAAGTTTAGTCATCAATTTAAAACTTTCAATTCATAATTTTTTATTTTTCATAAATGCTGTGTTGTCTTAATTAAAAAAATAACTTGTATTCTTGTATTTTTTATTACTTAATTTAGGGTACAACTTGATTTCACTTTCAATTCAATTTAATTTTAAATTTTTTTAATTTTCTAGTGTGAATACCGAATGTTGTCCTACCCAACATAATATTAAAAAAAAGAGTAGTTTTTCTTTATTTGTATCAGAGTATTCATCAGGCCGGAAGCCCAATGACTAATCCTTCGAGTACTGCAGAGGCACACAAAGTGGGCGAGATGGTTAAGACTTAAGAGACACAGACTCTCATCCATCTGTGCCAACTTGCGTTGGTAAAAAAAAAAAAAGAAAAAGAAAAAAAAGGAGTAGTTGATAATTTAGTTTGCACCTATTATTCTGTGTGAAAAAAAGTTCAGTTCCATCAATAAATAAAAAACAAAAGCAGAAGAAAAACAGAAGAAAAAGTCTAAGCCAATATAGCCCATATTTCTTAAGACCAAAAACGAAGGCTCAAATTTTTCTATTGGACTTTAACAAAATTAAGTAGTACAACAACACAAGAAAAATAATAACATATGATACTAAGAGAAGAAAAAGACCGTCAATAATAAAACTATCTGCTGAACGAAAGTATAAAGCATTAACCCCGGCCCAGTTCTTAACCTGTCAAAAGATTCCAAATAAATAAACAAATGAGCTAAAAGATATGAGAGTACAATTATGTCAAAAGTCTTTCATGTTCTATAAATTTTGAAGAAGCATCACATATAAAGAGGAGGGCCAAAAATTAGAAAACACATAAAAGCAAAGGAACTTAAGAAGCGAATTTTTTTTTACTACAAAAAAATATTTCTGCAGAGAATATCAAAGTTAATACAAAAAAAATAAGTTGGAGAAGAAAAGTGATAGTTCAAAAACTGAAGCAAAATAGACATATTCAATATTAGGTATATTTTAAATTTTTGAAAGCAATTTTTTGTCTTTTTTTCATTTTTTTTTTCTCATTTGATCATGTAATATTCATAAAAAATTTCATCAGTTCACCTATAATAAATATATTTATGAAATGTAAAAGAAAGAGTATAAAGGTATGCAGTTACACAAACATATTTGAAATTAAAAGATTGTTGGCATTCTCTTCATAGTGTGTTCGTGTAGGTTAGTATTGTACAACAACTAGGGGGTGAATATGGATAAGATATGATAGAATTTAAATTTTATTTGTAGATTGAGAATATCCCAACTTTAATTTACCTTTTTTTTAAATTGCAGATATTTAATTTTATTTGTGAATTAATATTATTATAAAACTTTATAATAATTTAAAATATAACTAACTTTTATATAAAAAATATTAATTGATCAATTAATAATTTTTTAATAATTAAATATTTTTTATATTTAATAAAAAATTTAATTCAACATTTACTTGAAAAAAGATAAGGTGTAATTGTCATCCCTAACAACAATACAGGTGCCATAATAAACTAGTGCATGTAGAAGACCACTTACCTATTTATTTTATCTTTTTTTTTGAATTATCGGTCAATTATTTTTCTGGTTTACTTGTTTCAAAGCATCCATGTCTTTCTTTTTAATTTTTTAGTTAGTTTTTCACATTTCCATCGTCAATATTACTTTTTACACTTGTCTTACTTTTCTCACTTTTTAATTAATAAGTATTTTAAATATACACATTTAATTTAAGATTATAAACATTTTATAAGTTCTATATATTTGCAAGAATATAGTTTATTTAAAAGCGTAAGATAACTTTTTTATTTTATGAATTAATGTTTGTTATTAAGTTAAATACACTCAATTTTAATCATTTATTTGATTCAAGATAGTTGTACTATCCAGCAATTGTCCAAGTATGATAAAGAACGTGAAATAATCAAATAACAATTAATTGATTTCTCAATTTTAAACTAACTTGTTTTCAGTTTTAATTAAACCATAAATCAAGATAATTTCTCTATCTTGATAAAAAGTTGACATAGAACGTTATTTGACATTATGTCATGCCATTAGGCAAGCTAACTTGTAGTTGTAGGTATAGTTTTAATCAATTTGCCAATTTTATCATTAAGTAAAAATTATAAGATCAATTTAATTGTTATCCTTATTAGCAACTAATTTGAAAAAAAAATATTTTACGCTATTAAATTTTAATTATGTTGCAATAAATCGTGATTAGAATAAATAAATGTTAATCTTTTTATTAAAATGTAAATTCATTATATAATTGTATTTTATATATCTTCTTCATAATTGTATTTTATTGGAAATATATTTTTAAAGTTATCATTAATTAATGTGTTTGCAATTTACATAAACAAATTTGAAAAGATTCTCTTCATAGTTAATTGAGGATTGCACAAGAAGTCAACAATACAGGTGCCATAATTAAGTAGTGCATGAAGACCACGTATACCTATTTATTTTATCTTTCTTTTCTTTGGAGTTATCGGTCAATTATTATTGTTCCAAAGCATGTGTCTTACTTTTCCCAGATTCTCCAAAAACGAAGGCTCAAGACAAAAATTGCTTCTGTGACATCCAATCAACAAACATGCAAATTAAACCTGCTGGCATGCATGTATTATGATCATCATTAAGTAGTACACTACAAAAGAAAAATAACAAGATATGATAGCAAGAGAAGAAGAACATCAATAATGAAACTATCCGTTGAACGAAGGCATAAAGCATCAGCGCCTACTTCTTAATAAACAAAGAAATATTTTTTATGTTCTATAAATTCTTAAGAAGCATCAAAAGCAAAGGGGAGGGCCAAAAATTAGAAAATACATAAAAGTCAAAAATTAAAAAATATATAAAAACAAAGGAATTTAAGAAGCGATTTTTTTTTTTTACTAAAAAAAAATTTCTGCAGAGAATACCACAGTTAATACAAAAAAAAAAGTTGGAGAAGAGAAGTGATACTTCAAAAATTGAAGCAAAATAGACATATTCAATATTAGGTATATTTTAAATTTTTTAACGCAGTTTTTTTTTAATTTTTTTCTCATTTGCATCATGTAATATTCATAAAAAAAATTCATCGATTCACCTATACAAAAAAGGTTTAACTAATATGTACCATAAGAATACATAATAACCTTATCATTAATGAAAAGTTTTAAATATTTTCATTTGATGATTATAAAATAAATGTATTAAAATTTTAAATAAAAAAAAGATAAATCATTGATCTTTTGAAAATGGGATATATAGATCCTTTATATTCATTTGGGTCTGTCAGACTCAACAAAAAAATCAAAAGTGACTCTCATTTTAAAATAGGACAAGCTAGACTTAGAGATCAATATATTCATATTTTAAAAAAATCAAGAATTTAAATGTATTTTTAAATTTTTAGAGATTTAAATATTTGTAGATTAAAAAATTAGAGATCAATTTATCATTTTTTTAAATTTTTTATATTTTTAATAATTTTTTTTATTTTATAATCTTAATATGTGCCTTTAAAACATAAAATAAATAATCTCTAAAAAAAATTATACTGTTCTTGTTTTTATATGAATAAAAATTATCTTTAATATATTTTTTTGCTAATATTTTGAATAGAATAAATTCAGACGTGCATATATATTTGAGTTGTGTTGAAGTATTAATGAGTGAATAAATAGAATAATAAAAATCAAGAAAATGAATGCAAGAAGTAAGAAAAGAAGGCACACGATTTAATGCTCCAAAGATAAATGGAGTTTTAAAATTCTGTAAGTAAAAGAAAGAATGAAAGTTTGCATTTGAAATTTTAAAAGCTCTTAAATGTGAAGAAAGAATATTTTTTTTTCTTTGATCAGTTTTTGTTTTATTTTGAACTATAATCAGTAGTGTTTTAGTATTGGGTCATCAAAACACATTTTTTTTTTTGTTGTCGCAAACCCATTTTAAGTTAGAATTTTTTTTAATTTAAAATTGTAGTGGGTTAAAATTAAAAACTACAGCCACAGTAACATCAAAGAAAAAATATATATAATTTTTTATTTAAAATTTATTTGGAATAAAAATTTTTTGTTTTATTATTTTCGTTTTGGGCTATTTTATTTTAAAATTGATATTGAACTATTATAATTAAAAACATAACAGATTAAAAAAATAATAAAATAAAAATATTTTTTTACAATTAATTTTAAAAGATTAAAATATCATTTAAAATTAAGATGATTTAATTTGAATTAAAAATATGATTTAATTTTAAAAAGTAACATATATTTTTAGTTAATTTTTAAAATACACAAATAATTAAAAATAATATAAAATTTTAATTAAACTAATATTAAGTATTAGAAAAATAAAATTTATTTTTAATTTCAAATCACTATTTATAACATATAATCTCACAAATATTTTTGTAAGATCTAAAATAAAATAAAATTAAAACTAGTATTGAAGATGTTCTCATAATTAATTATAAGCATTTAACAATATATACAACCAAACACAAATAATTAAGTTGCAATATTTAAATAATGTTACGTCAAAATATTTAAAGTATTTTTAATTGTCTAAAATATCATGTAAATAACCAATTTATTGAATTAAATTTAGATTATAGAATTTAACTGGTAAATTTATTTTAATTATTATATATCTTCTTCATAATTGTATTTATTGGAAATATATTATAAAAGTTATCATTAATGTGTTTGCAGTTTACATAAACAAATTTGAAAAGATTGTTGCCATTCTCTTCATAGTTAATTAAATATTGCACAAGAAGTCAACAATACAGGTGCCATAATAAATTAGTGCATGTACACCACGTATCTATTCATTTTATCTTTCTTTTCTTTCTCGGAATTGTCGATGGATGAATTATTTTTTCTTGTGCAGTGTCATTTTGTTGTTCCAAAGCATTCTTTTTTCAATTTTTGTTACTTTTCCAGATTCTCGTAATCAGTTTCAATTGTCATTTAACATATAAATTATTATTATTATTATTATTATTCTGTGTGAAAAAAATTTCAGTTCCATCGATAAAAAAAAAAAAGCAGAACAAAAACAGAACAAGTTTGGCTAATATAGGTCAATATTCGTTTGACAAAAACGAAGGCTCAAGACAAAAATTGCCGCAGTGACATCCAATCAACAAACATGCAAATTAAACCTGCTGCATGTATTATGATCATGATTAAATAAATAAAGAAATGAATTAGAAAATATGGGAGTGCAATCATATTCATATCAAATGTCCTTCATGCTCTGTAAATTCTTAAAAGCATCACAAGGAAAGGAAAGGGCCAAAATTTAGAAAATACATAAAAGAAAAATGAATTTAAGAAGCGAATTTTTTTTTACTACATAAAAAATATTTCTCTAGAAAAAGAGAATATAGATTTATTTTATAATTATTTTTTATTACATTATTGTTGTTCAGAATATAAATCTTAATTTTTTTAAATATTATTTAATCTTATAAAAAATTTATAAATTTATATCTTTATCGTATAATTCATTATAAAAAAACAATGTGTATAATTGTACAAACAAATTTAAAAAGATTGTTGCCATTCTCTTTATAGAGTGTTCGTGTAGTTAAAGTACTGCACAACAATACACAGGTGCCATAATAAATTAGTGCATGTAGATCACATATTTATTTTATCTTTTTCTTTTTTTTATTCAGAATTGTTGGTCAATTATTTTTTTTTTGTGTAATGTTATTTTAGTTGTTCTAAAGCATGTATATTTCACTTTTAAATTTTTTAGTCCGTTTCTTAAATTCCCATCATCAATATTATTTATCATTTAACATATATTATTATTATTATTATTATTATTATTATTATTATTATTATTATTATTATTATTATTATTATTTGCGACGGTATGGGATTACTATAAGAAACAACGGGTTTTGAATTTTGACCCGTTTGTTTTTTTATTTTTTATTTTTGTTTTTGCGTGGTAACATAAATGAATAAAATAATTAAAAAAAGGGTCAGAAGTAAATAAATAACAAGCTCCACCAGTTTATATTTAAACAATACAGTTTTTTTTTACTATTTATTAGGGATATCACTGCGTTTAGTTTAGTTTTTTTTATAGATATATTATTTTCGTTCAAAAAAAAAAACAGTTTCTTAAATTTTTTCCCATATTTGTTATTCTTGCGTAAATAATATACTTTTATTGCAATTTATAAAAAAAAAAACAAAAAATATAAATACTAATTAAATCATAATAATTGGCATAATATATTTAAAAATATCTGTTTTAAATAGATGTATTAAGGATGCACTGAAATTAAGTTTTCGTCTTTCCTTGCGCATAATCAAAATTCTAGATGTCTTTAAAATATCAATTTTTTTGCAAACTAATAATTTTATCCAATTTTTTCTGTAATAAAATTGTGGCCACTCTATTATTCATATTTCTTTTTTTGTGTCGCATCCTCATCGCATGTGTAGTTTGTTTTGGGCACGTTGTAACATTTAGCATGTTGTACTATTTTTAAATGTTCTTAATAATTTAATTATCTAACATTGTATTTTTTAAATTAAACTTGTAAAATTAATCATTTCCACCATCTTTTTCAACATGTTAAATACCTCGATTTTCAATAACTTTGTAAAAATATCTATAACTATACTTGATCTTTAATAAGATAATACTCAATCAAAATTTCTTTTTTATTCACTAATTATCTAATTATGTGAAACTGAATATTAATATACTTTAATCTTTTATGAAACACAAAATTTTTACAAAATGTAATACCTGACTTGTTATTACAAAATATCGTTGTTAAAATACTTTATTTCTTATTCAATTTCTCAAGAATTCTTTTACCCATACTACTTACGTTGCATAACTTGTTGCTATATATTCTGTTTTTACCGTAGAGAATGCTACTACTGATTATTTTTTTCGAAGACTATGAAATTACACCAAAATCAAAATGAAATGCAAACTTTGAAGTACTTTTTCTTATTTCAATATCTTCATCCCAATCACGATTAGTGTAATCAACAAGATTTATTTTATTAATATTTTCATAAAAAAAATACCATCATTTAAAGTACCTTTGATATATCAAAAAATCCTTTTTACCGCTTGCAAATATAGCCGTCAAAATGGGCTAAACCTGCGGGGCTAGCCCATTTACCCATTTAAACGGGTGGGGCTTGCTTCTAAAATTAAGTGTTTAAATTTCGGGACAAACAGACTGAGCCCAATTCAACAACAATTTCATGAGAACAACTCTTAGTCCAAACAAATCAAGTATAATTTTCATGCATTATTGTTAAATTAGTCTTAAATTTTTCAAAAATTTAGCCATTAATGATATATTTGATACAAATTAAAAATTTTTGGGACAAAATGAAAACAAAATAAAATTTATGGATATTTTTAAAACTTTTGTCAAACTTTAAGGACAAAAAATATACTTTATCCTAAAATTTAATCATAAAGAATAAAGTTTTTATTAAAGAGTACTTTTGTAAAATATAATTTATTTTTCTTAAAAAATAAGTAAAATTAATGTTAGTTAACACAAAAAATTTTAAATAAATTAAAGAGAAAATCTTTTAAAAATTATAAGGAAGAGAAGTGTATATTGTACGAATAAAGAAAAAAATATCATTTTAATATCTCTAAAAAGAGGTGAGATGAGTAAAATTTTCTCTTTTTTTATATTGTCTCTCTAACAACACCGTTATCAACTAACGTTGTATAACTCTACAATCAATTATCCTTTTAATTTATTAAACTATATTAAAAATAAATTAAAATACATATAATTAATTTTAGTATTCATTTGTTTATTTTTTTAATTTAATTGTTATCTCAAAATAAGGTTATTTAACCAGTACCGGGTGAGAGAGACTGAGCCTCAACAATAGTCAAATTCATCCATCATTCGTTTGCTATGGCTTCCTCTAGCCGTCAACAAAACAAGCATTCTCCTTCTTCTTCTACTTCTACTTCTACTTCTACTGGGACCAGTTTCTTTAAGATTATTCTCAGAAAAGCTCTTCAAAATGAAAACTTTGTAAGCATTTTTTCGTCTTCTCCATGCCCTCTTTTTTCTTTTAATCTGTTTATCTTCTGAGATATTGTTCACAAAAAGTTTCTTTCCTTATTCCTCTATATATGATTTTTTTCGTTTATAAACACTTTCTTCATAAAACAACACATGCATGGCTTATTAGCTGCAAATATAGTAACAGTAAACTCTTTTTTCTTGTTATCTAGATCATTTTCTATTTGCAATCATTTAGGCTTAATTATAATTAATTTTGTAGCAGATGTATATAAAAAATACATAAAATGGAATGAAAACTTATAAACATATTTGTTAGGTGGTTACATTTTATGTACTCCGTATGTATTTTTATTACAAAATTAATTACAATTAAATCTACATCATTGCTAATGAAAAATGATCTAGGTAACACTCTTACTAATCAAGATTAGGAAATATCATAGGACATATTGCGGTGATTAAAAAAATTATTTTATTCATCGTCATTTTTCATTATGCATGAATTCTAATTTTGTTATTACTGATTTGGTCCCTACTAATTTTCATGTTGGTTAATCCCGTACTTAATATTTTTTTTATTTCACTCTCTAATTATGCAAATAATGCTATAAAATAGTCCTTCGAAATTTGAAATTAGTTTCTCCTTTAAAATAGGTGAAAGATTAATCTTTACCTACATATAAAATTTAAGACTAATATGTTTAGACTATTTTATTGCACTATTTATAATTATTAGTGAAGGATGAATTGGAAGTTTAATGTTATTATTATATGAAGATGATGACTGAGATATTTGACTAAACTATTTAACATAATACATGTCAACATCTTGGTGAAGACATGCTAATGTGCGTCACCATATTGTTATTACGGTTGCTAACATCAGGTTCATAACATTGCAGAAGTTAACAAAAAAGTTCACTACACAATATGGTTCTGTCGTATCAAACCCATTGTATCTTAAGTCTCGAGATGGTATTGAATGGAAAGTCTATTGGACTAAACATGATGGTGCAATTTTGTTTAAAAAGGGTTGGAAAGAGTTTGTTGCATATTACTCTCTTGATCATGGCCATTTGTTATGGTTTGAGTACAATACTGGAACATCTCACATTGAAGTACGCATATATGACATGAGTTGCCATGAAATAAAGTATCCTGCCAATGATCAGATCAAAGAGCAGTCGCCACGCAGGGGCCAGCCGGTGAAAAAGCCAAAAGAACCAAAAATTATAGATGTGGATAGCAGTCCCAACACCCAAAACATGAGACTTAACGAGGGACAACAGAAGAAAAGATTGAATGAACCACGGTCAGGAGGAGTCCGGGGCCAACCGAGAAAAAAAATGAGAGCACTAGTGTCATCTGCTTCTAAAAGTAGACAGTTGGAAGATGACACACAAATCAGGAATGTTGAAAGAAGCCTCAATTCACACGATATAAAATCCAAAGAGAAAAACCATGAGATGCCAGTGTCTGTCAATCGAGATTCTAATGGTACGTGTCTCATAATTGGATCATCCTTTCCTTTTGTGGATTCAACCGTTGTTGTTTTTGAGTTACAACTTGCAACTGCTTTCTATACATTATAGTGGTAGTTTCTGATTCTTTGTTTCCTATGTACAAGGTAAAAGGAATAGAAGAAGAAAAGGTTCTGAATCTCCTGTTATGCCCTGTCCTACAAGACTTGAATCTCTGAAAGAAGCTAAGAAGTTTAAGTGGGAAAAGCCCTCTTTCATCATCAAGATAACGCAACGGTCTCAAACGAGAGCACCATGTGTAAGTATAGGTTAATACATATATCATGTTGAAAATTATGTATCATGTGAACTTCCATGTGCTATAATTCTTTCAATCTGTGTCTTATTTCTAACCATGATGACATAAATATGATGTGCTGCAGTACTTTTCAACTAAATTCTACAGAAAGTATTTTGAAAATAATCCACAAAATGCAAATATAAGATTTGGAAAGAAGTTGTTCCCTGTTAAGTTGATCTACAGGCCATCATCATGTGTTGCCTTTATATCTGCTGGTTGGAACCTTTTTGCTCGAGCTAGTAAATTACAAGCCGGAGATGTTTGTTTGTTTAAGCTCATCAATAGAAAGGATCCGGTGTTTGATGTTCATATTTGTCGTCGACAACGCCGCGGTAAGTCAATTGTTTAGGAATTCTTAAGTCGTGTTATTCTGTAAAAAATTAAGATATTAGTACAACATTGAAAACATAATTAACTTTAAAAATGGAATAGAATTTAGCATTATCCTCATTAAAAAAATTATATTAAAATTAATTGACCCCGTGTTTGACTTGGAGTACATTTTACAAATCTCTAATTCTTCCCTTCCTTGAAACATTTATAGCAGTAGAATTTCAATCTTAAAGAAACTATTGTTAGTTTTGCTAAGAATGCAGTTAGCTTATGAATGCAGTGACTATGTATTCGGTTCTTAATGTAACAACAATTTGTTATATAAACTAATCTTATGCTAAAATTTTTGTTGTCTCCAACCCTATAGATATACTTATATCCAAAACTCTTCACAAGTAAAATTCATGCTAATTTTTTTACAATTCTTTTATGTATTAGAATCTCTTTCCAAACCAGTGACTCGTGTGATTCAACTCCCGAAAGAAGCTAAGGAGCTCAACTCACAGAATCCCTCTTTCATGGTCAAGATAAAAGACAGTGATCCAAGGAGATCAAGGCCTGTAAGTTTAGTTTGATACATTTTATTGATGACAAAACATAATATGCCATGCAAACTTATGGGTGCTAGTTTATAGTTAGTTTCACAAATTGTAAGTTTATAACTATTTTTGACCATGACGATTCAAAAATGGAATGTGATGCAGAACTTATCAGCTATCTTTTACAGAAAGTATTTTAAAAAGAATCAGCAGGATGTAAAATTACAGTTTGGAAAGGAGTCGTGGCCTGCTACAATTATCTACAATCCGTCATCGAAAAACAGCTTTATTTCGGCTGGTTGGAGCTCTTTTGCTAGAGCAAGTAAATTAGAAGTTGGAGATGTTTGTGTTTTTGAGTTCATCAATGGAAAAGATCTGTTTGATGTTCATATCTGTAGAGCCCAATGCTAGGTCAATGCATTATAATTTCAGAAACTAAGAGCTCTTAATTCTTAAATAAGGTTAATTTCAGGAAGAATGTATCATCTTTTTTTCCGTTGAATCAAACTTGTACTGTATCCAATCCTTTCTGTTGTGGACCAGTTATATATGTATGAACTGAACTAAGTGTTTTAATTTTATTTCTTGTTTTGCCACTTCATGATTGATTGCATTGTTATCTTCTCAAAGTGAAAGACAGGGTTGCGTTTGGTATAAGGATGAAAAAAGTGAGGCAGAATTTTTCATGGATTTGATTCAAAATTGTAATTCGCCTATGAATCTAATCCATGAACGCATTAAAATAGTATATCATAAAAAAGATTGAAGATAAATAAAATATAAAATAATTATAATTAATTTTATGTCTATTATAATTCCAATATTTGTATGATTTCATTTTTGTTAGAATACTAATGTACTAAAATTGTGCTTTCTATTTTGAGAGAAATTTTTTTTTATTTATCAAATAAAATTTATAAAAATTGGAGAGATTAAGAATTCTTTTAAAATAATTTTTTATTCTTTTCCACATTTATGAACCTTATTGATACATTAAGGATAAAACTATTTTTAACTATTGGTACGTGCTTATATACTCTTCTGTTTTGTGTGTATATATATAACTTCATCATCCACCACCTCCTAAATACGCTTCTGTTGCCGTCATCTTCTTTCGCTTTTTCAATTAACTTGTCTTCTTACTAGAGACTGTGACTGTGTCTGTGAACAAGAAGAACATCCATGGCTTCCTCTAGATTCCAAAAAAACAAGCGTTCTCGTTCCTCTGTGATCCGTTTCTTCAAAATTGTTCTCAGACATAGCCTTGAAGATGGAAAGCTTGTAAGCATTTTCTTCACTTCATATCCACTTTACTTATAATATTATTTAATGCATGCATTTCTCTTTGTGATTTTTCTCTTGTAAGGGTTTCTTTCATTTATGCTTATTACTAAGACTAGTTTCATACTTTCATTTGAATTGCAGAAGGTACCAAAAATGTTCAATATGAAACATGGTCCCAGTGTTCCAAATCCAGTGTATCTGAAGCCTCCAGATGGCACTGCATGGAAGATAGATTGGTCTGAGTATGATGGTGCCATTCTATTTGAAAATGGTTGGAAAGAATTTGCTTCGTATTACTCTCTGGATAATGGCCATATGCTGTGGTTTGTGTACAATCAAACTTCTAACATTGAAGTATACATTTTTAACAGGACTTGCCTTGAAATAGACTATCCTTCCTTGGATCACATCAGCGATGACGATTCGATTGAGATCTTGAATGAACTGCCCCCACGAGGCTGGCCGAGGAAAACAGAGAAAGCAGCACCAAAGACACCATCTGCTTCTACAAGCAAAATGGTCACAAGTTCTGCCAAAACTAAAGTAGTGAAAGGGTGCCCTGAAAGAAACTATCCTTCCAAGGACCACATTGATGATGTCAACATGGTTAAGGTTGAGAATGAACCGCCACGAAGACGCCAGAGGCCGGCCGAGGAAAACAGAGAAAGCAGCACGAAACAAACCATCTCCTTGTACAAGCAAAAAGGTCACAAGTTCTGCCAAGAATAGAATAGTGAAACGGTGCCCTGAAATAGGCTATCCTTCCAACAACCACATTAACAATGACAACATGGTTAAGGTTGTGAATGAACCACCACGAAGGGGCCGAGGCCGGCCGAGAAAAACAGAGAAAGCAGCATCAAAGAAACCATCTGCTTGTACAAGTAAAAGGTTCACAAGTTCTGCCAATACTAGAATGGTGAAATGGTGCCCTGAGATAGACTATCCTTCCAAGGACCACATTGATGATGACAACACGGTTAAGGTTGAGAATGAACCGCCACGAAGAGGCCGAGGCCGGCCGAGGAAAAAATTGAAAGCAGCAGTAGAAGTATCATCTCCTTCTACAAGTAAAACATTGTGGAGTTCTGTCAAAACTGGAGATGTAGAGAAGGGCCCTGATAAACAAAACTGGATGCTGTGTTGCAAGAATGAAGAAGCTAGTCAATCTGAAGAGACAGGTCTTAAGATGCCAACAATTCCAAGTGCCAGTGTTGATCCTGATAGTATGTAATTTCATGATCAAGTCATCCTTTTATTTTTGTAGTTTCTAATGTATTGCTTTGTGGTTAAAATGCATAAATCATAGTTACAAATTCACCAAATAGGTAGCGTATGCATATTGCATATGCATACCATACCTGAACGTATTGCATTTCATGTAACTATGCAATAATTATCTTATTGTTCTTTGTCTGTGTTTAAATTTCGTTCAAATGAATAAAAATTACTGTGTTGTTTGAAGCTTGAACTTAGCTACAAGTAACTTCTATGCAAATTTTTTTGGTGTACATGTAATGTTGTTCAAAAAGCAAAGAAGTTCAAGTCAAAGAATCCCTCTTTCTTAACCAAGATAAGGCAAACTCAACTATCTGGATCTTCACCAGTAAGTTGACACATTTGTCTCTGTCAGAAAGATTTCATGTCATGCAAGTATTCTGTTACGAAACAGTGGCCTGTAACATTGCCATTTTGTCCTCCGGTTGGGTCTCGTTCGCTCGAGAAAATAACTTGAAAGCTGGAGATATTTGTATCTTTGAGCTTGTTTACAGAGAAGGTGCAGAGCTTGATGCTCATATTTTTCGAAGGAATGCTTAATTAGACAATCTTTAGAGTATCAGGATGCTTAATTAGGCAATCTTTAGAGTATCTGGAGTTCTTGTATCAAGAAATTTGGTTAAGAAATGTGTCACTCCACTTTGTTAAAATCAAACTTGAATTTTAGTCATGAATGCATATTTATGTTAGTCATTAAGAGTTGTGACAATGGATTCATGTTTTTCTTCACATTTCACACTTAATTGTTACAGTGTTGTTCTCACTTCAAATCAGAAATTAGAAAAGTACCTGTGGATCTTATTTCATAGACAAGATTGTGTATTGTAATTGGACATATTCTCAACAAATTTGACAGAACTTATGGACATATTCATACCTATATCTTACATGAAGTAAGCTAAATTAACTTTTTATTTTACGTTTGTTTTTTTTTTTAAGGTCAAGATTTTACGTTTGTTTAAATATGACATAATAAACTCGCACCAATTTACCAATTAGTCCAATACAATGAATTAAAAAAAAAGTTATACACTCATTAAAATTATTTACATTGGAATTTTCTATGGAATTACTGCAACTCTGCAAATAATTAGTAACTTTCTAAAAAGTGACAAGTATAATAAATGAGGGAGGAATAGTGAAATAGGATCCAAACCATAAATTGCTTTGAAAATAAGTAGTTGGGCAACTTTTGATTAGGGAGGATGAGTGAAATAGGATCCAAATAACATCTTATACTACCAACAATATATAATTCTACATGTGTTGTTTCTGCATGGATTACTTATTTCTAGTTATGGTAGTAACTAGTAAGGAGATAACACTGCAATGCAACCATTAAGTACGATGAAAAGTAAAAACTATGAGTCTTTTACAACTCTTGATCCCTGAACATACACCATGATCTGCAACACAAGTAAGCAAAGCCATTCGCTAATCATGGCTTCGACGAATATGAACCTTAAGTTCTGGACCTTGTCTGTTAACGAGCTCAAAGATGCAAACATCTCCGGCTTTTAAGTTATTTTCTACAACGAACAAGCGCCAATGAGAGATAAGGGCATTCTTCCTATTTGGATAATGGATCAATGTTGCATGCCACTGCTTCTTTCCAACTCGTAAAATTGCATACTGCTTCGTGTTCTCGAAGTACATTCTGAAGAAACAAACTGGAAGATTCTGCAATCATATCATAATATTTCATCATCATGGTTCACAACAGTCTCAATTTTGCATGACATATAAAGTTTGCACAGAGATAAATGAATCAACTTACTGCTGGTAATCCTGTTCGGTGCATTTGCTTAATCTTGATGACAAAAGAAGGATTTTTCGACTTGAACTTCTTTGCTTCTCTAACAACTTCAGATGTGTACCATAACCATAAACAAGGTAGTTATGCATTTTAGCAACAAAGAAAATAAAAAAATTAAACAAAATCAGTAGAATCAAAAAAATGAAAGAATGATGAGATTATGAAACAGACCATCCATATCTGGTCTGGCACGTTGAATTATTGGCAGCTTAAGATCTGCTGTCTCTTCAGATTGACCATCTTTTTCATTCTCGACATGCAACTTCAAGTTTTGTGTATTGGTGTTTTTATCTATATCTTTAGTTTTGATGGCACCTTTCATTTTTTTGCTTGTAGAAGCACGTGATTGCTTTGATTCTGCTATCACTTTTTTCTTCGGACGGCCTCGGCTCCTTCGTGGCAGCGGTTCATCCAAAATCTCAACCGAGTTGTCATCACCGATTTGGCCATTAGAAGGATAATCAATTTCGAGGGCAGTCATGTCGAATATGTTTACTTTGATGTTAGAAGTTCCATTGTACTCAAACCACAACACATGACCATTCTCCAAAGTGTAAAATGTAGCAAAATCTTTCCAACCCTTATCAAACAAAATCTCACCATCACGATTAGTCCAATCAATTCTCCATTCAGTGCCATCTGGAGGCAGGAGTTTCACTGGATTTGGCATATCTTCAACATATTTCCTACAGAACTTGTTTGGCATTTTCTGCAATGCCAATGAAACTGTTGTTGGTAACCATACTTAGCAAAACTCACAATCATAACACAAAATTGGCCAGATAAAGAAAAATTGATTAGACTCACTCTATTTGTATCACTCAACCTCTTAACAACCTTCTAAGAAGGGTGAACGCGGATCGGATCGGATCGGATCGGATATGGATAAAATTTCGATCCGATCTGCACTAAAATCATCGAATCGAATCGGATCCAATGTAGTTTTTAAGTTTGGATCCGATCCGATCCGATCTGCACATCGGATATATTCGCAAAACACAAAATATTTTTAAAAGCTTATTTTTATTTAAAAAATCAATAAAATTCATTTTTCTATTCTTTTAAATATGTTTACTCTTAAAATAATATTAAACATATAATTTTTTAAATAATAAATTAAAATAATACAACATATATGATAATTATTATTTGAAATAAAATATAAAAATAATATTTATTTATTTATTTCTTTATTTTTACGGATATGCGAATATGCGGATCGGATATGCGAATATCTTCACAAAATCCGCAATCTGATCCGATAGCCTTACAGATCGAATCTATATCTACAATTTTTGAATCAAATTCGGATAAATATAACGGATATACGAATCAGATCCGATTCATGAACACCCCTACTAAGAATTATCCCTCCCTAACAGCACCTTTGTTGATTCAATTACTACTCTAACTAACTAACTAACAATCAAAATTTCAAAACTAAAAAAGTATAAATATTGAGGAGCATATTATGCTGGCAAGAAAAGAAACCATGCATGTGTGTGGTTGTTACCTCACATGAAAAAATTTTGTATGTGTAAAATAAAAACAGTGAAAGATAAAAAGAGGATAGGAAAGAAAGAAAATTCTCACAAGATATTCATTGTCAAGACTTTTTCTGAGGACAATCTTAAAGAAACGGATCACAGGAGAATTCTTGTTTCTTTGAAAGTTAGAGGAATCCATAGTTATGGATATTCTTCTTATTCACAAAGAGTCTGTGTATATGTTAAATATGAAGACAACGTATTAAAAAGAACAAAATAAAATTCTTTTCATAAATTTCAGGCATAATTTTTGGATTTTATATTTAATTTAAATAAGAACAAAATTAAATTCCCTATTACGTGCCTGAATTTCATACCGAATTTTATTTTTTTATTTTTATATTTTAAGTAATTTAAACAACAAAGGATAAAAATCAAAATAAGATTTTTTGAATGTGTCTAAATTTCATACATAATTCCTAAGTTTTATAACTATAATAAAATATTTTTTAGATATCACTTTTGATCTATACAATAACTAAACTCATTTAAAATTAAAACTTGCATGAGAAATCATTTTTAAAGTAATACTGGTATGTGGTATCGGTAACAAAAAACTGTATCATTTTCGTAATCCATTAAACCTATTAAATAAAGTTAGATGATGCTTATTTTTTTGGAAGCTAGAAAAAGTTATAGATAGCCAAGAATGATTTTCTTGTTTACAACTTAGATTTCAGGCATAATTTTTGAGTCGCACATTTAATTTAGACAAAATATTGAAAAAGAACAAAATAAGATTTCTGTTATATGCCTAAATTTCATATTGAGTCCAATTCTTTTCTATTTCTACTTTTTAAGTAATTTGAATAAAAAATAATAAAAATCAAAATAAGATTTGTTGAATGTGCCGAAATTTCAGATATAATTCTTGAATTCTATAACTTTAATAAAATATTTTTTATGTATCATTTTTTACCTCTACAGTAACTAAACTCAATTAAAATTAAAACTTGTATTAAATATTATTTTTTTAAGTGATGTTGGTTTGGTATTTGTAAGAGAGACAATATCATTTTCATAATTCATTAAACCTATTAAATAAATCTAGATGATGATTATTTTTTTCGAAACTAGAAAAAGTCATAGCCATGAATGTTCTTCTTGTTCACAAAAAATCAGTGGATATCCTAAATAAGAAGATAATATATAAAAAAAAAACAAAATAAAGTTCTTTCTATGCACATAGATTTTAGTCATAATTTCGAGATTTTACATTTAATTTAAATAATAGATTGAAAAGAGTAAAATTAAGTTTCCTATTATGTGTTGAGTTTTATTTTTTTCTATTTTTACATTTTAAGTAATTTGAACAAAAAAGGATAAGAATCAAAATAAGATTCTTTGAATGTGCCTAAATTTCATACATAATTCTTAAGTTTCATAACTCTAATGAAATATTTTTTAGATATCATTTTTGACTTATATAATAACTAAACTCATTTAAAATTAAAACTTGCATGAGAAATCATTTTTAAAGTGATACTGATATGTGGTATAGTAACAAAAAATTGTATCATTTTCGTAATCAGTTAAACCTATTAAGACTCAATTTAGATAAATAGCTTAATTAAACTCCTTTTAAAAAAATAACTTAAACAATAAATAGTTATATTAAAAGTAGCTTATAAATAAGTTATTTTGTATTTGGATTTTTAGTTTTAAAAGTGCTTATTTTATAGAAATATGATAAAAAGTAGTAGTTATGAGAGAAGTCATTTTTTTAACTTCTCTATAAACTCTTAAATAGCTTCTTAAAAAGCTGCAATTTGGTTTTAAAACTTACACCAGACATTAATATTGCTACTTTTCATAAGTTAAAAGTTAAAAAAAAACTACTTTTAAAGTTTGTCGAACGGTCCTAAATAAAGTTAGATGATGCTTGTTTTTTTTAGAAGCTAAAAAAAGTCATAGCCAAGAATAATTTTCTTGTTAAGAGAGAATAAATAAATATCTCTAATAATTAGACAACATATAAAAAAGAACAAAATAAGGTCTTCATACACGCCTAAATTTCAGGCATAACTTTTTAATCTCACATTTAATTTAAAGAAGAAATTAAAAAAAAGAACAAAATAAAGTTCCTGTTATGTGGCTAAATTTTATATTGAGTCCCACTTTTTTCTATTTCTATTTTTTAAGTAATTTGAATAAAAAATAATAAAAATCAAGATAAGATTCGTTGAATGTGCCTAAATTTCAGACATAATTTTTGAATTCTATAACTCTAATAAAATATTTTTTAGGTATCACTTTTGACTTATTAAATAAATAAACTGATCTAAAATTAAAACTTGTATTGAATATCATTTTTTAAGTGATATTGATATAATATCAATAACGAGAGACTGTATCATTTTTATAATTCATTAAACCTATTAAATAAAGCTAGATAATGTTTATTAATTTATTTATTTTTTTGAAGTTAGAGAAAGCCATAGCCATGAATGTTCTTCTTGTTCACAAAGAATCAGCGAACATCTCTAATAAGAAGACAACATATGAAAAAGAACAAAATAAGGTTCCTTCTGTATGCATAAATTTAAGGTATAATGTTTTGATTTTACATTTAATTTAGACAAAATTAAAAATAAAATAAAATAAATTTTTTTGTTATGTGTCTAAATTTCATACTAAGTCCCACTTCTTTCTATTTCTACTTTTTAAGTAATTTGGACAGAAGGTAAAAAAATAAAATAAAATTCGCTGAATGTGCCTAAATTTCAGAAAATCGGTGGATATCTCTAATAAAAAGACAGCATATAAAAAAAAACGGATTTGGATCCTCTAAAGTTTGAATTTTACTTTAGAGAATAAAGTGTGATCTCTCACCATTGATTTCATAGGTGGGACCAAAAATAAATATGAAAGAGAAACTATTCAAAAGTAGAAGATCACACTTTATTCTCTAAAGTGAAATTCAAACTTTAGAGGATCTAAATCCAAAAAAACAAAATAATGTTTCCTTTACGCACATTGATTTAAGGTATAATTTATAAAAAATATTTAATTTAGACAAAATAAAAAAAATAAAATAAGATTCCCTTTTGTATATGTGCGTAAATTTTATATTGAGTCTTACTTTTTTTTAATTTTTATTTTTTAAGTAATAAATGATAAAAATTAAAAAAAAATTATTTGAATGTGTCTAAATTTTATATATAATTCTTGAGTTCCATAGTTTTAATGAAATATTTTTTAGGTATCATTTTTTACCTATACAATAACTAAATTAATTTAAAATTAAAACTTGCATTAGAAATCATTTTTGAAGTGGTAAGAATATGTGGTATCAGTAGCACGAAACCATATTATTTTTCTTAAGGTTTAATTACTCTATTGGTTCCTATAATTTCGTAAAATTTTTAATTAGGTCCCTATATTTTTTTTTCTTTTTAATTGAGTCCTTGCACTAATTTCTTTTTTACTTGGGTCCCTATACTTTTTTTTTCTTTTTATTTAGATTTTGAACCAATTTTTTTTTAGTTAGGTCTCTGTACAATTAAGCCAATTACTGCTAAGAGGGACCTAATTGAAAAAAAAAATTGGTGCAGGAATCTAATTAAAAGGTAAAAAGTATAGGGGCCTAATTAAAAATTTCGCAAAACTATAAAACCAACAGAATAATTAAACCTTTTCTTAATCCATTAAACCTATTAAATAAAGGGGGTCTTTTTATGCGCTAGATTTTAGACATCATTTTTAAATTTTACATTTAATTTAGATAAAAAAATTGAAAAAAAACAAAATAAGTTTCTTAGTATGCCCATAGATTTCAGATACAATTTTTTTTAAAACATTTAATTTAGACAAAAAATTTAAAAAAATAATAAAATAAAATTCTTTGTTACGTGCTTAAATTTTATTTTGAGTCTCACTTTTTTTCTATTTTTACTTTTAAATAATAAATGATAAAAATTTAAATTAAGATTCTTGAAATGTAACTAAATTCCATAGATAATTCTTGATTTCCATAATATTAACAAAATATTTTTTTAAGTATCACTTTTGATCAGTACAATAACTAAACTCATTTAAAATTAAAATTTATATTAAAAATTATTTTTGAACTAATACTGATATGTGGTATCAATAACGAGAAATCATATCATTTTTTTAATCCATTAAAACTATTAAATAAAAAAAGTCATTTTATGCGCTAGATTTCAGACATAATTTCTAAATTTCGCATTTAATTTACACAAAAAAAAAACTTTAAAAAAGAACAAAATAAGATTCTCAATATGCGCATAGATTTCATGCACAATTTTTGAAAAACATTCAATTTAGACAAACAATTGAAAAGAAATAAAATAACATTCCTTATTATGTGCCTAAATTTTATACTGAATTTCACTTTTTTTCTATTTCTACCTTTTAAGTAATAAATAATAAAAATCAAAATAAGATTCATTAAATATGCTAAAATTTTATATATAATTCTTTGAGTTCTAAAATTTTAAAGAAATATTGGTTAGGTATCACTTTTGATTTGTAAATTAACTAAACTCTTTTAAAATTAAAACTTGTATTGGAAATTATTTTTAAATTGATACTAATATGAGGTATCAGTAACAACGAAAAACTATATCATTTTCAAAATCCATAAAACCTATTAAATAAAGAGAGTTTTTTTATGTGCTAGATTTTAGACATAATTTTTAAATTTCACATTTAACCTTGACAAAAAAAAAATTGAAAAAGAACAAAATAAGGTTCCTAATATGCGCATAGACTTCAGGCACAATTTATGAAAAATATTTAATTTAGACAAATAATTAAAATAAAATAAAATAAAATTTTTTGTTATGTGTCTAAATTTTATAATGAGTCCCACTTTTTTTTTATTTCTACTTTTTAATTTTTAAATGATAAAAATTAAAATAAAATTTTTTGATTGTGCCTAAATTTTAAACATAAATCTTGAGTTTCATAATTTTAATGAAATATTTTCTACGTTTTACTTTTGACCTGTACAGTAACTAAACTCATTTAAAATTAAAACTTAGGAAATTATTTTTGAAGTGATACTGACATGTGGTATCAAAAAAATCATATCATTTTTTTAATCCAATAAACCTATTAAATAAAGAGGGTCTTTTTATGCTATATTTCAAACATAATTTTTAAATTTCACACTTAATTTAGACAAAAAAATTGAAAAATAACAAAATAAGGTTTCTAGTATTCATGCTCTTTAAATTAAACACACTTAATTTTATTTTTGGAATTGTCGGTCAATTAATTTTCTTGTGCAGTGTTATTTACTTGTTCCAAAGCATGCATGTCTCGATTTTCAATTTTTTAGTTAGTTTCTCAGATTCTCATCATATGGCTCATTATTTTTACAATTCCGCTAGAGAACCAACACGGGTATAGCCAATAAATATTTCTAAACTGCATTCTATACTCATTAATTATCATTAATTGATGATTATTTAAATTTTAATTTTTAAAAGATACAAAATTAATGATTATTAAATACCTCTTCTTACTCTAATTTATTTTTTATTATTTATTGAGCAAATCCTAATTTTTATTTCTAAAAAAAATGTCCAAAATCTAAAAAAAATAAAAATATTAAAATATAAGATAAAGAATCATTCAAATTCTAAGAAAAAAAATACAAAACACTAAAAAAAAAGAATCATCCAAAACTAATAAAAAAGAATCATCCAAATCCTAAAGGAAAAAACATACAAAACATAAGATAAAAATCATCCAAAACTAATAAAAAAAATTCTCCAAATCGTAAATAAAAAAATAAGGTTTCTAATATGCGCATAGATTTTAGGTACATTTTCTGAAAATCATTTAATTTAAACAAATAATTGAAAAAGAATAAAATAAATTTTTTTGTTATGTGCCTAAATTTTATAATGAGTTCCACTTTTTTTCTATTTCTATTTTTTAATTTATAAATGATAAAAATTTAAATAAGATTTTTTGAATGTACCTAAATTTCATACATAATTCTTGAGTTCTATAATTTTAGTGAAATATTTTGTAGATTTTACTTTTGACCTGTACAGTAACTAAACTCTTTTAAAATTAAAACTTGCATTAAAAATTATTTTTGAAGTGATAATGACATGTGGTATCAGTAACGAGAAACCATACCAATTTATTAATCCAATAAACCTATTAAATAAAGAGGGTCTTTCTATGCTAGATTTCAAACATAATTTTTAAATTCCACACTTAATTTAAACCAAAAAATTGAAAAAAAATAAAATAAGATTTCTAGTATTCATGCTCTTTAAATTACACACACTTAATTTTTTTTTTGGGATTGTCAGTCAATTAATTTCCTTGTGCGGTATTATTTACTTGTTCCAAAGCATGCATGTCTCACTTTTCAATTTTTTAGTTAGTTTCTCAGATTCTCATCATATGGCTCATTATTTTTACAATTCCGCTAGAAAACCAACACGGGTATAGCCAACAAACATTTCTGAACTGCATTCTATACTCATTAATTGTCATTAATTGATAATTATTTAAATTTTAATTTTTAAAAGATACAAAATTAATGATTATTAATTATCTCTTCTTACTCTAATTTACTTTTTACTATTTATCGAGCAAATCCTAATTTATCTTTTTAAAAAAAATGTTCAAAATTTAAAAAAAATAATAAAATATAAGATAAAGAATCATCTAAATCTTAAGAAAAAAATATACAAAACACAAGAAAAAAAGAATCATCCAAATCCTAAAGAAAAAAACATACAAAACTTAAGATAAAAATCATCCAAAACTAATAAAAAAAATTCTCTAAATCATAAATAAAAAAATAAGGTTCCTAATATGCGCATAGATTTTAGGTACATTTTCTGAAAAACATTTAATTTTTAGATAAATAATTGAAAAAGAATAAAATTAGATTCTTTGTTATATGCCTAAATTTTATAATGAGTCCCACTTTTTTTCTATTTCTATTTTTTAATTTACAAATGATAAAAATCTAAATAAGATTTTTTGAATGTGCCTAAATTTCATATAAAAGTATTGAGTTCTATAAATTTAATGAAATATTTTTTAGGTTTTACTTTTGACCTTTACGGTAATTAAACTCTTTTAAAATTAAAACTTGCATTAGAAATCATTTTTGAAGTGATAATGACATGTAGTATCAGTAACGAGAAACCATATCATTTTCTTAATCCAATAAACCTGTTAAATAAAGAGGGTCTTTCTATGCTAGATTTCAAACATAATTTTAAATTTCACACTTAATTTAGACCAAAAAATTGAAAAAGAACAAAATAAGATTTTTAGTATTCATGCGCTTTAAATTACACACTTATTTTTTTTTTTTGGATTATCGGCCAATTATTTTTCATGTGCAGTGTTATTTACTTGTCCAAAGCATGCATGTCTCACTTTTCAATATTTAAGTTAGTTTTCCAGATTCTCATCATATGGCTCATTATTTTTACAATTTCGCTAGGGAACCAACACGGGTATAGCCAACAAATATTTTTGAACTGCATTCTAGACTCATTAATTGTCATTAATTGATGATTATTTAAATTTAAATTTTCAAAAGATACAAAATTAATGATTATTAATTACCTCTTCTTACTCTAATTTACTTTTTACTATTTATTAAGCAAATCCTAATTTCTCTTTCTAAAAAAAACGTCCAAATTTAAAAAAAATAAAAATAATAAAATATAAGATAAAAAAAATCATCGAAATCCTAATAAAAAAACATACAAAATACACAAAAAAAAGAATCATCCAAAACTAATAAAAAAGAATCATCCAAATCCTAAAAGAAAAAACATACAAAACATAAGATAAAAATTATCCAAAACTAATAAAAAAAATTCTCCAAATCGTAAATAAAAAAAATAAGATTCCTAATATGCGCATAGATTTTAGGTACATTTTATAAAAAATATTTAATTTAGACAAATAATTGAAAAAGAATAAAATAAGTTTTCTTGTTATGTGTCTAAATTTTATAACGAGTCCCATTTTTTTTATTTTTATTTTTAATTTATAAATAATAAAAATATAAATAAAATTTTTTAAATGTACCTAAATTTCATACATAATTCTTGAGTTCTATAATTTTAATAAAATATCTTTTAGGTTTTGTTTTTAACCTGTACGGTAACTAAATTCTTTTAAAATTAAAACTTGTATTAGAAATCATTTTTAAAGTGATAATGACATGTGGTATCAGTAACGAGAAACCATATCATTTTCTTAATCCAATAAACTTATTAAATAAAGAGAGTCTTTCTACGCTAGATTCCAAACATAATTTTTAAATTTCACACTTAATTTAGACCAAAAAATTGAAAAAGAACAAAATAAGGTTTCTAGTATTCATGCTCTTTAAATTACACACACTTAATTTCTTTTTTGGGATTGTAGGTCAATTATTTTTCTTGTGCAGTGTTATTTACTTGTTCTAAAGTATACATGTCTAACTTTTCAATTTTTTAGTTAGTTTCGCAGATTTTCATCATATGACTTATTATTTTTACAATTCCGCTAGAGAATCGATATGGGTATAGCCATTAAACATTTTTAAACTGCATTCTATACTCATTAATTATCATTAATTGGTGATTATTTAAATATTAATTTTTAAAACATACAAAATTAATGATTATAAATTACATCTTCTTACTCTAATTTACTTTTTACTATTTATCAAGTAAATCCTAATTTCTCTTTCTAAAAAAACGTTCAAATTCTAAAAAAAATAAAAATAATAAAATATAAGATAAAAAATCATCCAAATCTTAAGAAAAAAAATATAAAACACACACACAAAAAAAAGAGAATCATCCAAAACTAATAAAAAAGAATCATCCAAACCCTAAAGGAAAAAACATACAAAACATAAGATAAAAATCATCCAAAACTAATAAAAAAAATTCTCCAAATCGTAAATAAAAAATAAGATTCCTAATATGCGCATAGATTTTAGGTACATTTTCTGAAAAATATTTAATTTAGACAAATAATTGAAAAAAAATAAAATAAGTTTTCTTGTTATGTGTCTAAATTTTATAATGAGTCTCATTTTTTTATTTCTATTTTTTAATTTATAAATAATAAAAATATAAATAAGATTTTTTGAATGTACCTAAATTTCATACATAATTCTTGAGTTCTATAATTTTAATGAAATATCTTTTAGGTTTTGTTTTTAATCTGTACGGTAATTAAACTCTTTTAAAATTAAAACTTGCATTAGAAATCAATTTTGAAGTGATAATGACATGTGGTATCAGTAACGAGAAACCATATCATTTTTTTAATCCAATAAACTTATTAAATAAAGAGAGTCTTTCTACGCTAGATTTCAAACATAATTTTTAAATTTCACACTTAATTTAGACCAAAAAATTGAAAAAGAATAAAATAAGATTTCTAATATTCATGCTCTTTAAATTACACACACTTAATTTTTTTTTTTGGGATTGTCGGTCAATTATTTTTCTTGTGCAGTGTTATTTACTTGTTCTAAAACATACATGTCTCACTTTTTAATTTTTTAGTCAGTTTCTCAGATTCCCATCATATGGCTTATTATTTTTACAATTACGCTAGAGAACCGATACGGGTGTAGCCAACAAATATTTTTGAACTGCATTTTATACTCATTAATTGTCATTAATTGATGATTATTTAAATATTAATTTTTAAAAGATACAAAATTAATGATTATGAATTACATTTTCTTACTCTAATTTACTTTTTACTATTTATCAAGTAAATCCTAATTTCTCTTTCTAAAAAAACGTTCAAATTCTAAAAAAAATAAAAATAATAAAATATAAGATAAAGAATCATCCAAATCCTAAGAAAAAAATATACAAAACACACAAAAAAAAAGAGAATCATCTAAAACTAATAAAAAAAAATCATCCGAACCCTAAAGGAAAAAACATACAAAACATAAGATAAAAATCATCCAAAACTAATAAAAAAAATTCTCCAAATCGCAAATAAAAAAATAAGGTTCCTAATATGCGCTTAGATTTTAGGTACATTTTCTGAAAAATATTTAATTTAGACAAATAATTGAAAAAGAATAAAATAAGTTTTCTTGTTATGTGCCTAAATTTTATAATGAGTCCCACTTTTTTTCTATTTCTATTTTTTAATTTATAAATGATAAAAATTTAAATAAAATTTTTTGAATGTACCAAAATTTCATACATAATTCTTGAGTTCTATAATTTTAATGAAATATTTTTTAGGTTTTACTTTTAACCTGTACCGTAACTAAACTCTTTTAAAATTAAAACTTATATTAGAAATCATTTTTGAATTGATAATGACATATGGTATCAGTAACGAGAAACTATATCATTTTCTTAATCCAATAAACCTATTAAATAAAGAGAGTTTTTATATGCTAGATTTCAAATATAATTTTTAAATTTCACAATTAGACCAAAAAATTGAAAAAGAATAAAATAAGGTTTCTAGTATTCATGCTCTTTAAATTACACACACTTAATTTTTTTTTTGGGATTGTCGGTCAATTATTTTTTTTGTGCAGTGTTATTTACTTGTTCCAAAGCATGCATGTCTCATTTTTCAATTTTTTAGTTAGTTTCTCAGATTCTCATCATATGGCTCATTATTTTTACAATTCTACTAGAGAATCGATACAGGTATAGCCAACAAACATTTTTGAACTGCATTCTATACTCATTAATTGTCATTAATTGATGATTATTTAAATTTTAATTTTTAAAAAATACAAAATTAATGATTATTAATTACCTCTTCTTACTCTAATTTACTTTTTACTATTTATCAAGTAAATCCTAATTTCTCTTTCTAAAAAAAAAGTCCAAATTCTAAAAAAAATAAAAATAATATTATATAAGATAAAGAATCATTCAAATCCTAAGAAAAAAAATATACAAAACACACAAAAAAAATCATTCAAAACTAATTAAAAAGAATCATCCAAATCCTAAAGAAAAAAATATACAAAACATAAGAAAAAAATCATCCAAAACTAATAAAATAATTCTCTTTTTTTTTATTTAAAAAAAACACATTGGCTAAAATAAAACAAAAAAAAAAAAACGCATTCATTGGTAAGAGTTACAGGAAAATCTCCTCATTAGATTCTCAAATAACAACAATACCATTACAGAAACATCCAATCGAATGAAAAAAATATCCACTTAGTATACAAAAAAAAAAATCACACGAGACTAACCAAATACAATTCACTTGCATGGAAAAACCCAAAAAAACCAAACAACATCCTCTTTCTTCCATGTACTTTGAAAACAGATTGAATTGCAACCTCACACTTAAATGTTTATTGCCTTCCATTGAATTATTATCACTCACATCAACGAATGGGCTATTCAATCTTTGTTTCGAAATTGATTGGTCCATGGATGAATGCTCTCTATCAGAAGCCGTACACTGCGACGTCGAATTCTTTGTGTACAACAGTTCGGTGGGAAGAACTCTTTAACCACCGCGTACGACTTTGGTCAAAGATGCAGTCGCGTTGTGGTCTTTGTGGCGAAAGGTGATCAAGCAATGAACAACAATGGCATCCCGATGATGAACAGTAACGCTAATGGTGGCAAGAATGGCGGAGTACGGCGAAGGTGGGGATTCGATGGTCACGCATCATGCTGGTCCTTGCAACAGAACGTAATCAAGCAATGAAGAACAATAGAACCCCAATCAAGAACAATAACGCAAAAGGTGGCAGGAACAGTGTAGCACGGTGGGGGTGGGGCTCGGTGTTCACATTCTTTAGAACGTTGGCGGAATGAATTAAGCACAACAACACATTTAATGCGTAGAAAGAGGAGGAGTTCTAACAAGACCGTGAATTATGTTCCATTTAGGTGGTTAATTGTAAATTCTATTTTTTTAAATAATCATTAATGAGAATTATTCAAATTAATTAATAAATTAAAATTAATATAATTAATTGAGTTGTTTAAATTGGCTAGTTAGAGAGTTGGTTTCCTAGACTTTTCTTTATTTTTAATATGAAAATAAAGTGTGTGTAACGCTGAGTTATGGAGGTATGAGGGATTAATAGTGTGTTGTGACGGCATTAGATTTTTGAAATTAGGGAGAAGAAATCGGACCATTCAATTTTTTTTTCAGCAAATGGGAAACACAAATCGGACGGTCCGATTTGTATGTGAAAAAAATTTTGAATCTAGTAATCGGACGGTCCAATTTTATGCATGCTATAATTTTGAATTTGTATATGACTAAAATCAGACGATCCAATTTCATGCATGCTATAATTTTGAATTCGTATATGACTAAAATTGGACGGTCCAATTTTAGTTCTTTATAAAATTTAAACCAGTTAAAGAGCGGTCGGACTGTCCGATTTCTGTTTTTATATAAACCCACTATTAGTTGAAGTCTCTATTTTTCATCGTCTCTCAATTCTCTCTTTTGAAATCGTCTGGTTCTTTCTTCTTCTTCATTGTTTCAACAGCACTTTACTAAGATTGAGAGCTTTTGATGTTAATATATCAAAATAGATGATAAAGTGATGTTAAAAATTTATTATCATGGACAGATTTTGTTACAAACAGTTGAAGGAGTAAAATTTGTGTGTGAAAATCCGTTAGATATCGTTATTCCACTCACATTGTCGTTTGAAGAATTAAAAATGTGTAATTTGTGAGAAAAATGAATTCTCAAAGATTAGGAGAGTGTCGTGCATTTTGTACAGGTATCCTATATCCGTATTTGGTGGGTTCATTCAGTTTCAAACCAAATATGTAACTGATGAAACAAGCATGCAAGATATGTTTTCCGTGTATATGGAAACTCCCTCATAGATATCGTTCATCGAGCTGTATATTGAGTTCGAACAATCTGAAGCAGACCAAAATATTGAGTTGGAAGATTATAATAGTGATAGTGAGGAGGAGTTTGAAAGTAACTATGAGGTCGTTGATTCGGGTGGAGACGAAGATTAAGCTGACGGCACTATAGAGGCAGAGGTGACAGAGGTGGCAAATGCACTAATAAATCAGCATACGTTTGTGGAGCCTACTTTCATGCGATCGTTGGATTTAGAGACCATGCATGCACCAGAATTTCCTCAACATATCAATGCAAATATGTATTTTTATGATAGATAAATGTTGCAGATTGATTAGGTAGCATAACCAAAACATGTGATCTATAGAATATCAATTGATCATGTAAGATTTTTTTATTTAGTAAGTAGTATTTGATTGATTGTTTATTTTTTTATTAATTTATGTATATTTTATAATTTATTATTATTTATCTATATTTATATTTTGGAAAAACGACAAATGTTGATAGATTTTATATTTATATTTATATTATTAGTTATTTATAGGGAAAGATGCATTTATAAACCAATTGGAAGTCGATATTATCCATATCTACCAAAACGAAAAATATTACAAGAATCTACCAAGTATTTTTATGTAATTCGAATGAGATCCATTTGAATTATAAAATTAAATACTAATTCGAAGCAGTGCAATTCGAATTATTCATGGACGAAATATTTTAGTAATTCAAATGAGGGTGAATCGAACTACATGCACGTGAATACAGCTCTAATTTAAAGTGGACTAATTGGAATTACCACCAAGTAGCAGCCAATTCGAATTGGTCTCGTTCAAATTACCAATGAATGCCCTATAAATATAGTTAGAGTTCAGTTTTTTTTTGTAATGCATGGAATATAAAACATTATTTTTAATTTTTAGATTATTAATTTTTTTAATAAATTTATTTAAATTATATCACAAAAAATATTTTATTTCATGCAAAATAATTTTAAAAAAAATAATTTAAAAGATGTTAAGAATATTATAAAAATTTGTAATGTTCCAATAACTTAAATAAATACATATATGTACTCAAATTTTAAATAAAATACTTTACATAGTCAATAATAATTTTAAAATTAATTATAAATTATAAATTAATTATTTAAGTTTTTTATTTGCAAATATAAATGAAAGAATTTCTCTAAATGAAAGAGATATATAATGACGTGAGTTTTGTAATTCTTAACTAAAATTACGAACCAACAATATATGATAATAATCAATTTATATTCCAACAAAGCAGTTAAAACTTGATTATTCTAATTATAAGTTATTAAATATAATATTAAAATTTAATAGCATAAAATATTTTAAATTGGTGAGTAAATTGAATAATAATTAAATTATTTTCCAACTTTTATCTAATAATCAATTTGGTCT
Source organism: Arachis stenosperma (assembly GCF_014773155.1). Classification (NCBI taxonomy): domain Eukaryota; kingdom Viridiplantae; phylum Streptophyta; class Magnoliopsida; order Fabales; family Fabaceae; genus Arachis; species Arachis stenosperma. The sequence continues at coordinate 133,524,659 of NC_080386.1, read as the reverse complement.
ATAAATAAAAAAAATAATTAAATTAATCTTATAGTTTTATCTAATGATCAAACCCTCCTATTTAAAGTTCAATTTTTTTTTTCCCAAATAAGGTTAGTTAATGACATATTTCATATTATAAATTAATTAATGATAAAATGTAATTAATTACTCTCATATTTTTTAAAGTAAAAATGTAACACAATTATAAGTAAAACATGTTATAAAAAATAAAATAAAACAAAAAACAAAAAACACAAAACAATAAATAAAATAGAATAAAAGCTAAACTACGAATTTATAATGTACGTACACATACTCTATCTTATATTCATTTTTTTTAAGTATAATATCCACACTATTAATTCCAGATTATTTATTCATTTAAATAACACTATTATATTTTTTTTTTAAATTCACTAATACATTCACAAAAAATAAGAGAATTTTTAACAACTTAATATATTTTTATGCATATAAAATTTGTAATATTTCATGAATTTAGTAGAAATTTTGAATAGTTAAATTTTTTATTCAAATTTGCTTTAAATACTTTAAATTTAGTCATCAACTTAAAACTTTTAATTCATTTATGATTCTTCATTCTTCATGAATGTTATGTTGTCTTGCACTAAAAAAATAATTTACATTTTTGTAGTTTCTATTATCTAATTTAGGATGTAATTTAGTTTTCAAATTCAATTAAATTTAATTTCAAATTTTTTCAATGTTCTAGTGTGATCAAATTTTGTCCGATCCAAGATAATATTTCAAAAAAAAAAAAAAAGTGGTTGATAATTTAGTTTGCACTTATTATTCTGTATAAAAAAAATGCAGTTCTATCAATACCAAAAACACAAAACAAAAAAATTAGAAGAAAAATAGAAGGTCTGGCCAATATAGCCCAATATTCCTCAAGACCAAAAACGAAGGCTCAAGATTTTTTATTGGACTTCAACAAAATTGCTTCTGTGACATACAATCAACAAATATGCAAATTAAACCTGTGGAGGCCATGGGAGCTCGTCACTTGGTGCAAGAATTAAACGCTTTGAGAGAGAAGATCCGATTGGGGTTTGGGCGGGTTGGGGTTCGGATAGTATTTGGGTTAGCCCTAAATATGTCCAAAAAAAAAAACCTGTTGCATGCATTATGATTGCCCTAAATATGTCTCAAAAAAAAAAAAAAAACCTGTTGCATGCTTTATGATTATGATTGAGTAGTACAACACAAGAAAATTAATAAGATTTGAACGCAATTTTAGTAATGTTTTAAAATTTTGAACGCAATTTTTTTTTCAATTTTTTTCAAATTTTATCATGTAATATTCATTAAAAGAAAATTCATGGTTCACCTATATTAAAAAAAAAAGAGTTTAGCTCATATATATCCTAAAGATACATAATAAGTTTGTTATTAGTGAAAAATTTTAAATATTTTTATTTAATCATTTAAAAAAAATACAATAAAAATTTAAATGAGAAAAGGATAAATAGGTCATTAACCTTTTAATCCGCGAACATTTAAATTTTTACCATTTTCAAAATTTGGATATATTAGATTCTTTATGTTCATTTGGGTCTGTCAGATTCAATAGAAAAATCAAAGGCGATTTTCATTATACTGACCTGGTTGATATGAATTTTTATGTGATAGAGTTTTTAAGAGGTCAAAAACTTAAATATATTTTTAAATCTTTAGAGACTTAAATATCTACAGATCAAAAAGTTAGAGATCGATTTATCATTTTCTCTTAAATTTTTATATTTTTAATAAAAAAATTTCTTATTTTATAATTTTAACATATGTGTTTAGAACATATTATAAATAAGCTCTAAAAAAAATTATACTGTTCTTGCTTTTATATGAATAAAAATTACCTTTAATATATTTTTTCTTTGTTAATATTTTGAATAGAATAAATTTAGAACGGTATATATATATATATATATATATATATATATATATATATATATATATATATATATATTTTTGGTGACTCAAACGGTATATATATTAAATTTAATCAATAAAAATTATTTTAGAATTAATTAAGTTTATTTAAATGAATTAAAAAATATAATTTTGAATTGAAATTTTTATTAAAATTGATTTATGCAAGTATCACGTTGATAAAGAACCAATAAAATTTTGGTATTTGTATAATTATATTGATAAAATAAATAAAAATAATATAAAATTCTAATTGAATTAATATTAAGTATTAGAAGATCAAAATTCTCTTTTAATTTTAAATTACTATTTATAATATATAATCTCACTGTACAAATATTTTTGTAAGGCCAAAATAAAATAAAAATATAACTAATATTAAAGATGCTCTCATAATTAATTATAAACATTCAACAATATATACAACCAATTACAAATAATTAAGTTACAATATTTAAATAATGTTACGTCAAATATTTAAAATATTTTTAATTGTATAAAAGATCATGTAAATAACCAACTTATTGAATTAAATTTAGATTATAGGATTTAATTGGTAAATTTATTTTTAATTATTATATATCTTCTTCATAATTGTATTTATTGGAAATATATTATAAAAGTTATCATTAATGTGTTTGCAGTTTACATAAACAAATTTGAAAAGATTGTTGCCCATTCTCTTCATAGAGTGTTGTGTAGTTAAGTATTGCACAAAAAGTCAACAATACAGGTATTATGATCCAAAAACAAATAAAGTAGTGCATGTGTCTTGCTTTTCCCAGATTCTCCAAAAACGAAGGCTCAAGACAAAAATTGCTTCCGTGACATCCAATCAACAAACATGCAAATTAAATTAACCTGCTGCATGTATTATGATCATCATTAAGTAGTACGCTACAAAATGAAGGTATAAAGCATCAACGGTCACTTTTTAACCTATCAAAAGTTTTTAAATAAATGAAGAAATGAATTAGAAGATATGGGAGTAGTACAATTATATCAAATATCTTTCATGCTCTATAAATTCTTAAAAGTATCACAAACAAAGGAGAGGACCAAAAATTAGAAAATACATAAAAGCAAAAGAACTTAAGAAGCGAATTTTTTTTTACTACATAAAAAATATTTCTGCAGAGAATATCACAGTTAATACAAAAAAATAAGTTGGAGAAGAAAAGTAATACTTTAAAAACAAGCAAAATAAACATGTTCAATATTAGGTATATTTTAAAATTCTTAACGCAATTTTTTTTTTCAATTTTTTTTCTCATGTTATCATGTAATGATGTAATATTCATAAAAAAAGGTCATCAGGTCACCCATAAAAAAAAGATTTAGTTAATATACGCTTTAAAGATACATAATAAATTTATCAATAATAAAAAATTTTAAATATTTTTATTTAATGACTATAAAATAAATGCATTGAAATTTTAAATGATAAAATAACAAATATGTCATTAATTTTTGATTCGCTAACATTTAAGTTTTTGAGAATTTGAAAATATATTTAAGTCTCTATCATTTTTTCAAAGTTTGGAGATATCGATCTCTCATGTTTACTTTGGATCAGTCATACCCAACAGAAAATTCAAATGTGACTCTCATTGGACTGACCAAGTTGATACAAATGTACACATACAAAAATTTTTAAAATGAGACAAATTAGAATCAAGAATCAATATGTCTAAATTTTGAAAAAGTAAAAAATTTAAATATATTTTTAAATCTTAAAAAATTTAAATATTTGCTGATAAAAAATTAGAGGTTAATTTATGATTTTTTCTTAATTTTTTTTATATTTTTCACAATTTTTTTTGTTTTATAATTTTAATATGTGTCTCTAGAATATATCAACAGAGAAGTAAAGATAATAAATATATTTACGAAATGTAAAAGAAAGAGTATAATGTGTGCAGCTACACAAATAAAAGGTAAATGGTCAAATTAATTTTTAAAAAATTACTTATTTTTTAAATTGGTTTTTAAAATTTTTTTACTCAAATTCGTTTTTTAAAGATTTTAAGTTAATTTTGTTAATTTTTTTATTATTTTTTTTATTAATAATGTCAAAATTTAGTAATGTAGCACATTAAATAATATATTACAAAACACACTTAGAATTTTAATTGACTATTAACATAATAAGTTTACGAAGTTAGATCAAATCAAAATCTAATTGAGAAAAAAATTTGAAACATTGAAATCTCATAATTTAACATTAATTTGATCTAATTTCATAAACTAATTATGTTAATAGTTAATTATAACCACTAGATATATATTGTGATATTCTTTAACGTATTATATTAACAAATTCTGATGTCGTTAATCATAAAAGCGACAAAAAAAATAACATGACTAATTTAAAATTTTCAGAATTGTTGGTCAATTATTTTTTTTTTGTGTAATGTTATTTTAGTTGTTCTAAAGCATGTATATTTCACTTTTAAATTTTTTAGTCCGTTTCTTAAATTCCCATCATCAATATTATTTATCATTTAACATATATTATTATTATTATTATTATTATTATTATTATTATTTATTATTATTATTATATTATTATTTGCGACGGTATGGGATTACTATAAGAAACAACGGGTTTTGAATTTTGACCCGTTTGTTTTTTTTATTTTTTATTTTTGTTTTTGCGTGGTAACATAAATGAATAAAATAATTAAAAAAAGGGTCAGAAGTAAATAAATAACAAGCTCCACCAGTTTATATTTAAACAATACAGTTTTTTTCTACTATTTATTAGGGATATCACTGCGTTTAGTTTAGTTTTTTTTATAGATATATTATTTTCGTTAAAAAAAAAAACCAATTTCTTAAATTTTTTCCCATATTTGTTATTCTTTCGTAAATAATATACTTTTATTGCAATTTATAGAAAAAAAACAACAAATATAAATACTAATTAAATCATAATAATTGGCATAATATATTTAAAAATAACTGTTTTAAATAGATGTATTAAGGATGCACTGAAATTAAGTTTTCGTCTTTCCTTTCCTTATGCATAATCAAAATTCTAGATGTCTTTAAAATATTAATTTTTTTGCAAACTAATAATTTTATCCAATTTTTTCTGTAATAAAATTGGTGGCGACTCTATTATTCATATATCTTTTTTTGTGTCGCATTCTCATCGCATGTGTAGTTTGTTTTGGGCACGTTGTAACATTTAGCATGTTGTACTATTTTTAAATGTTCTTAATTAATTTAATTATCTAACATTGTATTTTTTAAATTAAACTTGTAAAATTAATCATTTCCACCATCCTTTTCAACATGTTAAATACCTCAGTTTTCAGTAACTTTGTAAAAATATCTATAACTATACTTTATCTTTAATAAGATAATACTCAATCAAATTTTTTTTTATTCACTAATTATCTAATTATGTGAAACTGAATATCAATATACTTTAATCTTTCATGAAACACAAGATTTTTACAAAATGTAATACCTGACTTTTTATTACAAAATATCGTTGTTGGAGTATTTTATTTCTTGTTTAATTTCTCAAGAATTCTTTTACCCATACTATTTGCGTTGCATAACTTGTTGTTGCTATATAGTCTGTTTTTACCATAGAGAATGCTACTACTGATTATTTTTTTCGAAGACTATGAAATTATACCAAAATCAAAATGAAATACAAACTTTGAAGTACTTTTTCTTGTTTCAATATCTTCAGTCCAATCACGATAAGTGTAATCAACAAGATTTATTTCATTAATATTTTCATAAAAAAAATACCATCATTTAAAGTACCTTTGATATATCAAAGAATCCTTTTTTTTTTTGTTTACCCAAACGGTATCCCCCAACCCGACAGGTTAAGGACTAATCCGTCGCGGATCTGAGCTCCATTTAAGGGTCTGCCGCTGGCCAATGGGTTGCTGCATGCACAAGGCGGGGTTCGAACTCCCGACACTTGCTTAAGCGGACGAGTGAGCTGACCACTCGACCAACCCAAGTTGGTTATCAAAGAATCCTTTTTGCCGCTTGCAAATATAGCCGTCAAAATAGGCAAAACCTGTCGGACTAGCCCATTTACCCATTTAAACGGGTGGGGCTTACTTCTAAAATTAAGTGTTTAAATTTCGGGACAAACGGACTGAGCCCGATTAACCCGAAAAAAAATGAGGGATTAAATGGGCTAGTCTGCTAGCTAAACCGGCAGCCTATTTATTTATTTTTTAAAAAAGTTGCATTTTTAACCGATATTTCTCTCGATTCAATCCGAAAATATGACCCATCAACTAAAAAAATATTATTTGTTTAAGTTTTTTTTTTATCTAAAAGTGATATTTTTTGTCAAAATAATTTTCAAAAAATAAAATAAAAGGATAAACGGGCCAGTCCATTTAACCCATCGGGCTTACCATAAATGGTCTGGGTTGAAAAATTATGGTCTGCGAATAAAGTGAACTTAAACGGGCCAGGCCTAAATAGTCCAGACGGGCCTGTTTGACAGTCCTTCTTGCAAATGGTTGGTACAAGGCTCCTCCCTAAATTTGCTAAGCAATCCAACTCCAAACACAATATCTTGTCTAATTGCATTTAAATACCTCGGACTTCTAATCAAGCTTTTGTAATAAGTAGAATTTACTGTTCTTCCTTTATCTCCTCTCAACAACTTAAACTTTTCTTCAACCGGAGTAAGAATTGATTTGGAATATACCATCTGAAATTTTTTTAAAATATCATTTGCATATTTCTCATGTGAAATAAAGATTTCGTCATCTTTCTAAACGACTTCGATGTCAAGGAAGTAAGACATCAAGCACATATCTGTCATTTCAAATTACTTGATCATAGTCTCTTTGAATTCTGCAATTATCTTCAAATTATTACTAGTAAAGATCAAATCATCAATATAAAGGCACATGATTAAGATTTATTCGGATTCAACAAACTTGGTATAAAGAATATGTTCAAATGGACATCTTCTAAAACCATTCTGAGTGAAAAAAGAATAATAATCTTCTTGTATCATGCTCTTGGTGCTTGCTTCAACCTGTACAAAATTTTCTTCAATTGATAAACTTTATCTTCTTCTTCTTCTTCAGGAATTTCATATCTTGCAAGTTACTCAACATACACTTCTTCTTCTAAAGTGCCATTTAAAAATGCAGACTTAATATACATTTGATGTATCTTCCATTTATTTTGAGTCGATAGTGAACTAATCACATAGATAGTGTCTAATCTAACAACAAGAGGAAATACTTCAAAGTAGTCAATACTTGATTTTTGTTTGTATCCCTTAGTAACTAATCATGCTTTGAAACGATCAACTTTACTGTTGAAATTGTACTTACTTTTGTAAACCCATTTTACTCCAATTGACTTCTCTATTGGTAAATCTATCAGCTCCCATATGTCATTCTTCTCAATGGCATGAATCTCTTTATCTATTATTATTATTTTTTAATTGTTGCCTTTAGAGACTTCTTCAAAATTTAATGGCTCACAATCTGAAAATAAAGCAAAGTTGACGATTTCTTCATCGGATGGATCATTATCACTGTCAATTTTATAATCTGCCAATCTAGCAGGTAGTCTATGTTTTCTTTAAGGTCTTTTAGATGATTTTAGTTGTTTAGTTGTGTTAGGTTGTCTTTCTTCTACTTCATCACATAAATTTGGAACTACAATCAATTTTTTTCTGTCTTTCTGTTCCAGTCCCACATATCTTTCTCGTCAAACGTCATATTTTTTGCTGATGATCACCTTCTTTAATTCTGGATTATACAACTTGTATGCTTTTGAAACTGTGCTATAGCCGTTAAAAATACACTTTTTGTTTTGGTCATCTAATTTTTTCCTTAATTGATATGGAACATGGGCATAAACAATACACGCAAAGGTTCTTAAAATGATCAATGGAAGACCTCTTTCCACTCCGACTTTCCTCCGCAGTTTTAACATGAACACTTTTTATTGGATACCTGCTACATACTAAAATATGAACTGTTGTTGCGACATACATGAGTATACTTTCTATATACTAAAAAATGAGCATGCTTTATAACAATAGAAAGTATATCCATGTATATCTACTAAAATCATTAATAAAAGTGATAAAGTACCTACTACTACTATTGCTTGGAATCTAAATAAAACAAAGATCTGAATGAATGATTTCAAGTAATCTTCAAGCTCTTCATGACTTTTCTGTAGGAAATGAATCTCTATGCTTCTTTTTCAGTTGACAAATCTCACAAACATAATTAGAAATATGAATCTGTGGTAGACCAGAAACAAGTCTTTTTCTTGACAGGTAATTTAGGCCATAAAAATGAAAATACACAAATCGCATATACCACAGTCAACTATCATCAAGTATTATAGGACTCATGCAAGAAGGATTAACATGTTGAATTTTTAATGAAAATATTTTGTTTGAAGTCATCTTTGCTTTATTTATGAACTTTTTGTTGTTGTCAAATATAATGCAAATATCCACTATATATAATTATCTTATATCCATTCTCAAATAACTGTCCTATACTCAATAAATTGTAATCAAATTCAGGAGTATAAAAAATATCAAAAATATAACTCAGAGAACCATCATTCAATCTAATTGGTATTTGATCTTTTCTTTCAGTAAGGATCTTTGTACTATTATCAAACTTCAATAGTGATTTTTCTACCAGACATATGATTACTACAACCATTATCCAAGTATAATATATTTTTATCTTCAGCATATGAGTCACTTGTAAAAAATAAAGTTTAAATATCCGGATTATTATTAGTATTTTGAGGTTGATTTTCTGCAACGTGTGCTTGATATTTTTTATCCATACTTTTTACAATGAAAGCAGTTGAAATTAGTTCGTTCTTGATAAAAATTGTCTCGACTTCTTCTTCGATTGACAAACCTGAAATTTGTTCCACCTCTTCCTTGATTAGGTGGTGTAAAATTACTATAACTTCCATGGCGGTAATTACCACGACCTCTCTCTGGAACTTCCTCTACCTCTACTTTGAAAATTAAAAGCACGGTCTCGTCCTTCTTATATACGGCTTGATTCTGTACCATTGTTTAAATTCACTCGACTTTTCAGGGCTTCTTCAGTTGATTTTTTTAACTTCTCCAATATTCTGCTAATATGGCTTTCCATGGTTCCTTGCAACTCTACAATCATTATAGTATCATGGGACTCATATTGTAATTGCCACATGACCAGAATTCATCAGCATAATGCAAAAAATTTTTTCCACCACTTTACTATTTTTTCATACTCTTGTCTATTTGTAACACGAAAAAAATATTGCTCAACAGTTTTTGAGTTAGACATCTTGTAGCTTTATTTTTTGGGCTTTATCTATGCTTTTGTATGACCATTTCAATAGGTTTATGCTTCTTTTATACTTTTGGCATTTGCTATTTTGCCAAACACCGTATAATCTACACCTTGGTGAATTTGAGACCGCGCCAATTGATATTTTCTCTATTGGAAAGCATCAGCTCCTTTCTTGCAAACCCAATTTAATAAAATTCTATAGGTTCTGAGCTTTTAAATGGGTAGACATCAAAGTCTCCCAATAATCAAGTTTTCTATCTAATTTGGACCAGATCACACAATATTAAAAGTGTTTGCTATACTGACTCTATGAACAAATAATTATGTGAGAACTCTCCCACACTTCACAAACTCTCAAATACTTCGCTCTGGATTAAATCGATACCAAATATAAGTATAATATCCACACTTTATTGTCTCAGAATCACTCACTCACTTAAATAACATTATCATTTTTCATCTCTTAAACTCACCAACACACTCATAGAGGAAAAGAGAATTTCTAACAACTCAATACATTTTCATTCATATAAAAATATGATTAAAGTACATGTGTTCAAGTCTTTATATGGGCAAAATTTTATAATAAAATAATAATTTTATAACAACTAAGTATAGTTGTAATATTTTATGAAGTTAATAAAAACTTTGACTAGTCAAATTATTTATTCAAATTTGTTTCAAATTCTTCAAATTTAATCATCAAATTGGAGCTTTCAATTCATGATTTTTTTTTTTTTTATATAAATGTTGTGTTGTCTTACACTAGAAAAACAACTTAAATTCTTATAGTTTCTACCACTTTCTAATTTAAGATACAACTTAGTTTTCAATTCCAATTCAATTTGATTTTGAATTTTTTTTAATGTCTTAACATGTTGTAATTGTACTATTCTTAAAAATGTTTCAAAAAAGTGTAAAAGCATAAGTATTTTATTTTATATTTAATAAATAAAAAAAATTATGTAAGTGTATTTGCAACTTTTAAAAGTTCGAAATATTTTAAAAGCACTTAAAAAAATTAAAATTTATTTATATTTATCAAAATTAAAAAATATAATATAATTTTATACATTAATTAATATTTAAATTTAATATTATATTAATATTTATTATAATATTTTTAAATTTTAAAAACTAGATTATTAAACGCACTAGTTATTACTTATGTTTATTAAAAAATAATTTTAATTACATTCATCGTGCTCGTGCTATTTCATTATGCCTCTATTTTGTTTCTTTGCATATCCATTTTTTGCTTTTGTTTAGTTTGTCTAATGGCATTTCATATTATGTTTCAGAATGTTTGATAGCAAAAAGAAAAAATTAGAAAAAAAATAGTTATAAGATAAATTTTGACTATTTTTTATATAAAAAATTTTATTTATTTTTTTTAAGATAATTAAAATGACATTTTTCTTCTTCTTACATGTAAAATATACATTATCTTTTTTTATAATTTTAAAAAAAATATCATTTTGAATCTATTTAAATTTTTTTATGTTTACTAATATTAATTTTATCTATTTTTCATTAGAAATATTTTAGGAAAAAAATATTTTGGTAAAAATATAATTTAATCAGTAAAAAAATAATTTGGTAAGGAGTATTTTAATAAATAAAATTTAGGATAAAATATACTTTTTGTCTTTGAAATTTGACAAAAGTTCCAAAAATATTCCTAAGTTTTATTTTATTTTAATTTTATCTCAAAAATTTTCGATTTGCATTAAATATATTCTTGATAGCTAATTTTTCAAAAAATTTAAGCCCAATTCAACAACAATTTCATGAGAACAACTCTTAGCCCAAACAAATCAAGTATAATTTTCATGCATTATTGTTAAATTGGTCTTAAATTTTTAAAAATTTAGCCATTAATGATATATTTGATGCAAATTGGAAATTTTTGAGATAAAATAAAAACAAAATAAAATTTAGGGATATTTTTAAAACTTTTGTCAAACTTTAAGGACAAAAAATATACTTTATCCTAAAATTTAATCATAAAAAATAAAGTTTTTATTAAAGAGTACTTTTGTAAAATATAAATTTATTTTTCTTAAAAAATAAGTAAAATTAATGTTAGTTAACATAAAAAATTTTAAATAAATTAAAGAGAAGATCTTTTAAAAATTATAAAGAAGAGAAGTGTATATTGTATGAATAAAAAAAATATCATTTTAATATCTCTAAAAAGAGATGAGATGAGTAAAATTTTCTTTTTTTATAGGGAAAGTATGAGGAGCCAATAGAAGTTTATGGAGTATTAGAGATATAATTATTAGTGTTACTTTTCCCATCAGCTGAAGCTTTTGGGATGAGTAGTATCATGACATGGTATTAAAGCGCTAGATCCAAAAGATCAAGAGTCCGATCCTTGGTGAATCCAAAAATTATACTAATTTTTCGAGAAGATGTTTATTATCCCTTATTATCCCTTATACTGAGATGGTTATTCTAAATAGTATAGAAGATGTTCATTTTATAACTCAATAGCCATTGTACACATTGTACAAATAGTCCATTGTCTCCCTAACGGGATCTTTTTTATATTGTCTCTCTAACAATACCGTTATCAAATAACGTTGTATAACTCTACAATCAATTATGAAAGAATGGTCCTAACTTTCCTTTTAATTTATTAAACTATATTAAAAATAAATTAAAATACATCTAATTAATTTTAGTATTCATTTGTTTATTTTTTTAATTTAATTGTTATCTCAAAATAAGGTTATTTAACCAGTACCGGGTGAGAGAGACTGAGCCTCAACAATAACCAAATCCATCCATCATTCGTTTGCTATGGCTTCCTCTAGCCGTCAACAAAACAAGCATTCTCCTTCTACTTCTACTTCTACTGGGACCAGTTTTTTTAAGATTATTCTCAGAAAAGCTCTTCAAAATGAAAACTTTGTAAGCATTTTCTCGTCTTCTTCATGCCCTCTTTTTTCTTTTAATCTGTTTATCTTCTGAGATATTGTTCACAAAGTTTCTTTTCTTATTCCTCTATATATGATTTTTCTCGTTTATAAACACTTTCTTCATAAAACAACACACATGCATGGCTTATTAGCTGCAAATATAGTAATAGTAAGCTCCTTCTTCTTATTATCTAGATCATTTTCTGTTTACAATCATTTAGGCTTAATTATAATTAATTTTGTAGCAGATGTACATAAAAAATACATAAAATGGAATGAAAACCTATAAACATATTTGTTAGGTGATTATATTTTATGTACTCCGTATGTATTCTTATTACAAAATTAATTACAATTAAATCTATATTATTGCTAATGAAAAATGATCTAGGTAACACTTTCACTAATCAAGATTAGAAAATATCATAGGACATATTGTGGTGATTAGAAAAATTATTATATTCATCGTCATTTTTTATTATGCATGAATTCTGATTTTGTTATTACTGATTTGGTCCCTACCAATTTTCATGTTGGATAATTCCGTACTTAATATTTTTTTTTATTTCACTCCTAGTCTCTAATTATGCAAATAATGCTACAAAATAGTCCTTCGAAATTTGAAATTAGTTTCTCCTTTAAAATAGGTGAAAGATTAATCTTTACCTACATATAAAATTTAAGACTAATATGTTTAGACTATTTTATTGCACTATTTATAATTATTAGTGAAGGATGAATTGGAAGTTTAATGTTATTATTATATGAAGATGATGGCTGAGATATTTGACTAAACTGTTTAACATAATACATGTCAATACCTTGGTGAAGACATGCTAATGTGCGTCACCTTATTGTTATTACCGTTGCTAACATCAGGTTCATAACATTGCAGAAGTTAACAAAAAAGTTTACTACACAATATGGTTCTGTGGTATCAAACCCATTGTATCTTAAGCCTCGAGATGGTATTGAATGGAAAGTCTATTGGACTAATCATGATGGTGCAATTTTGTTTAAAAAGGGTTGGAAAGAGTTTGTTGCATTTTACTCTCTTGATCATGGCCATTTGTTATGGTTTGAGTATAATATTGGAACTTCTCACATTGAAGTACGCATATATGACATGAGTTGCCATGAAATAAAGTATCCTGCCAATGATCAGATCAAAGAGCAGCCGCCATGCAGGGGCCAGCAGCCGGTGAAAAGGCCAAAAGAACCAAAAATTATAGATGTGGATAGCAGTCCCAACACCCAAAACATGAGACTTAATGAGGGACAACAGAAGAAAAGATTGAATGAACCACGGTCAGGAGGAGTCCGGGGCCAACCGAGGAAAAAAATGAGAGCACTAGTGTCATCTGCTTCTAAAAGTAGACAGTTGGAAGATGACACACAAATCAGGAATGTTGAAAGAAGCCTCAATTCACACGATATAAAATCCAAAGAGAAAAACCATGAGATGCCAGTGTCTGTCAATCGAGATTCTAATGGTACGTGTCTCATAATTGGATCATCCTTTCCATTTGTGGATTCAACCGTTGTTGTTTTTGAGTTACAACTTGTAACTGCTTTTTGTACATTATAGTGGTAGTTTCTGATTCTTTATTTCCTATGTACAAGGCAAAAGGAATAGAAGAAGAAAAGATTCTGAATCTTCTATTAGGCCCTGTCCTGCAAGACCTGAATCTCTGAAAGACGCTAAGAAGTTCAAGTGGGAAAAGCCCTCTTTCATCATCAAGATAACACAACGGTCTCAAACCAGAGCACCATGTGTAAGTATAGGTTAATACATATATCATGTTGAACATTATGTATCATGTGAACTTCCATGTGCTATAATTCTTTCAAACTGTGTCTTATTTCTAACCATGATGACATAAATATGATGTGCTGCAGTACTTTTCAACTAAATTCTTCAGAAAGTATTTTGAAAATAATCCACAAAATGCAAATATAAGGTTTGGAAAGAAGTTGTTCCCTGTTAAGTTGATCTACAGGCCATCATCATATGTTGCCTTTATCTCTGCTGGTTGGAACCTTTTTGCTCGAGCTAGTAAATTACAAGCCGGAGATGTTTGTTTGTTTAAGCTCATCAATAGAAAGGATCCGGTGTTTGATGTTCATATTTGTCGTCGACAACGCCGCGGTAAGGCAATTGTTTAGGAATTCTTAAGCCGTGTTATTCTGTAAAAAATTAAGATATTAGTACAACATTGAAAACATAATTAACTTTAAAAATGGAATAGAATTTAGCATTATTCTCATTAAAAAAATTATATTAAAAATTAATTGACCCGTGTTTGACTTGGAGTACATTTTACAAATCTCTAATTCTTCCCTTCTTTGAAACATTTATAGCAGCAGAATTTCAATCTTAAAGGAAACTATTGTTAGTTTTGCTAAGAATGTAGTTAGCTTATGAATGCAGTGACTATGTATTCGGTTCTTAATGTAACCACAATTTGTTATATAAACTAATTTTATGCTAAAATTTTTGTTGTCTCCTACCCTATAGATATACTTGTATCCAAAACTCTTCACAAGTAAAATTCATGCTAACTTTTTTACAATTCTTTTATGTATCAGAATCACTTTCCAAACCAGTGACTGGTGTGATTCAGCTCCCGAAAGAAGCTAAGGAGCTCAACTCACAGAATCCCTCTTTCATGGTCAAGATAAAAGACAGTGATCCAAGGAGATCAAGGCCTGTAAGTTTAGTTCGATACATTTTATCGATGACAAAACATAATATGCCATGCAAACTTATGGGTGCTAGTTTATAGTTAGTTTCACAAATTGTAAGTTTATAACTATTTTTGACCATGATGATTCAAAAATGGAATGTGATGCAGAACTTATCAGCTATCTTTTACAGAAAGTATTTTAAAAAGAATCAGCAGGATGTAAAATTACAGTTCAGAAAGGAGTTGTGGCCTGCTACAATTATCTACAATCCGTCATCGAAAAACAGCTTTATTTCGGCTGGTTGGAGCTCTTTTGCCAGAGCAAGTAAATTAGAAGTTGGAGATGTTTGTGTTTTTGAGCTCATCAATGGAAAAGATCTGTTTGATGTTCATATCTGTAGAGCCTAATGCTAGGTCAATGCATTATAACTTCATCATCTAAGAGCTCTTAATTCTTAACTAAGGTTAATTTCGTGAAGAATGTATCATCTTTTTTTTCTGTTGAATCAAACTTGTACTGTATCCAATCCTTTCTGTTGTGGACCAGTTATATATGTATGAACTAAGTGTTTTAATTTTATTTCTTGTTTTGCCACTTCATGATTGATTGCATTGTTATCTTCTCAAAGTGAAAGACAGGGTTGCGTTTGGTATAAGGTTAAAAAAAGTGAGTTAGAATTTTTCATGGATTTGATTCAAAATTGTAATTTGCCTATGAATCTAATCCATGAACGCATTAAAATAGTATATCATAAAAAAGATTGAAGATAAATAAAATATAAAATAATTATAATTAATTTTATGTCTATTATAATTCCAATATTTGTATGATTTCCTTTTTGTTAGAATACTAATGTACTAAAATTGTGCTTTCTATTTTGAGAGAAATTTTTTTTTATTTATCAAATAAAATTTATAAAAATTGGAGAGATTAAGAATTCTTTTAAAATAATTTTTTATTCTTTTCCACATTTATGAACCTTATTGATACATTAAGGATAAAACTATTTTTAACTATTGGTACGTGCTTATATACTCTTTATGTGCTTATATACTCATTAAGGATAATATCATCTTCTTTCGCTTTTTCAATTAACTTGTCTTCTTACTAGAGACTGTGACTGTGTCTGTGAACAAGAAGAACATCCATGGCTTCCTCTAGTTTCCAAAAAAACAAGCGTTCTCGTTCCTCTGTGATCCGTTTCTTCAAAATTGTTCTCAGACATAGCCTTGAAGATGGAAAGCTTGTAAGCATTTTCTTCACTTCATATCCTCTTTACTTATAATATTATTTAATGCATGCATTTCTCTTTGTGATTTTTCTCTTGTAAGGGTTTCTTTCATTTATACTTATTACTAAGACTAGTTTCATACTTTCATTTGAATTGCAGAAAGTACCAAAAATGTTCAATATGAAACATGGTGGCGGTGTTCCAAATCCAGTGTATCTGAAGCCTCCAGATGGCACTGCATGGAAGATAGATTGGTCTGAGTATGATGGTGCCATTCTATTTGAAAATGGTTGGAAAGAATTTGCTTCATATTACTCTCTGGATAATGGCCATATGCTGTGGTTTGTGTACAATAAAACTTCTAACATTGAAGTTTACATTTTTGACATGACTTGCCTTGAAATAGAGTATCCTTCCTTGGATCACATCAGCGATGACGACGATTCGATTGAGATCTTGAATGAACTGCCGCCACGAGGCTGGCCGAGGAAAACAGAGAAAGCAGCACCAAAGACACCATCTGCTTCTACAAGCAAAATGGTCACAAGTTCTGCCAAAACTAAAGGAGTGAAAGGGTGCCCTGAAAGAAACTATCCTTCCAAGGACCACATTGATGATGTCAACATGGTTAAGGTTGAGAATGAACCGCCACGAAGAGGCAGAGGCCGGCCGAGGAAAACAGAGAAAGCAGCACGAAACAAACCATCTCCTTGTACAAGCAAAATGGTCACAAGTTCTGCCAAGACTAGAGTAGTGAAACGGTGCCCTGAAATAGGCTATCAATCCAACAACCACATTAACAATGACAACATGGTTAAGGTTGTGAATGAACCACCACGAAGGGGCCGAGGCCGGCCGAGAAAAACAGAGAAAGCAGCATCAAAGAAACCATCTGCTTGTACAAGTAAAAGGTTCACAAGTTCTGCCAATACTAGAATGGTGAAATGGTGCCCTGAGATAGACTATCCTTCCAAGGTTAAGGTTGAGAATGAACCGCCACGAAGAGGCCGAGGCCGGCCGAGGAAAAAATTGAAAGCAGCAGTAGAAGTGTCATCTCCTTCTACAAGTAAAACATTGAGGAGTTCTGTCAACACTGGAGATGCAGAGAAGGGCCCTGATAAACAAAACTGGATGCTGTGTTGCAAGAATGAAGAAGCCAGTCAATCTGAAGAGACAGGTCTTAAGATGCCAACAATTCCAAGTGCCAGTGTTGATCCTGATAGTATGTAATTTCATGATCAAGTCATCCTTTTATTTTTGTAGTTTCTAATGTCTTGCTTTGTGGCTAAAATGCATAAATCATAGTTACAAATTCACCAAATAGGTAGCGTATGCATATTGCATATGCATACCATACCTGAACGTATTGCATTTCATGTAACTATGCAATAATTATCTTATTGTTCTTTGTCTGTGTTTAAATTTCGTTCAAATGAATAAAAATTACTGTGTTGTTTGAAGCTTGAACTTAGCTACAAGTAACTTCTATGCAAATTTTTTTGGTGTACATGTAATGTTGTTCAAAAAGCAAAGAAGTTCAAGTCAAAGAATCCCTCTTTCTTAACCAAGATAAGGCAAACTCAACTATCTGGATCTTCACCAGTAAGTTGACACATTTGTCTCTGTCAGAAAGATTTCATGTCATGCAAGTATTCTGTTACGAAACAGTGGCCTGTAACATTGCCATTTTGTCCTCCGGTTGGGTCTCGTTCGCTCGAGAAAATAACTTGAAAGCTGGAGATATTTGTATCTTTGAGCTTGTTTACAGAGAAGGTGCAGAGCTTGATGCTCATATTTTTCGAAGGAATGCTTAATTAGACAATCTTTAGAGTATCAGGATGCTTAATTAGGCAATCTTTAGAGTATCTGGAGTTCTTGTATCAAGAAATTTGGTTAAGAAATGTGTCACTCCACTTTGTTAAAATCAAACTTGAATGTTAGTCATGAATGCATATTTATGTTAGTCATTAAGAGTTGTGACAATGGATTCATGTTTTTCTTCACATTTCACACTTAATTGTTGCAGTGTTGTTCTCACTTCAAATCAGAAATTAGAAAAGTACCTGTGGATCTTATTTCATAGACAAGATTGTGTATTGTAATTGGACATATTCTCAACAAATTTGACAGAACTTATGGACATATTCATACCTATATCTTACATAAAGTAAGCTAAATTAACTTTTATTTTAAGTTTGTTTTTTTTTTTGGTCAAGATTTTCCGTTTGTTTAAATATGACATAATAAACTCGCACCAATTTACCAATTAGTCCAATACAATGAATTAAAAAAAAGTTATACACTCATTAAAATTATTTACATTGGAATTTTCTATGGAATTACTGCAACTCAGCAAATAATTAGTAACTTTCTAAAAAGTGACAAGTATAATAAATGAGGGAGGAATAGTGAAATAGGATCCAAACCATAAATTGCTTTGAAAATAAGTAGTTGGGCAACTTTTGATTAGGGAGGATGAGTGAAATAGGATCCAAATAACATCTTATACTACCAATAATATATAATTCTACATGTGTTGTTTCTGCATGGATTACTTATTTCTAGTCATGGTAGTAAGGAGATAACACTGCAATGCAACCATTAAGTACGATGAAAACTGAAAAGTGAAAACTATGACTCTTTTACAACTCTTGATCCCTGAACATACACCATGATCTGCAACACAAGTAAGCAAAGCCATTCGCTAATCATGGCTTCGACGAATATGAACCTTAAGTTCTGGACCTTGTCTGTTAACGAGCTCAAAGATACAAACATCTCCGGCTTTTAAGTTATTTTCTTCAACGAACAAGCGCCAATGAGAGATAAGGGCATTCTTCCTATTTGGATAATGGATCAATGTTGCATGCCACTGCTTCTTTCCAACTCGTAGAATTGCATACTGCTTCGTGTTCTCGAAGTACATTCTAAAGAAACAAACTGGAAGATTCTGCAATCATATCAGAATATTTCATCATCATGGTTCACAACAGTCTCAATTTTGCATGACATACAAAGTTTGCACAGAGATAAATGAATCAACTTACTGCTGGTGATCCTGTTTGGTGCTTTTGCTTAATCTTGATGACAAAAGAAGGATTTTTCGACTTGAACTTCTTTGCTTCTCTAACAACTTCAGATGTGTACCATAACCATAAACAAGGTATTTATGCATTTTAGAAACAAAGAAAATAAAAAATTAAACAAAATTAGTAGAATCCAAAAAATGAAAGAATGATGAAATTATAAAACAGACCATCCATATCTGGTCTGGCACGTTGAATTATTGGCAGCTTAAGATCTGCTGTCTCTTCAGATTGACCATCTTTTTCATTCTCGACATGCAGCTTCAAGTTTTGTGTATTGGAATTTTTAACTTTTTCTTTAGTTTTGATGGCACTTTTCATTTTTTTGCTTGTAGAAGCACGTGATTGCTTTGGTTCTGCTATCACTTTTTTCTTCGGTCGGCCTCGGCCCCTTCGTGGCAGCGGTTCATCCAAAATCTCAACCGAGTTGTCATCACCGATTCGGCCATTGGAAGGATAATCAATTTCGAGGGCAGTCATGTCGAATATGTTTACTTTGATGTTAGAAGTTCCATTGTACTCAAACCACAACACATGACCATTCTCCAAGGTGTAAAATGTAGCAAACTCTTTCCAACCGTTTTCAAACAAAATCTCACCATCACGATTAGTCCAATCTATTCTCCATTCAGTGCCATCTGGAGGCAGGAGTTTCACTGGATTTGGCATATCTCCACCATATTTCCTACAGAACTTGTTTGGCATTTTCTGCAATGCCAATGAAACTGTTGTTGGTAAACCATACTTAGCAAAACTCACAATCATAATACAAAATTGGCCAGATAAACAAAAATTGATTCGACCCACTCTATTTGTATCACTCAACCTCTTAACAATCTTCTAACAAGGGTGATCGGATCGAATCAGATCCAATCTCTGCAATTACAGATCGGATCGATTAACGGATATATTCGCAAAATACAAAATATTTTTAAAAGCTTATTTTTATTAAAAAAATATCAATAAAATTCATTTTTTCTATTCTTTTAAATATGTTTTCTCTTAAAATAATATTAAACATACAATTTTTAAAATAATAAATTAAAATAATACAACATATACGATAATTATTAGTTGAAATAAAATATAAAAAGAATATTTATTTATTTATTTCTTTATTTTTGCGGATACGCGGATATGCGGATCGGATATGCGAATATCTACACAAAATCCGCAATCCGATCCGATTAGTGTGTGGATCTGATCCGATCCGATCCGATAGCCTTGCAGATCAAATCTACATCCACAATTTTTGAATCAAATTCAGATACATATAACGGATATGCAGATCAGATCCGATCCATGAACACCCCTACTAAGAATTATCCTTCCCTAACAGCAGCTTTGTTGATTCAGTTACTACTCTAACTAACTAACTAACTAACAATCAAAAATTCAAAACTAAAAAAGCATAAATATTGAAGAGCATATTATGCTAGTAAGAAAAGAAACCATGCATGTGTGTGGTTGTTATCTCACATGAAAAAATTTTGTATGTGTAAAATAAAAACAGTGAAAGATAAAAAGAGGATAGGAAAGAAAGAAAATTCTCACAAGATATCCATTGTCAAGACTTTTTCTGAGGACAATCTTAAAGAAACGGATCACAGTGGAAAGAGAATTCTTGTTTCTTTGAAAGTTAGAGGAATCCATAGTTACGAATATTCTTCTTATTCACAAAGAGTCAGTGTATATCTTAAATAAGAAGATAACATATTAAAAAAAATAAAATAAAGCTCTTTTCATAAATTTCAGGCATAATTTTTGGATTTTATATTTAATTTAAATAAGAACAAAATTAAATTCCCTATTACGTGCCTGAATTTCATACCGAATTTTATTTTTTTATTTTTATATTTTAAGTAATTTGAACAAAAAAGGATAAAAATCAAAATAAGATTTTTTGGATATGTCTAAATTTCATACATAATTCCTAAGTTTTATAATTATAATAAAATATTTTTTAGATATCACTTTTGATCTATACAGTAACTAAACTCATTTAAAATTAAAACTTACATGAGAAATTATTTTTAAAGTAATATTGGTATGTGGTATCGGTAACAAAAAACTATATCATTTTCGTAATCCATTAAACCTATTAAATAAATTTAGATGATGTTTATTTTTTTGGAAGCTAGAAAAAGTTATAGCTAAGAATGATTTTCTTGTTTACAACTTAGATTTCAGGCATAATTTTTAAGTCGCACATTTAATTTAGACAAAAAATTGAAAAAGAACAAAATAAGGTTTCTGTTATATGCCTAAATTTCATATTGAGTCCAATTCTTTTCTATTTCTACTTTTTAAGTAATTTGAATAAAAAATAATAAAAATCAAAATAAGATTTATTGAATGTCCCAAAATTTCAGATATAATTCTTGAATTCTATAACTCTAATAAAATATTTTTTATGTATCATTTTTTACCTCTACAGTAACTAAACTCAATTAAAATTAAAACTTGTATTAAATATTATTTTTTTTAAGTGATGTTGGTTTGGTATTTGTAAGAGAGATAATATCATTTTCATAATTCATTAAACCTATTAAATAAACCTAGGTGATGATTATTTTTTTCGAAACTAAAAAAATTCATAGCCATAAATGTTCTTCTTGTTCACAAAAAATCAGTGAATATCCTAAATAAAAAGATAATATATAAAAAAACAAAATAAAGTTCTTTCTATGTGCATAGATTTTAGTCATAATTTTAAGATTTTACATTTAATTTAAATAATAGATTGAAAAGAGCAAAATTAAGTTTCTTATTATGTGCTGAGTTTTATTTTTTTCTATTTTTACATTTTAAGTAATTTGAACAAAAAAGGATAAGAATCAAAATAAGATTCTTTGAATGTGCCTAAATTTTATACATAATTCTTAAATTTCATAACTCTAATGAAATGTTTTTTAGATATCATTTTTTACTTATATAATAACTAAACTCATTTAAATTTAAAACTTGCATGAGAAATCATTTTTAAAGTGATACTGATATGTGGTATCAGTAACAAAAAATTGTATTATTTTTGTAATCAGTTAAACCTATTAAGACTCAATTTAGATAAATAGCTTAATTAAACTCCTTTTAAAAAATAACTTAAATAATAAATAGTTATATTAAAAGTAGCTTATAAATAAGTTATTTTGTATTTGGATTTTTAGTTTTAAAAGTGCTTATTTTATAGAAATGTGATAAAAAGTAATAGTTATGAGAGAAGTCATTTTTTAACTTCTCTATAAACTCCTAAATAGCTTCTTAAAAAGTTACAATTTAGTTTGAAACTTGCACCAGACATTAATACTACTACTTTTCATAAGTTAAAAGTTCAAAAAAACTACTTATAAAATTTGTCAAACGGTCCTAAATAAAGTTAGATGATACTTGTTTTTTTTAGAAGCTAAAAAAAGTCATAGCCAAGAATAATTTTTTTGTTAAGAGAGAATAAGTAAATATCTCTAATAAGTAGACAACATATAAAAAAGAACAAAATAAGGTCTTTGTACATGCCTAAATTTCAGGCATAACTTTAATCTCACATTTAATTTAAACAAAAAATTAAAAAAAGAACAAAATAAAGTTCCTGTTATGTGCCTAAATTTCATATTGAGTCCCACTTTTTTCTATTTCTACTTTTTAAGTAATTTGAATAAAAAATGATAAAAATCAAAATAAGATTCGTTGAATGTGTCTAAATTTAAGACATAATTTTTGAATTCTATAACTCTAATAAAATATATTTTAGGTATCACTTTTGACTTATTCAATAACTAAACTTATCTAAAATTAAAACTTGTATTGAATATCATTTTTTAAGTGATACTGATATAGTATCAATAACGAGAGACCGTATCATTTTTATAATTCATTAAACCTATTAAATAAAGCTAGATAATGTTTATTTATTTATTTATTTATTTATTTTAAGTTAGAGAAAGTCATAGTCATGAATGTTCTTCTTATTCACAAAGAATCAGGAGACATCTCTAATAAGAAGACAACATATAAAAAAGAACAAAATAAGATTCCTTCTATACGCATAAATTTAAGTTATAATGTTTTGATTTTATATTTAATTTAGACAAAATAAAAAAAATAAAATTTTTTGTTATGTGTCTAAATTTTATACGAAGTCTCACTTTTTTCTATTTCTACCTTTTAAGTAATTTGGACAGAAGGTAAAAAAATAAAAGAAGATTCGCTGAATGTGCCTAAATTTCAGAAAATCACTGGATATCTCTAATAAAAAGATAGCATATAAAGAAAACAAAATAATGTTTCCTTTACGCGCATTGATTTAAGGTATAATTTATGAAAAACATTTAATTTAGACAAAAATAAAAATAAAATAAAATAAAATTTCCTTTTGTATATGTGCCTAAATTTTATATTGAGTCTCACTTTTTTTTAATTTTTATTTTTTAAGTAATAAATGATAAAAATTAAAATAAAATTATTTGAATGTGTCTAAATTTTATATATAATTCTTGAGTTCCATAGTTTTAATGAAATATTTTTTAGGTATCATTTTTTACCTGTACAATAAATAAACTAATTTAAAATTAAAACTTGCATTAAAAATTATTTTTGAAGTGGTAAGGATACGTGGTATCAGCAGCAAGAAACCATATTATTTTCTTAAGGTTTAATTACTCTGTTGGTCCCTATAGTTTTGTGAAATTTTTAATTAGGTTCCTATACTTTTTTTCCTTTTAATTGAATCCTTGCACTAATTTCTTTTTTACTTGGGTCCCTACACCTTTTTTTCCTTTTATTTGGGTTTTGAACCGATTTTTTTTAGTTAGGTCCCTGTACATTTAAGCCAATTATTGCTAAGAGGGACCTAATTGGAAAAAAAAATTGGTACAGAAACTCAATTAAAAAAAAAAAAGTATAAGGGTCTAATTGAAAATTTCACAAAACTATAAAACCAACAGAGTAATTAAACATTTTCTTAATCCATTAAACCTATTAAATAAAGGGGGTCTTTTTATGCGCTAGATTTCAGACATCATTTCTAAATTTCACATTTAATTTAGATAAAAAAATTGAAAAAGAACAAAATAAGGTTCTTAATATGCCTATAGATTTCAGACACAATTTTTAAAAAATATTTAATTTAAACAAAAAATTTAAAAATAATAATAAAATAAGATTCTTGTTATGTGCCTAAATTTTATTTTGAGTCCCACTTTTTTTTCTATTTCTACTTTTAAATAATAAATGATAAAAAATTAAATTAAGATTCTTGAAATGTAACTAAATTCCATAGATAATTCTTGATTTCCATAATATTAACAAAATATTTTTTTAAGTATCACTTTTGATCAGTACAATAACTAAACTCATTTAAAATTAAAATTTATATTGAAAATCATTTTTGAACTAATACTGATATGTGGTATTAATAACGAGAAATCATATCATTTTCTTAGTCCATTAAAACTATTAAATAAAGAAAGTCATTCTATGTGCTAGATTTCAGACATAATTTCTAAATTTCACATTTAATTTAAACAAAAAAAACTTTAAAAAAGAACAAAACAAGGTTCTGAATATGCGCATAGATTTCATGCACAATTTTTGAAAAATATTCAATTTAGACAAACAATTGAAAAGGAATAAAATAACGTTCCTTATTATGTGCCTAAATTTTATACTGAGTTTCACTTTTTTTCTATTTCTACCTTTTAAGTAATAAATGATACAAATCAAAATAAGATTAATAAATATGCCAAATTTTCATATATAATTCTTTGAGTTCTATAATTTTAAAGAAATATTTTTAAGGTATCACTTTTGACTTGTAAATTAACTAAACTCGTTTAAAATTAAAACTTGTATTGGAAATCATTTTTAAAGTGATACTAATATGTGGTATCAATAACGAGAAACTATATTATTTTCAAAATCTATTAAACCTATTAAATAAATAGAGTTTTTTTATATGCTAGATTTTAGACATAATTTTTAAATTTCACATTTAACCTTGACAAAAAAATTTGAAAAAGAACAAAATAAGGTTTCTAATATGCGCATAGACTTCAGGCACAATTTATGGAAAATATTTAATTTAGACAAATAATTGAAAAAAAATAAAATAAGATTCTTTGTTATGTGTCTAAATTTTATAATGAGTCCCATTTTTTTTCTATTTCTACTATTTAATTTTTAAATGATAAAAATTAAAATAATTTTTTTTGAATGTGCCTAAATTTTAAACATAATTCTTGAGTTTCATAATTTTAATGAAATATTTTTTATGTTTCACTTTTGACCTGTACAGTAACTAAACTCATTTAAAATTAAAACTTACATTGAAAATTATTTTTGAAGTGATACTGACATATGGTATCATAACGAGAAACCATATCATTTTCTTAATCCAATAAACCTATTAAATAAAAAGGGTCTTTCTATGCTAGATTTTAAACATAATTTTTAAATTCCACACTTAATTTAGACCAAAAAATTGAAAAAGAATAAAATAAGGTTTCTAGTATTTATGCTCTTTATTGGTGAATTATATGGTACAGATGTAAGTTTACAGATATTTCCTTTAATAGGATGAAAGAGAGATTAATAAAGATAGGACCCACATTTTGAATAACAATAAAATAATAAAAATTAACTATAAAAGGAATTTATATTCTCTCTCTATACCATTCCAATCTGTACAGTAGAGTACCCCTTAAATTAAACACACTTAATTTTTTTTTTTTGAATTGTCGATCAATTAATTTTCATGTGCAGTGTTATTTACTTGTTCCAAATCATGCATGTCTCACTTTTCAATTTTTTAGTTAGTTTATCATATTCTCATCATATGGCTCATTATTTTTATAATTCCGCTAGGGAACCAATACGGGTATAGCCAACAAACATTTCTGAACTGCATTCTATACTCATTAATTGTCATTAATTGATGATTATTTAAATTTAAATTTTTAAAAGATACAAAATTAATGATTATTAATTACCTCTTCTTACTCTAATTTATTTTTTACTATTTATTGAACAAATCCTAATTTCTATTTCTAAAAAAAATGTCCAAAATCTAAAAAAATATAAGATAAAGAATCATTCAAATTCTAAGAAAAAAAAACATACAAAACACAAAAAAAAAAAGAATCATCAAAATTCTAAAGAAAAAAACATACAAAATATAAGATAAAAATCATCCAAAACTAACAAAAAAATTCTCCAAATCGTAAATAAAAAAATAAGGTTCCTAATATGCGCATAGATTTTAGGTATATTTTTTGAAAATCATTTAATTTAGACAAATAATTAAAAAAGAATAAAATAAATTTCCTTATTATGTGCCTAAATTTTATAATGAGTCCCACTTTTTTTCTATTTCTATTTTTTAATTTATAAATGATAAAAATTTAAATAAGATTTTTTTAATGTACCTAAATTTCATACATAATTCTTGAGTTCTATAATTTTAGTGAAATATTTTGTAGGTTTTACTTTTGACGTGTACGGTAACTAAACTCTTTTAAAATTAAAACTTGCATTAGAAATCATTTTTAAAGTGATAATGACATGTGGTATCAGTAACGAGAAACCATATCATTTTCTTAATCCAATAAACCTATTAAATAAAGAGGGTCTTTATATATGCTAGATTTCAAACATAATTTTTAAATTCCACACTTAATTTAGACCAAAAAATTGAAAAAGAACAAAATAATATTTCTAGTATTCATGCTCTTTAAATAACACACACTTATTTTTTTTTTGGGATTGTTGGTCAATTAATTTTCTTGTGCAGTGTTATTTACTTATTCCAAAGCATGCATGTCTCACTTTTCAATTTTTTAGTTAGTTTCTCATATTCTCATCATATAGCTCATTATTTTTACAATTCCATTAGGGAACCAATACGGTATAGCTAACAAACATTTCTGAACTGCATTTTATACTTATTAATTGTCATTAATTGATGATTATTTAAATTTTAATTTTTAAAAGATACAAAACTAATGATTATTAATTATCTCTTCTTATTCTAATTTATTTTTTATTATTTATTGAGCAAATCCTAATTTCTCTTTCTAAAAAAATGTTCAAAATCTAAAAAAAATAAAAATAATGAAATATAAGATAAAGAATCATTCAAATCCTAAGAAAAAAAATATACAAAACACACAAAAAAAAGAATCATAAAAAACTAATAAAAAAGAGTCATCCAAATCCTAAAGGAAAAAACATACAAAACATGAGATAAAAATCATCCAAAACTAATAAAAAAAATTCTCCAAATCGTAAATAAAAAAATAAGGTTCCTAATATGCACATAGATTTTAGGTACATTTTCTGAAAAATATTTAATTTAGACAAATAATTGAAAAAGAATAAAATAAAATTTCTTGTTATGTGCCTAAATTTTATAATGAGTCTCACTTTTTTTCTATTTTTATTTTTTAATTTATAAATGATAAAAATCTAAATAAGATTTTTTGAATGTGCCTAAATTTCATACAAAATTCTTGAGTTCTATAAATTTAATGAAATATTTTTTAGGTTTTACTTTTGACCTCTACGGTAACTAAACTCTTTTAAAATTAAAACTTGCATTAGAAATTATTTTTGAAGTGATAATGACATGTAGTATCAGTAACAAGAAACCATATCATTTTCTTAATCCAATAAACCTATTAAATAAAGAGGGTCTTTCTATGCTAGATTTCAAACATAATTTTAAATTTCACACTTAATTTAGACCAACAAATTGAAAAAGAACAAAATAAGGTTTCTAGTATTCATACTCTTTAAATTACACACACTTAATTTTTTTTTGGAGATTGTCGGCTAATTATTTTTCTTGTGCAGTGTTATTTACTTGTCCAAAGCATGCATGTCTCACTTTTCAATTTTTTAGTTAGTTTTCCAGATTCTCATCATATGGCTCATTATTTTTACAATTTCGCTAGGGAACCAACACGGATATAGCCAATAAATATTTATGAACTGTATTCTATACTCATTAATTGTCATTAATTGATGATTATTTAAATTTTAATTTCTTAAAGATACAAAATTAATTATTATTAATTACCTCTTCTTACTCTAATTTACTTTTTACTATTTATCAAGCAAATTCTAATTTCTCTTTCTAAAAAAATGTCCAAATTCTAAAAAAATAAAAATAATAAAATATAAGATAAAAAATCATCCAAATTCTAATAAAAAAACATACAAAATACACACAAAAAAAAAGAATCATTCAAAACTAATAAAAAAGAATCATTCAAATCCTAAAAGAAAAAACATACAAAACATAAGATAAAAATCATCCAAAACTAATAAAAAAAATTCTCCAAATCGTAAATAAAAAAATAAAGTTCCTAATATGCGCATAGATTTTAGGTACATTTTCTGAAAAATATTTAATTTAGACAAATAATTGAAAAAGAATAAAATAAGTTTTCTTGTTATGTGTCTAAATTTTATAATGAGTCCTACTTTTTTTTATTTCTATTTTTTAATTTATAAATGATAAAAATGTAAATAAGATTTTTTTAATGTACCTAAATTTCATACATAATTCTTGAGTTCTATCATTTTAATGAAATATCTTTTAGGTTTTACTTTTAACCTGTACGGTAACTAAACTCTTTTAAATTTAAAACTTGCATTAGAAATCATTTTTGAAGTGATAATGACATGTGGTATCAGTAACGAGAAACCATATCATTTTCTTAATCCAATAAACTTATCAAATAAAGAGAGTCTTTCTACGCTAGATTTCAAACATAATTTTTAAATTTTACACTTAATTTAGACCAAAAAATTGAAAAAAAATAAAATAAGGTTTCTAGTATTCATGCTCTTTAAATTACACACACTTATTTCTTTTTTTGGGATTATCGGTCAATTATTTTTCTTGTGCAGTTTTATTTACTTGTTTCAAAGCATGCATGTCTCAATTTTCAATTTTTTAGTTAGTTTCTCAGATTCTCATCATATGGCTCATTATTTTTATAATTCCGCTAGGGAACCAACACGGGTATAGCCAACAAACAATTCTGATGAACTGCATTTTATACTCATTAATTGTCAGATGATTATTTAAATTTTAATTTTCAAAAGATACAAAATTAATGATTTTTAATTATCTCTTCTTACTCTAATTTATTTTTTACTATTTATTGAGCAAATCCTAATTTTTATTTCTAAAAAAATGTCCAAAATCTAAAAAAAAAATATTAAAATATAAGATAAAGAATCATTCAAATCCTAAGAAAAAAAATATACAAAACACAAAAAAAATCATCCAAAACTAATAAAAAAGAATCATCCAAATCCTAAAAGAAAAAACATACAAAACATAAGATAAAAATCATCCAAAACTAATAAAAAAAATTCTCCAAATCGTAAATAAAAAAAATAAGATTCCTAATATGCGCATAGATTTTAGGTACATTTTTTGAAAATTATTTAATTTAGACAAATAATTAAAAAAGAATAAAATAAGTTTCCTTGTTATGTGCCTAAATTTTATAATGAGTCCCATTTTTTTCTATTTCTATTTTTTAATTTATAAATGATAAAAATCTAAATAATATTTTTTGAATGTACCTAAATTTCATACATAATTCTTGAGTTCTATAATTTTAGTAAAATATTTTGTAGGTTTTACTTTTGACATGTACAGTAACTAAACTCTTTTAAAATTAAAACTTGCATTAGAAATCATTTTTGAAGTGATAATGACATGTAGTATCAGTAACGAAAAATCATATTATTTTCTTAATCCAATAAACCTATTAAATAAAGAGAGTCTTTCTATGCTAAATTTCAAACATAATTTTTAAATTTCACACTTAATTTAGACTAAAAATTGAAAAAGAACAAAATAAGGTTTCTAGTATTCATGCTCTTTAAATTACACACACTTAATTTCTTTTTTGGGATTATCGGTCAATTATTTTTTTTGTGCAGTGTTATTTACTTGTTACTTTCTCAAATTCCCATCATATGGCTCATTATTTTTACAATTCCGCTAGAGAACTGATACGGGTATAGCCAACAAGCATTTTTAAACTGCATTCTATACTCATTAATTGTCATTAATTAATGATTATTTAAATTTTAATTTTTAAAAGATACAAAATTAATGATTATTAATTACCTCTTCTTACTCTAATTTAATTTTTACTATTTATCAAGTAAATCCTAATTTCTCTTTCTAAAAAAAATAAAAATAATAATATATAAGATAAAGAACCATCCAAATCTAAAAAAAAAAACATACAAAACACAAAAAAAATCATTCAAAACTAATAAAAAAGAATCATCCAAATCCTAAAAAAAAGAACATAAAAAAATCATCCAAAACTAATAAAATAATTCTCTTTTTTTCTATTTAAAAAAAAAAACGCATTGGCTAAAATAAAACAGAAAAAAACGCATTCATTGGTAAGAGTTACATAAAAATCTTCTCATTAGATTCTCAAATAACAACAATACCATTACAGAAACATCTAATTGAATGAAAAAAAAATATCCACTTAGTATACAAAAAAAAAATCACACGAAACTAACCAAATACAATTCACTTGTATGGAAAAACCCCAAAAAATCAAACAACATCCTCTTTCTCCCATGTACTTTGAAAACAGATTGAATTGCAACCTCACACTTAAATGTTCATTACCTTCCATTGAATTATTATCACTCACATCAACGAATGGGCTATTCAATCTTTGTTTCGAAATTGATTGGTCCATGGATGAATGCACTCTATCAGAAGTCGTACACTGCGACATCGATTTCTTTGTGTACAACAGCTCGGTGGGAAGAACTCTCTAACCACCACGTACGACTTCGGTCAAAGATGTAGTTGCGTTGTGGTCCTTGTGGCCGAAGGTGATCAAGCAATGAACAACAATGGCATCCCGATGATGAACAGTAACACTAATGGCGGCAAGAATGGCGGAGTACGGCGGAGGTGGAGATTCGATGGTCACGCATCATGCTGGTCCTTGCAGCGGAACGTAATCAAGCAATGAACAACAATAGAACCCCAATCAAGAACAGTAACGCAAAAGGTGGCAGGAATAGTGTAGCACGGTGGGGGTGGGGCTCGGTGTTCACATTCTTAAGAACGTTGGCGGAATGAATTAAGCACAACAACACACTTAATGCGTAGAAAGAGGAGGAGTCCTAACAAGACCGTGAATCATGTTCCAATTAGGCGATTAATTGTAAATTTTATTTTTTTAAAATAATCATTAATGAGAATTATTCAAATTAATTAATAAATTAAAATTAATATAATTAATTGAGTTGTTTAAAATGGCTAGTTAGAGAATTGGTTTCCTAGACTTTTTCTTATTTTTAATATGAAAATAAAGTGTGTGTAACGCTGAGTAATGGAGGTATGAGGGGTTAATAGTGTGTTGTGACGTCATTAGATTTTTGAAGTTAGGGGAAAGAAATCAGACCGTTCAATTTTTTTGCGGCAAAAGGGGAACACAAATCGGACGATCCGATTTGTGTGTGAAAAAAAATTTTTGAATCTGGTAATCGGACGGTCCAATTTTATGCATGCTATAATTTTAAATTTGTATATGACTAAAATCGAACGATCCAATTTTATGCATGTTATAATTTTGAATTTGTATATGACTAAAATTGGACGGTCCGATTTTAGTTCTTTATAAAATTTAAACCGGTTAAAGAGCGGTCGGACTGTCCGATTTCTGTTTTTATATAAATTCACTATTAGTTGAAGTCTCTATTTTTCATCGTCTCTCAATTCTCTCTTCTGAAACCCTCTGGTTCTTTCTTCTTCTTCATTGTTTCAATAGCAACTTTACTAAGATTGAGAGCTTTTGATGTGAATATATCATAATGGATGATAAAGTGATGTTAAAAGTTTATCATCATGGACAAATTTTATTACAAACCGTTGAAGGAGTAAAATTTATGTGTGAAAATCCGTTAGATATCGTTATTCCACTCACATTGTCGTTTGAAGAATTAAAAAGTGTAATTTGTGAAAAAAATGAATTCTCAAATATTAGGAGAGTGTCGTGCATTTTGTACAGGTATCTTATATCCGTATTTGGTGAGTTCATTCAGTTTCAAACCAAATATGTAACTGATGAAACAAGCATGCAAGATATGTTTTCAGTGTATATGGAAACTCCCTCATAGATATCGTTCATCGAGCTGTATATTGAGTTCGAACAATCTGAAGCAGACCAAAATATTGAGTTGGAAGATTATAATAGTGATAGTGAGGAGGAGTTTGAAAGTAACTATGAGGTCGTTAATTCGGGTGGAGACGAAGATCAGACTGACGGCACTATAGAGGCAGAGATGACATAGGTGGCAAATGCACTAATAAACCAGCATACGTTTGTGGAGCCTACTTTCATGCGATCGTTAAATTTAGAGACCATGCATGCACCAGAATTTTCTCAACATATCAATGTAGATATGTATTTTTATGATAGATAAATATTGTAGATTAATTAGGTAGCATAACTAAAACATGTGATCTGTACAATATCAATTGATCATGTAAAATTTTTTTATTTATTAAGTAGTATTTGATTGATTGTTTATTTTTTTATTAATTAT
Organism: Arachis stenosperma; assembly: GCF_014773155.1. NCBI lineage: Eukaryota > Viridiplantae > Streptophyta > Magnoliopsida > Fabales > Fabaceae > Arachis > Arachis stenosperma. Next base: position 133,491,856 of record NC_080386.1, on the reverse strand, counting down.
TTATGTATATTTTATAATTTATTATATATTGTGATTAATAATTTATTATTACTTATCTATATTTCTATTTTGGAAAATGACAAATATTGATAGATTTTATATAAATATATTTATATTATTAGTTATTTATAGAGCAAGATGCATATATAAACCAATTGGAAGCCAATATTATCCATATCTACCAAAACGAAAAACGTTACAAGGATCTACCAAGTGTTTTTTTGTATGGGTCATTCGAATTATAAAATCAAATACTAACTCGAAGCAGTGCAATTCGAATTATGCATGGACGAAATATTTTAGTAATTCGAATGAGAGTGAATCAAACTACATGCACGTGAATACAGCTCTAATTTGAAGTGGACTAATTGAAATTACCACCAAGTAGCAGCTCAAGGTAATTCGAATTGGTCTCATTCGAATTACCAATGAATGCCTTATAAATATAGTTAGAGTTCAGTTTTTTTTGTAATGCATGGAATATAAAACATAATTTTTTAATTTTTAGATTATTATTTTTTTTAATAAATTTATTTAAATTATATCACAAAAATTATTTTATTTCATGTAAAATAATTAAAAAATAATTTAAAAGATGTTAAGAATATTATAAAAATTTGTAATGTTTCAATGACTTAAATAAATACATACATGTACTCAAATTTTAAATAAAATACTCTACATAATCAATAATAATTTTAAAATTAATTATAAATTGTAAATTAATTATTTAAGTTTTTTATTTGCAAATATAAATGAAAGAATTTCTCTAAATGAAAGAGATATATAATGACGTGAGTTTTGTAATTCTTAACTAAAATTACGAACCAACAATATATGATAATAATCAATTTATATTCCAACAAAGCAGTTAAAACTTGATTATTCTAATTATAAGTTATTAAATATAATATTAAAATTTAATAGCATAAAATATTTTAAATTGGTGAGTAAATTGAATAATAATTAAATTAGTTTCCAACTTTTATCTAATAATCAATTTGGTCTATAAATAGAGAAAATAATTAAATTAATCTTATAATTTTATCTAATGATCAAACCCTCCTATTTAAAGTTCAATTATTTTTTTGCCAAATAAAGTTAGTTAATGACATATCTCATAGTATAAATTAATTAATGATAAAATGTAATTAATTACTCTCATATTTTTTAAAGTAAAAATTTAACACAATTATAAGTAAAACATGTTATAAAAAATAAAATAAAACAAAAAACAAAATACACACAACAATAAATAAAATAGAATAAAAGCTAAACCACGAATTTATAATGTACTTATACATACTCTATCTTATATTCATTTTTTTAATATAATATCTACACTATTAATCCCAGATTATTCATTCATTTAAATAACACTATTATATTTTTTATTTTTTACATTCACTAATACATTCACAAAAAAAAAGAGAAATTTTAACAACTTAATATATTTTTATTCATATAAAATTTGTAATATTTCATAAATTTAGTAGAAATTTTGAATAGTTAAATTTTGTATTCAAATTTGCTTTAAATACTTTAAGTTTAGTCATCAACTTAAAGTTTTTAATTCATTTATGATTCTTCATTCTTCATGAATGTTATGTTGTGTTGCACTAAAAAGATCATTTACATTCTTGTAGTTTCTATTATCTAATTTAGGATGTAATTTAGTTTTCAAATTCAATTAAATTTAATTTCAAATTTTTTCAATGTTCTAGTGTGATCAAATTTTGTCCGATCCAAGATAATATTTCCAAAAAAAAAAAAGAGAGTAGCACTTATTATTCTGTATAAAAAAAATGCAGGTCTATCGATACCAAAAACACAAAACAAAAATATTAGAAGAAAAATAGAGGAATTCTGGCCAATATAGCCCAATATTCCTCAAGACCAAAAACGAAGGCTCAAGATTTTTTATTGGACTTCAACAAAATTGCTTCAGTGACATACAATCAACAAACATACAAATTAAACCTGTGGAGGTCATGGGAGCTTGTCTCTTGGTGCAAGAATTAAACGCTTTGAGAGAGAAGATCAGATTGGGGTTTGGGCGGGTTGGGGTTCGGATAGTATTTGGGTTAGCCCTAATATGTCCAAAAAAAAACCTGTTGCATGCATTATGATTGCCCTAAATATGTCTCAAAAAAAAAAAAAAACCTGTTGCATGCATAATGATTATGATTAAGTAGTACAACACAAAAGAAAATTAATAAGATTTGAACGCAATTTTAGTAATGTTTTAAAATTTTGAACGCAATTTTTTTTTCAATTTTTTTCAAATTTTATCATGTAATATTCATTAAAAGAAAATTCATGGTTCACCTATATTAAAAAAAAAAAGAATTTAGCTAATATATATCCTAAAGATACATAATAAGTTTATTATTAGTGAAAAATTTTAAATATTTTTATTTAATAATTTAAAAAAAATACAATAAAAATTTAAATGAGAAAAGGATAAATAGGTTATTAACTTTTTAATCAACGAACATTTAAGTTTTTACTCTTTTCAAAATTTGGATATATTAGATCCTTTATGTTCATTTGGGTCTGTCAGATTCAATAGAAAAATCAAAGGCGATTCTCATTATACTGACCTGGTTAATATGAATTTTTATGTGAGAGAGTTTTTAAGAGGTCAAAAACTTAAATATATTTTTAAATCTTTAGAGACTTAAATGTCTACAGATCAAAAAGTTAGAGATCGATTTATCATTTTCTCTTAAATTTTATATTTTTAATAAAAAAATTTCTTATTTTATAATTTTAACATATGTGTTTAGAACATATTATAAATAAGCTCTAAATAAAATTATATTGTTCTTGCTTTTATATGAATAAAAATTACTTTTAATATATTTTTTCTTTGTTAATATTTTGAATAGAATAAATTTAGAACGGTATATATATATATATATATATATATATATATATATATATATATATATATATTTTTTTTTTTGGTGACTCAAACGGTATATATATTAAATTTAATCAATAAAAATTATTTTAGAATTAATTAAGTTTATTTAAATGAATTAAAAAATATAATTTTGAACTGAAATTTTCATTAAAATTGATTTATGCAAGTATCACATTGACAAAGAACCAATAAAATTTTGGTATTTGTATAATTATATTGATAAAATAAATAAAAATAATATAAAATTCTAATTAAATTAATATTAAGTATTAGAAGATCAAAATTCTCTTTTAATTTTAAATTACTATTTATGATATATAGTCTTACTGCACAAATATTTTTGTAAGACTAAAATAAAATGAAATTAGAATTAATATTAAAGATGCTCTCGTAATTATATATAAACATTCAATAATATATACAACCAAATACAAATAATTAAGTTACAATATTTAAATAATGTTACCTCAAAATATTTAAAATATTTTTAATTGTCTAAAATATCGTGTAAATAACCAACTTATTGAATTAAATTTAGATTATAGGATTTAATTGGTAAATTTATTTTTAACATGCTAGGGAACCAACTCTATATAAGCCAAGAATCAGCCAACTAGTAAATCAGAGGCACTGGTGACTTTAACCGGATGTTGCTACTGATAGGTATACGGATGTTTCTTTTTCTTGTAAATTGGATGGTTTTGGATATGATTTATATGTTTCATGTGTTACGCATTAATAAAACATAATTAATTATATGGAATCAACTAATTAATGATCAAAAGATCTGTTCCGTGATTCTCTCCTATCACTAGCGTATCTTCCCTCATGTTTTGAACGAGATCAACAATAATTTAAAAAATAAATTAAATTATAAATTAATAAAACTAATTATAATTAATTATGTTGTTCCATTCTTGGCTGATTATTAGTTGGTTCCATATACTTTTCCTATTTTTAATTATTATATATCTTCTTCATAATTGTATTTATTGGAAATATATTTTAAAAGTTATCATTAATGTGTTTGCAGTTTACATAAACAAATTGGAAAAGATTGTTGGCATTGTCTTCATAGAGTGTTGGTGTAGTTAATTAAGTCTTGCACAAGAAGTCAACAATACAGGTGCCATAATAAAGTAGTGCATGTACACCACGTACCTATTTATTTTATGTTTCTTTTCTTTGGAGTTATCGGTCAATTATATTTTTCTTTTGCAGTGTTCCAAAGCATGTGTCTTGCTTTTCCCAGATTCTCCAAAAACGAAGGCTCAAGACAAAAATTGCTTCCGTGACATCCAATCAACAAACATGCAAATTAAACCTGCTGGCATGCATGTATTATGATCATGATTAAGTAGTACGCTACAAAATGAAGGTATGTATAAAGCATCAACGGTCACTTTTTAATCTATCAAAAGTTTTTAAATAAATGAAGAAATGAATTAGAAGATATGGGAGTACAATCATATCAAATATCTTTCATGCTCTGTAAATTCTTAAAAGCATCACAAGCAAAGGAGAGGGCCAAAAATTAGAAAATACATAAAAGCAAAAGAACGTAAGAAGCGATTTTTTTTTTTACTACATAAAAAATATTTCCGCAGAGAATATCACAGTTAATACAAAAAAATAAGTTGGAGAAGAGAAGTGATACTTAAAAAACTGAAGCAAAATAGATATATTCAATATTAGATATATTTTAAATTTCTGAACGCAATTTTTTATTTCAATTTTTTTTTCTCATGTTATCATGTAATGATGTAATATATATCTTAAAGATACATGATAAATTTATCAATAATAAAAAATTTTAAATATTTTTATTTAATAACTACAAAATAAATGCATTGAAATTTTAAATGAGAAAATAATAAATATGTCATTAATTTTTGATTCGCTAACATTTAAGTTTTTAAGAATTTGAAAATACATTTGAGTCTCTACCCTTTTTTTAAAGTTTGGAGATATCGATCTCTCATGTTTACTTTGGATCAGTTATACCCAACAGAAAATTCAAATGTGACTCTTATTGTACTGACCAAGTTGATACAAATGTATACATACAAAAGTTTTTAAAATGAGACAAATTAGACTCAGGAATTAATATGTCTAAATTTTGAAGAGGTCAAAAATAAATATATTTTTAAATCTTTAAAAATTTAAATATTTGCTGATAAAAAATTAGAGATTAATTTATGATTTTTTCTTAAATTTTTTATATTTTTCACAATTTTTTTTGTTTTATAATTTTAATATGTGTCTCTAGAATATATCAACAGAGAAGTAAAGATAATAAATATATTTATGAAATGTAAAAGAAAGAGTATAATGTGTGCAGCTACACAAATAAAAGATAAATAGTCAAATTAATTTTAAAAAATTACTTATTTTTTAAATTGGTTTTCGAAATTTTTTTTAATTAAATTCGTCTTTTAAAGATTTTAAATTAATTTTGTTAATTCTTTTATTATTTTTTTATTAATGATATCAAAATTTATTAATATAACACATTAAGTAGTACATTACAAAACACACTTAGAATTTTAATTGATTATTAACATAATAAGTTTATGAAGTTAGATTAAATTAAAATCTAATTGAAAAAGAAATTTGAAACATTAAAATCTCTTAATTTAAAATTGATTTGATCTAATTTCATAAACTAATTATATTAATAGTCAATTACAACTACTAGATATATATTGTGATAATCTTTAACGTACTTTATTAACAAATTCTGATGTCGTTAACTATAAAAATAACAAAAGAAATAACATGACTAATTTAAACTTTTTAAAAAATAAATTTAATTAAAAAACTTTTCAAAAATCATTTTATTCAAAGACTAATTTTACAATTTATGCCACGCACAAATTTAAAAAGATCGTTGCCATTCCCTTGATACAGGTGCCATAATAAACCAGTGCATGTAGACCCCGTCAATTATTCAAACTTCCAATGCATCTCTCTTTTCAATTTTTCTGCTAGTTTCCCAGATTCCCTTATTTCTCATGCAGCAGATAAATTATTATTATTATTATTTGTGACGGTACCTTGCAATTTGGGATTACTATAAGAACAACGGATTTTGATGACATTTTGACTCGTTTGTATTTTTTTATTCTTTTTTTTTTTTGTGAGTTAACATAAATGAATAAAATAATTAAAAAAGGGGTCAGAAGTAAATAAATAAGTAAATAACAAGCTCCAGTTTATAATTAAACATACATTTTTTTCTACTATTTATTAGAGATATCACTGCGTTTAGTTTAATTTTTCTCATAGTTATTCTTGTGTACACTACAAAATGTTGTATATAAAATTTAATACATCTCAATTAACAAACCCAAACTTGTCTAAATCAGAATCAGATACAGATGCAAATTTAAACAAGTCAGAACACTAAATACTTGAATCAACATAACAAAACCAGTTCAGATAAGAAGTGGTCTTTAATCAACATAACCAGTTCAGAACACTAGACATTGGCACTAGATCTGAGATCAGGGAGAGAGAGAATGAGAAAAGAGGGGGTAAAGTTACGAAAACAACTTCGTTGGCTTTGCAAGCAGTGTCGATGGCAGATGTGAGGAAGGAAGATCCAATATCCAAGATCCAAGATCTGAGATCGTCGACTGGTTGAACACAAGATCCGATCGGCGTCAATCACTCCCGCACCAACGTCAATCGAATGCTTCAACACAAGACCCGATCACGGAGCTGCAGAGAAACAAAAACCCCCAAAAATCAGCAACAAAAACAATTTTGAAACCAAAACCCGAGCAAAAACGAAGAAATCAGTAACTGACGGAGAGGGAGAGGTACCTAGAGAACTTGAGAGTGAGCTGCAGAGAAACAAATCAGCGGAGAGGGAGAGGTATAGAGGAATCGTAACCGGCGGAGAGAGAGAAGCCCGAGAGGGAAGAACGGCGTTGTCGGAGCACGGATCGGAGGAGACGAAGGAGCGAGAGACCGCCAAAAATGTGTTTCGTTTAATGAGGCTAGGGTTGGAATTCTATTGTTTTACATACATGTGAAAACGGCGGTTCAAAACCGCCATAATCACCAGAACCGCCACAATACACAAAGTTAATTATGGCAGCAACCAAACATGCCATAAAAACCGGGAATTACGGCGGTTCTTTAAAACCGCCGTAATATCAATGCCATTTTAAACTCTTTTTTTTTGTAGTGGTAAATAATATCCTTTCATTGCAAAAAACAACAAAGTCTTGTCCCATTAAGTGGGGTCGGCTACATGAATCAAACGACGCCATTGTGCTCTGTCATGTATCATGTCTACAGAGAGACCGTTTACATGTAGATCTCGTTTGACCACCTCACGGATGGTCTTCTTAGGTCTTCCTCTGCCTTTCGCTCTTTGTTCATCTTCCATCTCATCCACCCTCCTGACTGGATGTTCTATCGGTCTTCTTCCCACATGTCCAAACCACCTGAGACGCGATTCAACCATCTTTTCCACAATGGGTGCTACTCCAACTCTCTCCCTTATATCTTCATTCCTTATTTTATCCAATCGCGTATGACCACTCATCCATCTCAACATCTTCATCTCTGCCACACTCAGCTTATGTTCGTACTCCCCTTTAGCCGCCCAACACTCCGTACCATACAGCATAGCCGGTCTTATAGCGGTGCGATAGAATTTACCTTTAAGTTTTAAAGGCACTTTTTTGTCGCATATAAAACCAGATGCACTCCGCCATTTTGACCAACCTGCTTGGATCCTATGATTTACATCCTGTTCAATCTCTCCATTATCCTGTATGATGCACCCAAGATACTTAAAACTTTTAACTTTTCGTAGGATGTTTTCTCCAATCTTCACCTCTATATTGGAGTTTTCCCTTCTCAGACTGAATTTACATTCCATATATTCCGTCCTGTTACGGCTTATGCGCAGACCATACACTTCTAGAGCTTCTCTCCATAACTCCAACTTCTTATTTAGGTCTTCCCTTGACTCTCCCATAAGGACGATATCATCGGCAAAAAGCATGCACCATGGCACAGGCTCTTGGATGTGCTCTGTGAGTACTTCCAAGACTAATGTGAAAAGGTATGGACTTAAGGATGATCCCTGGTGTAATCCTATACCAATAGGGAATTCCTCTGTCACACCACCTTGAGTCTTCACACTAGTTGTGGCCCCATCATACATGTCTTTGATTGCCCGAATATATGCGATCCTTACTCTCCTCTTTTCTAAAACCTTCCATAAGACCTCCCTTGGTACCCTATCATACGCTTTTTCCAAATCAATAAACACCATGTGCAGATCCCTTTTATTACTACGATACCTCTCCATCATCCTTCTTAATAGGTATATCGCTTCAGTGGTAGATCTGCCTGGCATAAATCCAAATTGGTTCTCTGTTACTTGTGTCTCTTTTCTCAACCTCCGTTCTATCACCCTTTCCCATAACTTCATAGTATGACTCATAAGCTTAATCCCTCTATAGTTTCCGCAACTTTGTATATCCCCCTTATTCTTGTAGATAGGTACCAAGGTGCTCTTTCTCCACTCATCAGGCATCTTCTTTGACCTTAAAATCTCATTAAAAAGCTTGGTTAACCAGTTGATGCCTTTTCCTCCAAGACCCTTCCAAACCTCAATCGGGATATTATCAGGTCCTACTGCCCTGCCATTTTTCATCTGCTTTAGAGCCTCTTTTACCTCGAAGTCTCGAATCCTTCGATAGTAGTCAAAGTTTTGATCTTCTTCCCTTGTGCATAATCGACCAAGGCTCGGAAGAGTCTTCTGTCCCTCATTAAATAACTCGTAGAAGTAGCTCTTCCACCTTTCATTAATCTTCTCCTCTTGAGCCAACACCTCTCCATCCTTATCCTTTCATTGCAATTTGTAAAAAAAAAAAAAACAAAAAAAATATAAATACTATTTAAATCATAATAATTCGTATAATATATTAGAAAGGTAACCGTTTTAAATGAATGTGTTAAGATAAATTTTTTATTTTATGAATTACTTTTTGTTATTAAGTTAAATACACTCAATTTTAATCTTTTATTTTATTTGTAAATATATGTGAAAGAATTTATCTAAATCAAAGAGATATATAATGGCGTGAGTTTTGTAATTCTTAACTAAAATTACGAACCAACAATATACGATAATAATCAATTTATATTCCAACAATGCAGTTAAAATTTGATTATTCTAATTGTAAGTTATTAAACATAATATTAAAATTTAATAGCATACAATATTTTAAATTGGTGACTAAATTAAATAATAATTAAATTAGTTTCCAACTTTTATCTACTAATCAATTTGGTTTATAAATAGAGAAAATAATTAAATATATCTTATAATTTTTATCCGCTGATCAAACCCTCCTAATTAAGCTCTATTTTTTTCCCAAATAAGGTTAGTTAATGACGTATCTCATATTATCAATATAATTAACTAATGATAAAATGTAATTAATTACTCTAATATTTTTTTAAGTAAAAATTTAACACAATTATAAGTGGAACATGTTATAAAAAATAAAATAAAATAAAAAACACAAAACAATAAACAAAATAGAATAAAAGCTAAACCACAAATTTATAATGTATTTAATTACACATACTTTATCTTATATTATTTTTTTAAGTATAATATCTATATTTTATTATTAGTCTCAGATTATTCACTCACTTAAATAATAATATTATTATTATTTTAAATTCACCAATATATTCACAAAGAATAAGAGAATTTCTAACAATTTAATATATTTTCATTCATATAGAATTTATAATATTTTATAAGTTTAATAGAAACTCTGACTAGTTAAATTTGCTTTAAATTTTATAGAAACTTTGACTAGCTAATATAGCCCAATATTCCTCAATACCAGAAATGAAGGCTCAAGATTTTTTATTAGACTTTAACAAAATTGCTTATGTAACATCCAATCAACAAACATGCAAATTAAACCTGCTGCATGCATTGGCTGAGGCATGTGATGCAGTGAACTTAAGAAGCGAATTCTTTAATGTCCAAAAGAAAAAAAAAGAAGCGAATTCTTTTTACTACAAAAAAAAAAAAAAAAATCTGCAGAGAATATCACAGTTAATAAAAAAAATAAGTTGGAGAAGAAAAGTGATAGTTCAAAATCTGAAGCAAAATAGACATATTCAATATTAGGAATATTTTAAATTTCTGAACGCAATTTTTTTTAATTTTTTTTATTTTATCATGTAATATTCCTAAAAAAAATTCATCAGTTCACCCATAAAAAAAAAGATTTAGCTAATACTTACTTTAAGGATACATGATAAACTTATCACTAATAAAAAAATTAAATATTTTTATTTAATAACTACAAAATAAATGCATTAAAAATTTAAATTAAAAAAGATAAATAGATCATTGACCTTTTGATTCGTGAACATTTAAGTTTTTGTTAATTTAAAAATATATTTAAGATTCTAATATTTTTAAAATTTGGACATATGAATCCTTCATATTCACTTGAATAGTCTATCAGATTCAATGAAAAAATTAAATGTGACTCACATTATAGACCTGATTAATACGAATGTATATGTGAAAGAGTTTCTAAAATGAGATAAATTAGACTCAGAAATCAATGTGTCCACCACATTTTAATTTAAAAAAGTCAGAAACTTAAATGAATTTTTAAAATTTTAAAAAATATATTTTTAAATCTTTAAGAACTTAAATATCCGTGAATCAAAAAGTTAGATATCTAATTTATCATTTTCACTTAAATTTTTTATATTTTTAATAAAATTTTTTTATTTTATAATCTTAACATATGTCTTTAGAACACAGAATAGATAAACTCTAAAAAAAGAATTATACTATTCTTGCCTCTACATTAATAAAAATTACCTTCAATACTTTTTTTTCTTTGCTAATATTTTAAATAGAATAAGTTCAAACTTAAGGTTGTATAATCTGCAATCAATTATGAAGGAATTAGTCCTAACATTTCCTTTAATTTATTAAATTATATCAAATATATATTAAAATTATTTATACATATATAATACATATGAAAATATAAAATTTATATTAAAAATAAATTAAAATATATATAACTTATTTTAGTACTCACTTGTTATTTTTTTTAATTTAATTGTTATCCCAAAATAAGGTTATTTAAGGAATACGGGTGAGATAGACTCTGAGCTTCAACAATAGTCAAATTCATCCATCATCTGTTTGTTATGGCTTCTTCTAGCCGTCAACAAAATAATCATTCTCCTTCTACTGCTACTGTAATTTGTTTCTTTAAGATTGTTCTCAGAGAAGCTCTTCAAGATGAAGACTTTGTAAGCATTTTCTCGTCTTCTCCATCCCCTCTTTTTCTTTTAATCTGTTTATCTTTTGAGATATTGTTTAGTTAACAAAAAATTTCTCTCTTTATTTCTCTATATATAATTTTTTTCGTTTATAAACATTTTCTTCATAGAACAACACACATGGATGGCTTCTTAGTCGCAAATATAGTAATAGTAAACTCCTTCTTCTTATCATCTAGATCATTTTCTATTTCCAATAATGTAGACTTAATTATAATTAATTTTGTAGCAGAAGTACATAAAAAAATAATAATAAATACATAAGATGAATGAAAACCTAAAAACATATTTGTTAGATGGTTATATTTTATGTACTCAATATGTATTCTTACTACAAAATTAATTACGATTAAATTTACATTATTGTTAATGAAAACTGATCTAGATAACATTTTCACTAATTAAGATTAGGAAATATAGGAAATATCATAGTACATATTGCGGTGATTTGAAAAATTATCATATTCATCATATTTTTCGTTATGCACGAGTTCTAATCTTGTTATTACTGATTTGGTCCCTACCAATTTTTATGTTGGACAATCCCGTTGTTTAACATTTTTTTATTTCACTCATAGTCTCTAAATATGCTAATAATGCTGCAAAATAGCCCTTTGAAATTTGAAATTAGTCTCTTCTTTAAAATAGGTGAAAGATTAATCTTTACCTACATGCAAAATTTAGGACTAATATGTTTGGACTACTTTACTGCACTATTTATAATTATTAGTGAAGGATGAATTGAAAGTTTAATGTTATTATTAATTTATTATATAAAGATGATAGCCGAAAATCCTTAAATAGTTTGATATATTTGACTAAACTGTTTAACATAATACATGTCTAACATCTTGGTGAAGACATACTAATGTGTGTCACCTTATTGTTATTATGGTTGCTAACACCAGGTTCATAACATTGCAGAAGTTACCAATAAGCACTGAAAAATATGGTTCTGACCTATCAAACCCATTGTATCTTAAGCCTCCAGATGGTACTGAATGGAGAGTAGAGTGGACTAATCATAATGGTGAAATTTTGTTTAAAAACGGTTGGAAAGAGTTTGTTGCATATTACTCTCTTGATCATGGCCATTTGTTATGGTTTGAGTGCAATATTGGAACATCTCACATGAAAGTAAACATATTTGACATGAATTGCCTCCAAATAGAGTATCCTGCTAATGATCAGATCAAAGAGCAGCTGACAGGCAGGGGTCAGCAGCCGGTGAAAAAGCAAGAAGAACAAAAAACTAGAGATATGGATAGCAGTCGCAACACCCAAAACATGAGACTTAACGAGGGACCGCAGAAGAAAAGATTGAATGAATCATTGCCAAGAGAAGTCTGGGACCAACCGAGGAAAAAACTAAGAGCACTAGTGTCATCTGGTTCTAAAGATAGACACTTGGAAAATGACACACAAATTAAGGATGTAGAAAGAAGCTTCAATTCGCACGGTATTAAATCTAAAGAAAAAAATCATGAGATGCCAGTGTCTGTCAATCAAGATTCTAATGGTACGTGTCTCATAATTAGATCATCATTTCCTTTTGTGGATTTAACCGTTGTTTTTGAGTTACAACTTGCAACTGCTTTCTATACATTATAGTGGTAGTTTCTGATTCTTTGTTTCCAATGTACAAGGTAAAAGGAATAGAAGAAGAAAAGATTCTAAATCTCCTGTTATGCCCTGTCCTACAAGACTTGAATCTCTGAAAGAAGCTAAGAAGTTTAAGTGGGAAAAGCCCTCTTTCATCATCAAGATAACGCAACGGTCTCAAACCAGAGCACCATGTGTAAGTATAGGTTAATACATATATCATGTTGAAAATTATGTATCATGTGAACTTCCATGTGCTATCATTTCTTTCAAACTTTTGTGTCTTATCTCTAACCATGATGACATAAATATGATGTGCTGCAGTACTTTTCAACTAAATTCTACAGAAAGTATTTTGAAAATAATCCACAAAATGCAAATATAAGGTTTGGAAAGAAGTTGTTCCCTGTTAAATTGATCTATAGGCCATCATCATGTGTTGCCTTTATCTCTGCTGGTTGGAACCTTTTTGCTCGAGCTATTAAATTACAAGTCGGAGATGTTTGTTTGTTTAAGCTCATCAATAGAAAAGATCCGGTGCTTGATGTTCATATTTGTCGTCGACAACGCCGCGGTAAGGCAATTGTTTAGGAATTCTTTAGCCGTGTTATTCTGTAAAAAATTAAGATATCAGTACAACATAGCATTATCCTCGTTAAAAAAATTTATAATAAAAATTAATTGACCCCGTGTTTGACTTGGAGTACATTTTACAAATCTTTAATTCTTCCCTTCCTTGCAACATTTATAGCAGCAGAATTCCAATCTCAAGGAAACTATTGTTAGTTTTGGCCAAAAATGCAGTTAGCTTATGAATGCAATGACTATGTATTTGGTCCTTAATGTAACCACAATTTGTTATATAAACTAATCTTATGCTAAAATTTGTGTTGGTCTCCAATCCTATAAATATAACTTTATGCAAAACTCTCCACAAGTAAAATTCATGCTAATTTCTTACAATTCTGTTGTGATATCAGAGTCACTTAAACCAGTGACTCATGGGATTCAACTCTTCAAAGAAGTTAAGGAGCTCAACTCACATAATCCCTCTTTTATGGTCAAGATAAGAGACAGTGATCCAAGGAGATCAAGGCCTGTAAGTTTATTTCGATACATTTTTATCGATGAAAACATAATATGCCATGCAAATTTCTGAGTGCTAGTTTATATTTAATTTTACAAATTGTAAGTTTATAACTATTTTTTACCATGGTGATGCAGAACTTATCAGCTATCTTCTACAGAAAGTATTTTAAAAAGAATCAGCAGGATGTAAAGTTACAATTCGGAAAGGAATCGTGGCCTGCTACGATAATCTACAATCCGACGTCGAAAAACAGCTTTATTTCGGCTGGTTGGAGTTCTTTTGCTAGAGCAAGTAAATTAGAAGCTGGAGATGTTTGTGTTTTTGAGCTCATCAATGAAAAAGATCTATTTGATGTTCATATTTGTAGAGCCCAATGCTAGGCTAATATATTAGAACTTCAGGAACTAAGAGCTCATAATTCTTAAATAAGGTTAATTTCGTGAAGAATGTATCACCTTTTTTTTTTCTTTTCTGTTGAATCAAACTTCTACTGTATCCAATCCTTTTTGGTTTGGACCAGTTATATATATATATGTATGAACTAAGTGTTTTAATTTTATTTCTTGTTTTGTCACTTATGATTGCATTGTTATTTCTCAAAGTGAAATACAAGGTTGTGTGTGGTGTACAAATAACATGTCTCTTAGTATGGGTTAGTATAAAGATAAAAAAAAAGTGAGGCAGAATTTTTCATGGATTTAATTCAAAATTGTAATTTACCTATGAATCTAATCCATGAACGCAGTAAAATAGTATATCATAAAAAAGACCGAAGATTGATCAAATGTAAAATAATTATAATTAATTTTGTCTATTATAATTCCAATATTTATAAGATTTTTTTTAGAATACTAATATATACTAAATTTGTGCTTTCTATTTTGAGAGAATTTTTTTTATTTAACAAATAAAATTTATAAAAATTGAAAAGGTAAAGAATTCTTTCAAAATATTTTTGGAGTCTTTTCCACATTTAAGAACCTTATTGATACATTAAAGATAAAACCATTTTTAACTACCACTAGAATTTTAATTTTCTGTAATTAAGAGTTCAAACACAGTTTTTGGTTTATCACGTCTAGTTGCACGGTGTGTGTTGTTTTTTCTTATATATAAGTACGTTCTTTCATGAGAGTAGAGACAATTCCAGTATTAGATTTGATGACAATTCTTTTGGTATTGCATCGAGTACTTTCATGAGAGTAGAGACAACTCATATCGAGGGCAAAATGATAACTTCATCATCCACCACCTCCTAAATACTCTTCTGTTGCTGTCATCTTCTTTCGCTTTTTCAATTAACTTGTCTTTTTACCAGAGACTGTAACTGTGTCTGTGAACTAGAAGAACATCCATGGCTTCCTCTAGTTTCCAAGTGACCTGTTTCTACAAGATTGTTCTCAGACAAAGCCTTGAAGATGGAAATCTTGTAAGCATTTTCTTCACTTTATATCCTCTTTACTTATTATATTATTTAATGCATGCATTTCTCTTTGTGATTTTTCCCTTGTAAGGGTTTCTTTCATTTATGCTTATTACTAAGACTAGTTTCATACTTTCATTTGAATTGCAGACCATACCAAAAACGTTCAGTATGGAATTTGGTGACGGTGTTCCAAATCCAGTGTATCTGAAGCCTCCAGATGGCACTGCGTGGAAGATAGATTGGTCTGAGTATCATGGTGGCATTCTATTTGAAAATGGTTGGAAAGAATTTGCCTCATATTACTCTTTGGATCATGGCCATATGCTGTGGTTTGAGTACAATGAAACTTCTAACATTCAAGTAAACATTTTTGACATGACTTGCCTTGAAATAAACTATCCTTCCTTGGATCACATCAGCGATGACGATTCGATTGAGATCTTGAATGAACTGCCGCCACGAGGCTGGCCGAGGAAAACAGAGAAAGCAGCACCAAAGACACCATCTGCTTCTACAAGTAAAATGTTCACAAGTTCTGCCAAAACTGAAGGAGTGAAATGGTGCCCCAAAATAGACTATCCTTCCAAGGACCACATTGACGATGGCAACATGGTTAGGGTTGAGAATGAACCGCCACGAAGAGGCCGTGGCCGGCCGAGGAAAACAGAGAAAGCAGCACCAAAGACACCATCTCCTTGTACAAGCAAAATGTTCACAAGTTCTGCCAAAACTAAAGAAGTGAAATGGCGCGCTGAAATACAATATCCTTCCAAGCACCACATCGATGAGGACAACATGGCTAAGGTCAGGGACGGATTTATATTGGCAAGTGCCCCCACTGAGTTTTAAAAATTTTATATATAGTATATAGTAAAAATATTTTTTTCCTCCACAAAATAAATAAATTTGATCCCATTTACTTTATTTATTTTTTTGGTTCACAATATCTATAGACAAATAAAAAGATAAGAGATTAAATGACTTTTTTATATTATAAAATATTATATTTATTATTTAATAAAATAATTAAATAAATAATATAAAAAACTAGTAATAATAACCTATTCAATTTAAATCATTTTAATTTCTCAAAGCGTTGTTTCAAGTCAGCTTTTTTTCTTTCTGCTCTCTAACTCTCTTTTTTATGGTTTAAAAATTGTTCAAATAATCTAAATATATAATGTTGTCATCCATTCCTTTTCCTGAATATTGCTTTGCTTCGCTAACAGCATGAATGCGTGATTGTTGCCTCTATTTTTAAGAGTAATATCTTCCGTTCAAATATATTAAAGTGAAAATTCAAGTAAAATTTACTTGATGTTAGATGAAAATTTGATTAAATGAAATCGTTATCAACTAATTTAATTAAATAAAATCGTTATCAACTATTAATTTCATTCTGATTCATCTTTTTATATTATTCTATTTAAGATCTTCTTTAGAGTTAGTTCATATATATATATATGTGAAAAAGATTAAACTTTTATGCTCTATTGTATGGCTTTTTTTTCATTCATACAATTAATTTTATCACAAAACAAAAAAAAATTATAGCCAAAGCAGCAGTAGTAGTGTATATATGGTTTCACTGCTACTTTCATGAGGGATTTTTTTATTCTGTTTCATGAATTGATTTAAAAATTGTATTTGATTAATGAATTTGATTTTAATTTTAATTTTGTGATGTTAAATTATTAACATATTATTATTTTAATTTATTTGTGAGATAATTTGAAAATTATTTATAATAATAAATATAATTATAAAAATAATTATCATATTATGTATATTTTGCTCCACTAATAAATTTTTTTGGATCGGTTAACGTTGAGAATGAACAGCCACGAAGAGGCCGAGGCCGGCCGAGGAAATCAGAGAAAGCAGCACCAAAGACACCATCTCCTTGTACAAGCAAAATGTTCACAAGTTCTGCCAAAACTAGAGCAGTGAAATGGTGCCCTGAAATAGACTATGCTTCCAAGGACCACATTAATGATGACAACATGGTTAAGGTTGAGAATGAACCGCCACGAAGAGGCCGAGGCCGGCCGAGAAAAACAGAGAAAGCAGCACCAAAGACACCATCTGCTTCTACAAGTAAAATGTTCACAAGTTCTGCCAAAACTAGGTGCCCTGAAATAGACTATCCTTCCAAGGACCACATTGATGATCACAACATGGTTAAGGTTGGGAATGAACCACCACGAAGAGGCCGAGGCCGGCCAAGAAAAACAGAGAAAGCAGCACCGAAGACACCATCTGCTTGTACAAGTAAAATGTTCACAAGTTCTGCCAAAACTAGGTGCCCTGAAATAAACTATCCTTCCAAGGGCCACATTGATGATGACAACATGGTTAAGGTTGAGAATGAACCTCCACGAAGAGGCCGAGGCCGGCCGAGGAAAAAATTGAAAGCAGCAGCAGAAGTATCATTTCCTTCTACAGGTAAAATATTGAGTAGTTCTGTCAAAACTGAAGATGTAGAGAAGGGCCCTGATAAACAAAACTGGATGCAGTGTTGCAAGAATGAAGAAGCTAGTGAATCTGAATGAAGAATGCAGTGTTGCAGTGTTGAAAGCAGCGTACGCATATATTCCACATAAAATATTTTACATATGGCGTATTGCATTTCATGTAATAAATATCTTATTGTTCTTAGGCTGTGTTTAAATTTCGTTCAAATGAATAAAAATTACTGTGCTGTTTGAAGCTTCAACTTAGCTACAAGTAACTTTTATGCAAATTTTTATGGTGTACATGTAAAGTTGTTCAAGAGGCAAGGAAGTTCAAGTCAAATAATCCCTCTTTCTTAACCAAGATAAGGCAAACTCAACTATCTGGATCTTCACCAGTAAGTTGACACATTTATCTCTGTCAGAAACATTTTACGTTTGTTTAAATATGACATAATAAACTTGTACCAATTTACCTATTATTCCAATACAATGAATTAAAAAAAGTTATACACTCATTAAAAGTTATTTACATTGGAATTTTTTATGGAATTACTGAAACTCTGTAAATAATTAGTAACTTTCTAAAAAGTGACAAGTATAATAAATGAAGGAGAATGAGTGAAATAGGATCCAAACCATAAATTGCTTTGAAAGTAAGTAGTTGGGCAACTTTTGATTAAGTACTTTGTCCAAATAACATCTTATACTACCA
Organism: Arachis stenosperma; assembly: GCF_014773155.1. Classification (NCBI taxonomy): domain Eukaryota; kingdom Viridiplantae; phylum Streptophyta; class Magnoliopsida; order Fabales; family Fabaceae; genus Arachis; species Arachis stenosperma. The sequence continues at coordinate 133,473,277 of NC_080386.1, read as the reverse complement.
ACAATATAAAATTCTACATGTATTGTTTCTGCATGGATCACTGATATATTTCTAGTTATGGTACTAAGGAAATAACACTGCAATGCAACCATTTAGTATGATGAAAACTATGACTCTGTTACAACTCTTGATCCCTGAACATACTCCATTGATCTGCAACACAAGTAAGCAAAGCCATTGGCTAATCATGGCTTCGACGAATATGAACCTTAAGTTCTGGATCTTGTCTGTTAATGAGCTCAAAGATGCAAACATTTCCGGCTTTTAAGTTATTTTCTTTAACGAACAAGCGCCAGTTAGAGATAAGGGCATTCTTCCTATCTGGATAATAGATCAATGTTGCATGCCACTGCTTCTTTCCAACTCGTAGAATTGCATACTGCTTCGTGTTCTCGAAGTACATTCTGAAGAAACAAACTGGAAGATTCTGCAATCATATCAGAATAATTCATCATCATGGTTCACAACAGTCTCAATTTTGCATGACATACAAAGTTTGCACAGAGATAAATGAATCAACTTACTGCCGGTGATCCTGTTTGTTGCTTTTGCTTAATCTTGATGACAAAAGAAGGATTTTTCGACTTGAACTTCTTTGCTTCTCTAATAACTTCAGATGTGTACCAATAACCATAAACAAGGTATTTATGCATTTTAAAAAAAAAAGAAAATAAAAAAATTAAACAAAATCAGTAGAATCTAAAAAATGAAAGAATGATGAGATTATGAAACAGACCATCCATATCTGGTCTGGCACGTTGAATTATTGGCAGCTTAAGATTTGCTGTCTCTTCAGACCATCTTTTTCATTCTCGACATGCAGCTTCAAGTTTTGTGTATTGGAATTTTTATCTTTATCTTTAGTTTTGATAGCACTTTTCATTTTTTTGCTTGTAGAAGCACGTGATTGCTTTGGTTCTGCTATCACTTTTTTCTTCGGCCGGCCTCGGTCCCTTCGTGGCGGCGGTTCATCCAAAATCTCAACCGAGTTGTCATCACCGATTCGACCATTGGAAGGATAATCAATTTCGAGGGCAGTCATGTCGAATATGTTTACTTTGATGTTAGAAGTTCCGTTGTACTCAAACCACAACACATGACCATTCTCCAAAGTGTAAAATGTAGCAAACTCTTTCCAACCCTTGTCAAACAAAATCTCACCATCACGATTAGTCCAATCTATTCTCCATTCAAGTGGAGGCTGGAGTTTCACTGGATTTGGCATATCTCCACCATATTTTCTACAGAACTTGTTTGGCATTTTCTGCAATGCCAATGAAACTGTTGTTGGTAACCATACTTAGCAAAACTCACAATCATAACACAAAATTGGCCAGATAAACAAAAATTGATTCGACTCACTCTATTTATATCACTCAACCTCTTAACAACCTTCTAACAAGGGTGAAGGATCGGATCGGATATGGCTAAAATTTCGATCGACCTGCACTAAAATCATCGGATCGAATCAGATCCAATCTCCGCAGTTTTTAAGCTTGGATCTGATCCGATCCGATCCGCACAATTGCAAATCGGATCGGATATCGGATATATTCGCAAAATACAAAATATTTTTAAAAGCTTATTTTTATTAAAAAAATATCAATAAAATTCATTTTTTCTATTCTTTTAAATATGTTTTTCTCTTAGAATAATATTAAACATACAATTTTTTAAATAATAAATTAAAATAATACAACATATATGATAATTATTAGTTGAAATAAAATATAAAAAGAATATTTATTTATTTATTTCTTTATTTTTGCGGATACGCGGATATGCGGATCGGATATGCGAATATCTACATAAAATCCGCAATCCGATCCGATTAGCGTGCGGATCTGATCCGATCCGATAGCTTTGCAGATCGAATCTATATCCACAATTTTTTAATCAAATTCAGATAAATATAATGGATATGCGGATCAGATCCGATCCATGAACACCCCTGCTAAGAATTATCCTTTCCTAACAGCAGCTTTGTTGATTCAGTTACTACTCTAACTAACTAACTAACAATCAAAAATTCAAAACTAAAAAAGCATAAATATTGAGGAGCATATTATGCAGGTAAGAAAAGAAACTATGCATGTGTGTGGTTGTTATCTCACATGAAAAAATTTTGTATGTGTAAAATAAAAACAGTGAAAGATAAAAAGAGGATAGGAAAGAAAGAAAATTCTCACAAGATATCCATTGTCAAGACTTTTTCTGAGGACAATCTTAAAGAAACGGATCACAGTGAAAAGAGAATTCTTGTTTCTTTGAAAGTTAGAGGAATCCATAGTTACGAATATTCTTCTTATTCACAAAGAGTCCGTGTATATCTTAAATAAGAAGATAACATATTAAATAAAATAAAATAAAGCTCTTTTCATAAATTTCAGGCATAATTTTTGGATTTTATATTTAATTTAAATAAGAACAAAATTAAATTCCCTATTACGTGCTTGAATTTCATACGGAATTTTATTTTTTTATTTTTATATTTTAAGTAATTTGAACAAAAAAGGATAAAAATTAAAATAAGATTTTTTGGATGTGTCTAAATTTCATACATAATTCCTAAATTTTATAATTATAATAAAATATTTTTTAGATATCACTTTTGATCTATACAGTAACTAAACTCATTTAAAATTAAAACTTACATGAGAAATTATTTTTAAAGTAATATTGGTATGTGGTATCAGTAACAAAAAACTATATCATTTTCGTAATCCATTCAACCTATTAAATAAATTTAGATGATGTTTATTTTTTTGGAAGCTAGAAAAAGTTATAGCTAAGAATGATTTTCTTGTTTACGACTTAGATTTCAGGCATAATTTTTAAGTCGCACATTTAATTTAGACAAAAAATTAAAAAAGAACAAAATAAAGTTTCTGTTATGTGCCTAAATTTCATATTGAGTCCAATTCTTTTCTATTTCTACTTTTTAAGTAATTTGAATAAAAAATAATAAAAATCAAAATAAGATTTATTGAATGTCCCAAAATTTCAGATATAATTCTTGAATTCTATAACTCTAATAAAATATTTTTTATGTATCATTTTTTACCTCTACAGTAACTAAACTCAATTAAAATTAAAATTTGTATTAAATATTATTTTTTTAAGTGATGTTGGTTTGGTATTTGTAAGAGAGATAATATCATTTTTATAATTCATTAAACCTATTAAATAAACCTAGGTGATGATTATTTTTTCCGAAGCTAAAAAAAGTCATAGTCATAAATGTTCTTCTTGTTCACAAAAAATCACTGAATATCCTAAATAAGAAGATAATATATAAAAAAACAAAATAAAATTCTTTCTATGCGCATAGATTTTAGTCATAATTTCAAGATTTTACATTTAATTTAAATAATAGATTGAAAAGAGCAAAATTAAGTTTCTTATTATGTGCTGAGTTTTATTTTTTTCTATTTTTACATTTTAAGTAATTTGAATAAAAAAGGATAAGAATCAAAATAACATTCTTTAAATGTGCCTAAATTTCATACATAATTCTTAAATTTCATAACTCTAATGAAATATTTTTTAGATATCATTTTTTACTTATATAATAACTAAACTCATTTAAAATTAAAACTTGCATGAGAAATCATTTTTAAAGTGATACTGATATGTGGTATCAGTAACAAAAAATTGTATCATTTTTGTAATCAGTTAAACCTATTAAGACTCAATTTAGATAAATAGCTTAATTAAACTCCTTTTAAAAATAACTTAAATAATAAATAGTTATATTAAAAGTAGCTTATAAATAAGTTATTTTGTATTTGGATTTTTAGTTTTAAAAGTGCTTATTTTATAGAAATGTGATAAAAAGTAATAGTTATAAGAGAAGTCATTTTTTAACTTTTCTATAAACTCCTAAATAGCTTTTTAAAAAGCTGCAATTTAGTTTGAAACTTGCACCAGACATTAATACTTCTACTTTTCATAAGTTAAAAGTTCAAAAAAACTACTTATAAAGTTTGTCAAACGGTCCTAAATAAAGTTAGATGATACTTGTTTTTTTTTAGAAGCTAAAAAAAGTCATAGCCAAGAATAATTTTTTTGTTAAGAGAAAATAAGTAAATATCTCTAATAAGTAGACAACATATAAAAAAGAACAAAATAAGGTCTTTGTACACGCCTAAATTTCAGGCATAACTTTAATCTCACATTTAATTTAAACAAAAAATAAAAAAAAAGAACAAAATAAAGTTTCTGTTATGTGCCTAAATTTCATATTGAGTCCCACTTTTTTCTATTTCTACTTTTTAAGTAATTTGAATAAAAAATGATAAAAATCAAAATAAGATTCGTTGAATGTGTCTAAATTTAAGACATAATTTTTGAATTCTATAACTCTAATAAAATATATTTTAGGTATCACTTTTGACTTATTCAATAACTAAACTTATCTAAAATTAAAACTTGTATTGAATATCATTTTTTAAGTGATACTAATATAGTATCAATAACGAGAGACCGTATCATTTTTATAATTTATTAAACCTATTAAATAAAGCTAGATAATGTTTATTTATTTATTTATTTATTTTAAGTTAGAGAAAGCCATAATCATGAATGTTCTTCTTGTTCACAAAGAATCAGGGCACATCTCTAATAAGAAGACAACATATAAAAAAGAACAAAATAAGATTCATTCTATACGCATAAATTTAAGTTATAATGTTTTGATTTTACATTTAATTTAGACAAAATTAAAAAAAAATAAAATTTTTTGTTATGTGTCTAAATTTTATACGAAGTCTCACTTTTTTCTATTTCTACCTTTTAAGTAATTTGGACAGAAGGTAAAAAAATAAAAGAAGATTCGCTAAATGTGCCTAAATTTCAGAAAATCAGTGGATATCTAATAAAAAGATAGCATATAAAAAAAACAAAATAATGTTTCTTTTACGCGCATTGATTTAAGGTATAATTTATGAAAAATATTTAATTTAGACAAAAATAAAAAAATAAAATAAAATTTCCTTTTGTATATGTGCCTAAATTTTATATTGAGTCTCACTTTTTTTAATTTTTACTTTTTAAGTAATAAATGATAAAAATTAAAATAAAATTATTTGAATGTGTCTAAATTTTATATATAATTCTTGAGTTCCATAGTTTTAATGAAATATTTTTTAGGTATCATTTTTTACCTGTACAATAAACTTGCATTAAAAATTATTTTTGAAGTGGTAAGGATATGTGATATCAGTAGCAACAAACCATATTATTTTCTTAAGGTTATTACTCTGTTGGTCTCATAGTTTCGTGAAATTTTTAATTATGTTCCTATACTTTTTTTCCTTTTAATTGAGTCCTTGCACTAATTTCTTTTTTACTTGGGTCCCTACACTTTTTTTTTCCTTTTATTGGGTTTTGAACCGATTTTTTTTAGTTAGGTCCCTGTACAATTAAGCCAATTATTGCTAAGAAGGACCTAATTGAAAAAAAAAATTGGTACAAAAACTCAATTAAAAAGAAAAAAGTATAAGGGTCTAATTAAAAATTTCACAAAACTATAAAACCAACAGAGTAATTAAACCTTTTCTTAATCCATTAAACCTATTAAATAAAGGGGGTCTTTTTATACGCTAGATTTCAGACATCATTTCTAAATTTCACATTTAATTTAGATAAAAAAAATTGAAAAAGAACAAAATAAGGTTCTTAATATGCCTATAGATTTCAGACACAATTTTTAAAAAATATTTAATTTAGACAAAAAATTTAAAAATAATAATAAAATAAAATTCTTTGTTATGTGCCTAAATTTTATTTTTAGTCCCACTTTTTTTTCTATTTCTACTTTTAAATAATAAATGATAAAAAAATTAAATTAAGATTCTTGAAATGTAACTAAATTTCATAGATAATTCTTAATTTTCACAATATTAACAAAATATTTTTTTAAGTATCACTTTTGACCAGTACAATAACTAAACTCATTTAAAATTAAAATTTATATTGAAAATTATTTTTGAACTAATACTGATATGTGGTATTAATAACGAGAAATCATATCATTTTCTTAGTCCATTAAAACTATTAAATAAAGAAAATCATTCTATACGCTAGATTTCAGACATAATTTCTAAATTTCACATTTAATTTAGACAAAAAAACTGCGCATAGATTTCATGCACAATTTTTGAAAAATATTCAATTCAGACAAACAATTGAAAAGGAATAAAATAGCGTTCTTTATTATGTGCCTAAATTTTATATTGAGTTTCACTTTTTTTCTATTTCTACCTTTTAAGTAATAAATGATAAAAATCAAAATAAGATTAATAAATATGCCAAAATTTTATATATAATTCTTTGAGTTCTATAATTTTAAAGAAATATTTTTAAGGTATCACTTTTGACTTGTAAATTAACTAAACTCGTTTAAAATTAAAACTTGTATTGAAATCATTTTTAAAGTGATACTAATATGTGGTATCAATAACGAGAAACTATATTATTTTCAAAATCTATTAAACCTATTAAATAAATAGAATTTTTTTATGTGCTAGATTATAGACATAATTTTTAAATTTCACATTTAACCTTGACAAAAAAAATTGAAAAAGAACAAAATAAGGTTTCTAATATGCGCATAGACTTTAGGCACAATTTATGGAAAATATTTAATTTAGACAAATAATTGAAAAAAATAAAATAAGATTCTTTGTTATGTGTGTAAATTTTATAATGAGTCCCATTTTTTTTCTATTTCTACTATTTAATTTTTAAAAGATAAAAATCAAAATAAATTTTTTTGAATGTGCCTAAATTTCAAACATAATTCTTGAGTTTCATAATTTTAATGAAATATTTTTTATGTTTTACTTTTGACCTGTACAGTAATTAAACTCATTTAAAATTAAAACTTACATTGAAAATTATTTTTAAAGTGATACTAACATGTGGTATCATAACGAGAAACCATATCATTTTCTTAATCCAATAAATCTATTAAATAAAAAGGGTCATTCTATGCTAGATTTTAAACATAATTTTTAAATTCCACACTTAATTTAGACCAAAAAATTGAAAAAGAACAAAATAAGGTTTCTAATATTCATGCTCTTTATTGGTGAATTATATGGTACAGATGTAAGTTTACAGATATTTTCTTTAATAGGATGAAAGAGAGATTAATAAAGATAGGACCCACATTTTGATTAACAATAAAATAATAAAAATTAACTATAAAAAGAATTTATATTCTCTCTCTATACCATTCCAATCTGTACAGTAGAGTGCCCATTAAATTAAACACACTTAATTTTTTTTTTTGGAATTGTCGATCAATTAATTTTCTTGTGCAGTGTTATTTACTTGTTCCAAAGCATGCATGTCACTTTTCAATTTTTTAGTTAGTTTATCATATTCTCATCATATGACTCATTATTTTTATAATTCTGCTAGGGAACCAATACAGGTATAGCCAACAAACATTTCTGAACTGCATTCTATACTCATTAATTGTCATTAATTGATGATTATTTAAATTTTAATTTTTAAAAGATACAAAATTAATGATTATTAATTACCTCTTCTTACTCTAATTTATTTTTTACTATTTATTGAACAAATCCTAATTTCTATTTCTAAAAAAATGTCCAAAATCTAAAAAAATATAAGATAAAGAATCATTCCAATCATAAGAAAAAAAAAATACAAAACACAAAAAAAAGAATCATCAAAATCCTAAAGAAAAAAATATACAAAACATAAAATAAAAATCATCCAAAACTAATAAAAAAATTCTCCAAATCGTAAATAAAAAAATAAGGTTCCTAATATGTCCATAGATTTTAGGTACATTTTTTGAAAATCATTTAATTTAGACAAATAATTAAAAAATAATAAAATAAATTTTCTTGTTATGTACCTAAATTTTATAACGAGTCCCACTTTTTTTCTATTTCTATTTTTTAATTTATAAATGATAAAATTTTAAATAAGATTTTTTTAATATACCTAAATTTCATACATAATTCTTGAGTTCTATAATTTTAGTGAAATATTTTGTAGGTTTTACTTTTGACGTGTACGGTAACTAAACTCTTTTAAAATTAAAACTTGCATTAGAAATCATTTTTAAAGTGATAATGACATGTGGTATCAGTAACGAGAAACCATATCATTTTCTTAATCCAATAAACCTATTAAATAAAGAGGGTCTTTATATGCTAGATTTCAAACATAATTTTTAAATTTCACACTTAATTTAGACCAAAAAATTGAAAAAGAACAAAATAAGGTTTCTAGTATTCATGCTCTTTAAATTACACACACTTAATTTTTTTTTGGGATTGTTGGTCAATTAATTTTCTTGTGCAGTGTTATTTACTTATTCCAAAGCATGCATGTCTCACTTTTCAATTTTTTAGTTAGTTTCTCATATTCTCATCATATAGTTTATTATTTTTATAATTCCGTTAGGGAACCAATACGGTATAGCTAACAAATATTTTTGAACTGCATTCTATACTCATTAATTGTCATTAATTGATGATTATTTAAATTTTAATTTTTAAAAGATACAAAACTAATGATTATTAATTATCTCTTCTTATTCTAATTTACTTTTTACTATTTATTGAGCAAATCCTAATTTCTCTTTCTAAAAAAATGTTCAAAATCTAAAAAAAAATAAAAATAATGAAATATAAGATAAAGAATCATCCAAATCCTAAGAAAAAAATATACAAAACACAAAAAAAAAAAAAATCATCAAAAACTAATAAAAAAGAGTCATCCAAATCCTAAAGGAAAAAACATACAAAACATGAGATAAAAATCATCCAAAACTAATAAAAAAAATTCTCCAAATCGTAAATAAAAAAATAAGGTTCATAATATGCGCATAGATTTTAGGTACATTTTCTGAAAAATATTTAATTGAGACAAATAATTGAAAAAAAATAAAATAAATTTTTTGTTATGTGCCTAAATTTTATAATGAGTCTCACTTTTTTTCTATTTTTATTTTTTAATTTATAAATGATAAAAATCTAAATAAGATTTTTTGAATGTGCCTAAATTTCATACAAAATTCTTGAGTTCTATAAATTTAATGAAATATTTTTTAGGTTTTACTTTTGACCTCTACGGTAACTAAACTCTTTTAAAATTAAAACTTGCATTAAAAATTATTTTTGAAGTGATAATGACATGTAGTATCAGTAACGAGAAACCATATCATTTTTTTAATCCAATAAACCTATTAAATAAAGAGGGTCTTTCTATGCTAGATTTCAAACATAATTTTAAATTTCACACTTAATTTAGACCAAAAAATTGAAAAAGAACAAAATAAGGTTTCTAGTATTCATGCTCTTTAAATTACACACACTTAATTTTTTTTTTTTTGAGATTGTCGGCCAATTATTTTTCTTGTGCAGTGCTATTTACTTGTCCAAAGCATGCATGTCTCACTTTTCAATTTTTTAGTTAATTTTCCAAATTCTCATCACATGGCTCATTATTTTTACAATTTCGCTAGGGAACCAACACGGATATAGCCAATAAATATTTATGAACTGTATTCTATACTTATTAATTGTCATTAATTGATGATTATTTAAATTTTAATTTTTAAAAGATACAAAATTAATTATTATTAATTACCTCTTCTTACTCTAATTTACTTTTTACTATTTATCAAGCAAATTCTAATTTCTCTTTCTAAGAAAACATCCAAATTCTAAAAAAAATAAAAAATAATAAAATATAAGATAAAGAATCATCCAAATTCTAATAAAAAAACATACAAAATATACAAAAAAAAGAATCATTCAAAACTAATAAAAAAGAATCATTCAAATCCTAAAGGAAAAAACATACAAAACATAAGATAAAAATCATCCAAAACTAATAAAAAAAATTTTCCAAATCGTAAATAAAAAAATAAGGTTCCTAATATGCGCATAGATTTTAGGTACATTTTCTGAAAAATATTTAATTTAGACAAATAATTGAAAAAGAATAAAATAAGTTTTCTTGTTATGTGTCTAAATTTTATAATGAGTCTTACTTTTTTTTATTTCTATTTTTTAATTTATAAATGATAAAAATGTAAATAAGATTTTTTTTAATGTACCTAATTTCATACATAATTCTTGAGTTCTATCATTTTAATGAAATATCTTTTAGGTTTTACTTTTAACCTATACGATAACTAAACTCTTTTAAATTTAAAACTTGCATTAAAAATCATTTTTGAAGTGATAATGACATGTGGTATCAGTAACGAGAAACCATATCATTTTCTTAATCCAATAAACTTATCAAATAAAGAGAGTCTTTCTACGTTAGATTTCAAACATAATTTTTAAATTTTGCACTTAATTTAGACCAAAAAATTGAAAAAAAAAATAAGGTTTCTAGTATTCATGCTATTTAAATTACACACACTTATTTTTTTTTGGATTGTCGGTCAATTCTAATGAACTGCATTCTATACTCATTAATTGTCATTAATTGATGATTATTTAAATTTTAATTTTTAAAAGATACAAAATTAATGATTTTTAATTATCTCTTCTTACTCTAATTTATTTTTTACTATTTATTGAGCAAATCCTAATTTTTATTTCTAAAAAAATGTCCAAAATAAAAAAAATATTAAAATATAAGATAAAGAATCATTCAAATCCTAAGAAAAAAATATACAAAACACAAAAAAAAATCATCCAAAACTAATAAAAAAGAATCATCCAAATCCTAAAAAAAAAAACATACAAAACATAAGATAAAAATCATCCAAAACTAATAAAAAAAATTCTCCAAATCGTAAATAAAAAATAAGATTCCTAATATGCGCATAGATTTTAGGTACATTTTCTGAAAATTATTTAATTTAGACAAATAATTAAAAAAAAATAAAATAAGTTTCCTTGTTATGTGCCTAAATTTTATAATGAGTCCCATTTTTTCTATTTCTATTTTTTAATTTATAAATGATAAAAATCTAAATAATATTTTTTGAATGTACCTAAATTTTATACATAATTCTTGAGTTCTATAATTTTAGTAAAATATTTTGTAGGTTTTACTTTTGATCGGTATAGTAACTAAACTCTTTTAAAATTAAAACTTGCATTAGAAATCATTTTTAAAGTGATAATGACATATAGTATCAGTAACAAAAAATCATATTATTTTCTTAATCCAATAAACGTATTAAATAAAGAGAGTCTTTCTTTGCTAAATTTCAAACATAATTTTTAAATTACACACTTAATTTAGACTAAAAATTGAAAAAGAACAAAATAAGGTTTCTAGTATTCATGCTCTTTAAATTACACACACTTACTTTTTATTTTGGGATTGTCGGTCAATTATTTTTTTTGTGCAGTGTTATTTACTTGTTCCAAAGCATGCATGTCTCACTTTTCAATTTTTTAGTTAGTTTCTCAGATTCTCATCATATGGCTCATTATTTTTACAATTCCGCTAGAGAATCGATACGGGTATAGCCAACAAGCATTTTGAACTGCATTCTATACTCATTAATTGTCATTAATTGTTGATTATTTAAATTTTAATTTTTAAAAGATACAAAATTAATGATTATTAATTACCTCTTCTTACTCTAATTTACTTTTTACTATTTATCAAGTAAATCCTAATTTTTCTTTCTAAAAAAAACGTTCAAATTCTAAAAAAAATAAAAATAATAATATATAAGATAAAGAATCATCGAAATCTTAAAAAAAAAGGCATACAAAACACAAAAAAAATTCATTCAAAGCTAATAAAAAAGAATCATCCAAATCCTAAAGAAAAAGAACATAAAAAAATCATCCAAAACTAATAAAATAATTCTCTTTTTTTCTATTTCAAAAAAATGCATTGGCTAAAATAAAACAGAAAAAAAAAACGCATTCATTGGTAAGAGTTACAGAAAAATCTCCTCATTAGATTCTCAAATAACAACAATACCATTACAGAAACATCTAATCGAATGAAAAAAATATCCACTTAGTATACAAAAAAAAAATCACACGAGACTAACCAAATACAATTCACTTGTATGGAAAAACCCAAAAAAAACCAAACAACATCCTCTTTCTCCCATGTACTTTGGAAACAGATTGAATTGCAACCTCACACTTAAATGTTCATTACCTTCCATTGAATTATTATCACTCACATCAACGAATGGGCTATTCAATCTTTGTTTCGAAATTGATTGGTCCATGGATGAATGCACTCTATCAGAAGTCGTACACTGCGACATCGATTTCTTTGTGTACAACAGCTCGGTGGGAAGAACTCTCTAACCACCACGTACGACTTCGGTCAAAGATGTAGTCGCGTTGTGGTCCTTGTGGTGGAAGGTGATCAAGCAATGAACAACAATGGCATCCCGATGATGAACAGTAACGCTAATGGCGGCAAGAACGGCGGAGGTGGGGATTCAATGGTCACGCATCATGTTGGTCCTTGCAGCGGAACGTAATCAAGCAATGAACAACAATAGAACCCCAATCAAGAACAGTAACGCAAAAGGTGGCAGGAACAGTGTAGCCCGGTGGGGGTGGGGCTCGGTGTTCACGTTCTTAAGAACGTTGGCGGAATGAATTAAGCACAACAACACACTTAATGCGTAGAAAGAGGAGGAGTCCTAACAAGACCGTGAATCATGTTCTAATTAGGCGGTTAATTTTAAATTCTATTTTTTTAAAATAATCATTAATGAGAATTATTCAAATTAATTAATAAATTAAAATTAATATAATTAATTGAGTTGTTTAAATTGGCTAGTTAGAGAGTTGGTTTTTTATACTTTTTCTTATTTTTAATATGAAAATAAAGTGTGTGTAACGCTAAGTTATGGAGGTATGAGGGGTTAATAGTGTGTTGTGACGGTATTAGATTTTCGAAGTTAGGGGAAAAAAACCGGACCGCTCAATTTTTTTGCAGCAGAAGGAGAACACAAATCGGACGATCAGATTTGTGTGTGAAAAACAATTTTGAATTTGGTAATCGGACGGTCCAATTTTATGCATGCTATAATTTTGAATTTGTATATGACTAAAATCGGATGATCCAATTTCATGCATGCTATAATTTTGAATTCGTGTATGACTAAAATTGGACGGTCTGATTTTAGTTCTTTATAAAATTTAAACCGGTTAAAGAGTGGTCGGACTGTCCGATTTCTGTTTTTATATAAACCCACTATTAGTTGAAGTCTCTATTTTTCATCGTCTCTCAATTCTCTCTTCTGAAACCCTTTGGTTCTTTCTTCTTCTTTATTGTTTCAACAACAACTTTACTAAGATTGAGAGCTTTTGATGCGAATATATCATAATGGATGATAAAGTGATGTTAAAAGTTTATTATCATGGACATATTTTGTTACAAACAGTTGAAGGAGTAAAATTTATGTGTGAAAATCCGTTAGATATCGTTATTCCACTCACATTGTCGTTTGAAGAATTAAAAAGTGTAATTTGTGAGAAAAATAAATTCTCAAATATTAGGAGAGTGTCGTGCATTTTGTACAGGTATCCTATATCCGTATTTGGTGGGTTCATTCAGTTTCAAACCAAATATGTAACTGATGAAACAAGCATGCAAGATATGTTTTTAGTGTATATGAAAACTCCCTCATAGATATCGTTCATCGATCTGTATATTGAGTTCGAACAATCTGAAGCAGACTAAAATGTTGAGTTGGAAGATTATAATAGTGATAGTGAGGAGGAGTTTGAAAATAACTATGAGGTCGTTGATTCGGGTGGAGACGAAGATTAGGCTGACGACACTATAGAGGCAGAGGTAGCAGAGGTGGCAAATGCATTAATAAGCCAACATACATTTGTGGAGCCTACTTTCATGCGATCGTTGGATTTAGAGACTATACATGCACCAGAATTTTCTCAACATATCAATGCATATATGTATTTTTATGATAGATAAATATTGCAGATTGATTAGGTAGCATAACTAAAGCATGTAATCTGTAGAATATCAATTGATCATGTAAGATTTTTTTTATTTAGTAAATAGTATTTGATGGATTGTTTATTTTTTATTAATTATTTATGTATATTTTATAATTTATTATATATTGTGATCGTTAATAATTTATTATTACTTATCTATATTTATATTTTGGAAAAACGACAAATGTTGATAGATTTTATATTTATATTTATATTATTAGTTATTTATAGGGCAAGATGCATATATAAACCAATTGGAAGCCAATATTATCCATATCTACCAAAACGAAAAATGTTACCAGGATCTACTAAGTGTTTTTATGTAATTCGAATGAGACCCATTTGAATTATAAAATCAAATACTAATTCGAAGCAGTGCAATTCGAATTATGCATAGACAAAATATTTTAGTAATTCGAATGAGGGTGAATCGAATTACATGCACGTGAATACGGCTCTAATTTGAAGTGGACTAATTAGAATTACCGCCAAGTAGCAGCCCAAGATAATTCGAATTGGTCTCATTCAAATTACCAATGAATACCCTATAAATATAGTTAGAGTTCATTTTTTTTGTAATGCATGGAATATAAAACATAATTTTTTAATTTTTAGATTATTAATTTTTTAATAAATTTATTTAAATTATATCACAAAAAATATTTTATTTCATGTAAAATAATTAAAAAAAATAATTTAAAAGATGTTAAGAATATTATAAAAATTTGTAATGTTCCAATGATTTAAATAAATACATACATGTACTCAAATTTTAAATAAAATACTCTATATAGTCAATAATAATTTTAAAATTAATTATTTAAATTTTTTATTTGCAAATATAAATGAAAGAATTTCTCTAAATGAAAGAGATATATAATGACGTGAGTTTTAAAATTACGTACCAACAATATATGATAATAATCAATTTATATTCCAACAAACCAGTTAAAACTTGATTATTCTAATTATAAGTTATTAAATATAATATTAAAATTTAATAATATAAAATATTTTAAATTGGTGACTAAATTGAATAATAATTAAATTAGTTTCCAACTTTTAGCTAATAATCAATTTGGTCTATAAATAGAGAAAATGATTAAATTAATCTTATAATTTATCTAATGATCAAACCCTCCTATTTAAAGTTCAATTTTTTTTTTGGTCAAATAAGGTTAGTTAATGACATATCTCATATTATAAATTAATTAATGATAAAATGTAATTAATTACTCTCATATTTTTTAAAGTAAAAATTTAACGCAATTATAAGTAAAACATGTTATAAAAAATAAAATAAAACAAAAAACAAAAAGCACAAAACAATAAACAAAATAGAATAAAAGCTAAACTACGAATTTATAATGTAGTTACACATACTCTATCATATATTCATTTTCTTAAAGTATAATATCCACACTATTAATCCCAGATTATTCATTCATTTAAATAACACTATTATATTTTTTATTTTTTAAATTCACTAATACATTCACAAAAAATAAGAGAATTTTTAACAACTTAATATATTTTTATTCATATAAAATTTGTAATATTTCATGAATTTAGTAGAAATTTTGAATAGTTAAATTTTTTATTCAAATTTGCTTTAAATACTTTAAGTTTAGTCATCAACTTAAACCTTTTAATTCATTTATGATTCTTCATTCTTCATGAATGTTATGTTGTCTTGCACTAAAAAAATAATTTACATTCTTGTAGTTTCTATTATCTAATTTAGGATGTAATTTAGTTTAAAATTCAATTAATTTTTTTTTTGGTTTCCCACGATATCCCCCAATCCGACAGGTCAAGGACTAATCTGTCGCTGGCCAATGGGTTGAAATTCAATTAAATTTAATTTCAAAAGTTTTCAATGTTCTAGTGTGATCAAATTTTGTCAGATCCAAGATAATATTTCCAAAAAAAAAAAAAGAGAGTAGCACTTATTATTCTGTATAAAAAAAATGCAGTTCTATCGATACCAAAAACACAAAACAAAAATATTAGAAGAAAAATAGAAGAAGTCTGGCCAATATAGCCCAATATTCCTCAAGACCAAAAACGAAGGCTCAAGATTTTTTATTGGACTTCAACAAAATTGCTTCTGTGACATACAATCAACAAACATGCAAACTAAACCATGGGAGCGAGCTTGTCTCTTGGTGCAAGAATTAAACGCTTTGAGATTGAAGATCAGACTGGGGTTTGGGCGGGTTGGGGTTCGGATAGTATTTGGGTTAGCCCTAATATATCCAAAAATAAAACCTGTTGCATGCATTATGATTGCCCTAAATATGTCTCAAAAAAAAAAAAAAAAAACCTGTTGCATGCTTTATGATTATGATTGAGTAGTACAACACAAAAGAAAATTAATAAGATTTGAACGCAATTTTAGTAATGTTTTAAAATTTTGAACGCAATTTTTTTTTCAATTTTTTTCAAATTTTATCATGTAATATTCATTAAAAGAAAATTCATGGTTCACCTATATTAAAAAAAAAGAGTTTAGCTAATATATATCCTAAAGATACATAATAAATTTATTATTAATAAAAAATTTTAAATATTTTTATTTAATAATTTAATAAAAATACAATAAAAATTTAAATGAGAAAAGGATAAATAAGTTATTAACTTTTTAATCAGCGAACATTTAAGTTTTTACCCTTTTTAAAATTTGGATATATTCTTTATGTTCATTTGGGTCGGTCAGATTCAATAGAAAAATTAAAGGCGATTCTCATTATACTTACCTGATTAATATGAATTTTTATGTGAGAGAATTTTTAAGAGGTCAAAAACTTAAATATATTTTTAAATCTTTAGAGACTTAAATGTCTAGATATCAAAAAGTTAGAGATCGATTTATCATTTTCTCTTAAATTTTTATATTTTTAATAAAAAAAATATTTTATAATTTTAACATATGTGTTTAGAACATATTATAAATAAGCTCTAAAAAAAATTATACTGTTCTTGCTTTTATATGAATAAAAATTACTTTTAATATATTTTTCTTTGTTAATATTTTGAATAGAATAAATTTAGAACGGTATATATATATTTTTTGGTGACTCAAACGGTATATATATTAAATTTAATCAATAAAAATTATTTTAGAATTAATTAAGTTTATTTAAATGAATTAAAAAATATAATTTTGAATTGAAATTTTCATTAAAATTGATTTATGCAAGTATCACATTGATAAAGAACTAATAAAATTTTGGTATTTGTATAATTATATTGATAAAATAAATAAAAATAATATAAAATTCTAATTGAATTAATATTAAGTATTAGAAGATCAAAATTCTCTTTTAATTTTAAATTACTATTTATGATATATAGTCTAATTGCACAAATATTTTTGTAAGGCCAAAATAAAATAAAAATATAACTAATATTAAAGATGCTCTCATAATTAATTATAAACATTCAACAATATATACAACCAATTACAAATAATTAAGTTACAATATTTAAATAATGTTACGTCAAAATATTTAAAGTATTTTTAATTGTCTAAAATATCATATAAATAACCAACTTGTTGAATTAAATTTAGATTATAGGATTTAATTGGTAAATTTATTTTAATTATTATATATCTTCTTCATAATTGTATTTATTGGAAATATATTTTAAAAGTTATCATTAATGTGTTTGCAGTTTACATAAACAAATTTGAAAAGATTGTAGGCATTCTCTTCATAGTTAATTAAGTATTGCACAACAAGTCAACAATACAGGTGCCATAATAAAGTAGTGCATGTACACCACGTAGCTATTTATTTTATCTTTCTTTTCTTTGGAGTTATCGGTCAATTATATTTTTCTTGCAGTGTTCCAAAGCATGTGTCTTACTTTTCCCAGTTAAGAACTTAAGAAGCGAATTTTTTTTACTACATAAAAAATATTTCTGCAGAGAATATCACAGTTAATACAAAAAAAATAAGTTGGAGAAGAGAAGTGATACTTCAAAAACTGAAGCAAAATAGATATATTCAATATTAGATATATTTTAAATTTCTGAACGCAATTTTTTATTTCAATTTTTTTTTCATGTTATCATGTAATGATGTAATATTCAGAAAAAAAAAGTCATTAGGTCACCCATAAAAAAAATTAGCTAATATATGTCTTAAAGATACATGATAAATTTATCAATAATAAAAAGTTTTAAATATTTTTATTTAATGACTACAAAATAAATATGTTGAAATTTTAAATGAGAAAATAACAAATATGTCATTAACTTTTAATTCACGAACATTTAAATTTTTGAAAATTTGAAAATATATTTAAGTCTACTTTACTCTTTTTTCAAAGTTTGGACATATCGATGTCTCATATTCACTTGAATATGTCATACCCAACAGAAAAATCAAATGTGACTCTCATTGTATTGACTAAGTTGCTACAAATGTATACGTATGAAAATTTTTAAAATGAGACAAATTAAACTCAAGAATCAATATATCTAAATTTTGAAGAGGTCAAGAATTTAAATATATTTTTAAAACTTCAAAGATTTAAATATTTGCTGATAAAAAAATTAGAGATCAATTTATGATATTCTCTTAAATTTTTTATATTTTTCACAAATTTTTTTGTTTTATAATTTAATATGTGTCTCTAGAATATATCAACAGAGAAGTAAAGATAATAAATATATTTATAAAATGTAAAAGAAAAAGTATAATGTGTGCAGCTACACAAATAAAAGGTAAATGGTCAAATTAATTTTTAAAAAATTACTTATTTTTTAAATTGGTTTTCGAAAATTTTTTTAATCAAATTCGTGTTTTAATGATTTTAAATTAATTTTGTTAATTCTTTTATTATTTTTTTATTAATAATATCAAAATTTATTAATGTAACACATTAAGTAGTATATTACAAAACACACTTAGAATTTTAATTGATTATTAACATAATAAATTTATGAAGTTAGATCAAATCAAAATCTAATTGAAAAAGAAATTTGAGCCATTAAAATCTCTTAATTTAAAAATTAAAATTGATTTGATCTAATTTCATAAATTAATTATATTAATAGTCAATTATAACTACTAGATATATATTGTGATATTATTTAACGTACTATATTAACAAATTCTGATGTCGTTAACCATAAAAATGACAAAAGAAGTAACATGACTAATTTAAAATTTTTAAAAAATAAATTTAATTAAAAAACTTTTCAAAAATCATTTTATTCAAAGACTAATTTTACAATTTACTCCACGCACAAATTTAAAAAGATCATTGCCATTCCCTTGATACAGGTGCCATAATAAACCAGTGCATGTAGACCCCGTCAATTATTCAAACTTCCAATGCATCTCTCTTTTCAATTTTTCTGCTAGTTTCCCAGATTCCCTTATTTCTCATGCAGCAGATAAATTATTATTATTATTATTTGTGACGGTACCTTGCAATTTGGGATTACTATAAGAACAACGGATTTTGATGACATTTTGACTCGTTTGTATTTTTTTATTCTTTTTTTTTTTGTGAGTTAACATAAATGAATAAAATAATTAAAAAAGGGGTCAGAAGTAAATAAATAAGTAAATAACAAGCTCCAGTTTATAATTAAACATACATTTTTTTTCTACTATTTATTAGAGATATCACTGCGTTTAGTTTAATTTTTCTCATAGATATATTATATATGTTCGTTCAAAAAAAAAAAGCCAGTTTCTTAAATTTTTGCCCTTATTTGTTATTCTTGTGTAAATAATATCCTTTCATTGCAATTTGTAAAAAAAAAAAAAACAAAAATATAAATATTAGAAAGGTAACCGTTTAAATGAATGTGTTAAGATAACTTTTTTATTTTATGAATTAATTTTTGTTATTAAGTTAAATACACTCAATTTTAATCTTTTATTTTATTTGTAAATATATGTGAAAGAATTTATCTAAAATCAAGAGATATATGGCGTGAGTTTTGTATTCTTAACTAAAATACGAACAACAGTATACGATAATAATCAATTTATATTCCAACAATGCAGTTAAAATTTGATTATTCTAATTGTAAGTTATTAAACATAATATTAAAATTTAATAGCATACATATTTTAAATTGGTGACTAAATTAATAATAATTAAATTAGTTTCCAACTTTTATTTACTAATCAATTTGGTTTATAAATAGAGAAAATAATTAAAATATCTTATAATTTTATCCGCTGATCAAACCCTCTAATTAAGCTCTATTTTTTTCCCAATAAGGTTAGTTAATGACGTATCTCATATTATCAATATAATTACTAATGATAAAATGTAATTAATTACTCTAATATTTTTTTAAGTAAAAATTTAACACAATTATAAGTGGAACATGTTATAAAAAATAAAATAAAATAAAAAACACAAAACAATAAACAAAATAGAATAAAAGCTAAACCACAAATTTATAATGTATTTAATTACACATACTTTATCTTATATTATTTTTTAAGTATAATATTATATTTTATTATTAGTCTCAGATTATTCACTCACTTAAATAATAATATTATTATATTTTAAATTCACAATATATTCACAAAGAATAAGAGAATTTCTAACAATTTATATATTTCATTCATATAGAATTTATAATTTTATAAGTTTAATAGAAACTCTGACTAGTTAAATTTGCTTTAAATTTATAGAAACTTTGACTAGCTAAATAGCCCAATATTCCTCAATACCAGAAATGAAGGCTCAAGATTTTTTATTAGACTTTAACAAAATTGCTTATGTAACATCCAATCAACAAAACATGCAAATTAAACCTGCTGCATGCATTGGCAAAAAATCTGCAGAGAATATCACAGTTAATAAGTTGGAGAAGAAAAGTGATAGTTCAAAATCTGAAGCAAAATAGACATATTCAATATTAGGAATATTTTAAATTTCTGAACGCAATTTTTTTTAATTTTTTTTATTTTATCATGTAATATTCCTAAAAAAAATTCATCAGTTCACCCATAAAAAAAAAAGATTTAGCTAATACCTACTTTAAGGATACATGATAAACTTATCACTAATAAAAAAATTAAATATTTTTATTTAATAACTACAGAATAAATGCATTAAAAATTTAAATAAAAAAAGATAAATAAATCATTGACCTTTTGATTCGTGAACATTTAAGTTTTTGTTAATTTAAAAATATATTTAAGACTCTAATATTTTTAAAATTTGGACATATAAATCCTTCATATTCACTTGAATAGTCTATCAGATTCAACGGAAAAATTAAATGTGACTCACATTATAGATCTGGTTAATACGAATGTATATGTGAGAGAGTTTTTAAAATGAGATAAATTAGACTCAGAAATCAATGTGTCCACCACATTTTAATTTAAAAAAGTCAGAAACTTAAATGAATTTTTAAAATTTTTAAAAAATATATTTTTAAATCTTTAAGAACTTAAATATCTGTGAATCAAAAAGTTAGATATCTAATTTATCATTTTCACTTAAATTTTTTATATTTTTAATAAAATTTTCTTATTTTATAATCTTAACATATGTCTTTAGAACATAGAATAAATAAACTCTAAAAAAAGAATTATACTATTCTTGTCTCTACATTAATAAAAATTACCTTCAATACTTTTTTTTCTTTGCTAATATTTTAAATAGAATAAGTTCAAACTTAAGGTTGTATAATCTGCAATCAATTATGAAGGAATTAGTCCTAACTTTTCCTTTAATTTATTAAATTATATCAAATATATATTAAAATTATTTATACATATATAATACATATGAAAATATAAAATTTATATTAAAAATAAATTAAAATATATATAACTTATCTTAGTACTCACTTGTTATTTTTTTTAATTTAATTATTATCTCAAAATAAGGTTATTTAAGGAATACGGGTGAGATAGACTCTGAGCTTCAACAATAGTCAAATTCATCCATCATCTGTTTGTTATGGCTTCTTCTAGCCGTCAACAAAACAATCATTCTCCTTCTACTTCTACTGTAATTTGTTTCTTTAAGATTGTTCTCAGACAAGCTCTTCAAGATGAAGACTTTGTAAGCATTTCTCGTCTTCTCCATCCCCTCTTTTTCTTTTAATCTGTTTATCTTTGAGATATTGTTTAGTTAACAAAAAATTTCTCTCTTTATTCCTCTATATATAATTTTTCGTTTATAAACATTCTTCATAGAACAACACATGGATGGCTTAGTCGCAAATATAGTAATAGTAAACTCCTTCTTCTTATCATATAGATCATTTTCTATTTCCAATAATGTAGACTTAATTATAATTAATTTTGTAGCAGAAGTACATAAAAAAAATAATAATAAATACATAAGATGAATGAAAACCTAAAAACATATTTGTTAGATGGTTATATTTTATGTACTCAGTATGTATTCTTACTACAAAATTAATTACGATTAAATTTACATTATTGTTAATGAAAACTGATCTAGATAACATTTTCACTAATTAAGATTAGGAAATATAGGAAATATCATAGTACATATTGCGGTGATTTGAAAAATTCATATCATCATATTTTCGTTATGCACGAGTTCTAATCTTGTTATTACTGATTTGGTCCCTACCAATTTTTATGTTGGACAATCCCGTCGTTTAACATTTTTTTATTTCACTCATAGTCTCTAAATATGCTAATAATGCTGCAAAATAGCCCTTTGAAATTTGAAATTAGTCTCTTTTTTAAAATAGGTGAAAGATTAATCTTTACCTACATGCAAAATTTAGGACTAATATGTTTGGACTACTTTACTCCACTATGTATAATTATTAGTGAAGGATGAATTGAAAGTTTAATGTTATTATTAATTTATTATATAAAGATGATAGCCGAAAATCTTTAAATAGTTTGATATATTTGACATGTCTAACATCTTGGTGAAGACATACTAATGTGTGTCACCTTATTGTTATTATGGTTGCTAACACCAGGTTCATAACATTGCAGAAGTTACCAATAAGCACTGAAAAATATGGTTCTGACCTATCAAACCCATTGTATCTTAAGCCTCCAGATAGTACTGAATGGAGAGTAGAGTGGACTAATCATAATGGTGAAATTTTGTTTAAAAACGGTTGGAAAGAGTTTGTTGCATATTACTCTCTTGATCATGGCCATTTGTTATGGTTTGAGTGCAATATTGGAACATCTCACATAAAAGTAAACATATTTGACACGAGTTGCCTCCAAATAGAGTATCCTGCTAATGATCAGATCAAAGAGCAGCTGACAGGCAAGGGTCAGCAGCCGGTGAAAAAGCAAGAAGAACAAAAAACTAGAGATATGGATAGCAGTCGCAACACCCAAAACATGAGACTTAACAAGGGACCGCAGAAGAAAAGATTGAATGAATCATTGCCAACAGAAGTCTGGGACCAACCGAGGAAAAAACTAAGAGCACTAGTGTCATCTGGTTCTAAAGATAGACACTTGGAAAATGACACACAAATTAAGGATGTAGAAAGAAGCTTCAATTCGCACGGTATTAAATCTAAAGAAAATAATCATGAAATGCCAGTGTCTGTCAATCAAGATTCTAATGGTACGTGTCTCATAATTAGATCATCATTTCTTTTTGTGGATTTAACCGTTGTTTTTGAGTTACAACTTGCAACTGCTTTCTATACATTATAGTGGTAGTTTCTGATTCTTTGTTTCCAATGTACAAGGTAAAAGGAATAGAAGAAGAAAAGATTCTGAATCTCCTGTTATGCCCTGTCCTACAAGACTTGAATCTCTGAAAGAAGCTAAGAAGTTTAAGTGGGAAAAGCCCTCTTTCATCATCAAGATAACGCAACGGTCTCAAACGAGAGCACCATGTGTAAGTATAGGTTAATACATATATCATGTTGAAAATTATGTATCATGTGAACTTCCATGTGCTATCATTTCTTTCAAACTTTTGTGTCTTATCTCTAACCATGATGACATAAATATGATATGCTGCAGTACTTTTCAACTAAATTCTACAGAAAGTATTTTGAAAATAATCCACAAAATGCAAATATAAGGTTTGAAAAGAAGTTGTTCCCTGTTAAATTGATCTATAGGCCATCATCATGTGTTGCCTTTATCTCTGCTGGTTGGAACCTTTTTGCTCGAGCTATTAAATTACAAGCCGGAGATGTTTGTTTGTTTAAGCTCATCAATAGAAAAGATCCGGTGCTTGATGTTCATATTTGTCGTCGACAACGCCGCGGTAAGGCAATTGTTTAGGAATTCTTTAGCCGTGTTATTCTGTAAAAAATTAAGATATCAGTACAACATAGCATTATCCTCGTTAAAAAATTTATAAAAAAATTAATGACCCCGTGTTTGACTTGAGTACATTTTACAAATCTTTAATTCTTCCCTTCCTTGCAACATTTATAGCAGCAGAATTCCAACTCAAGGAAACTATTGTTAGTTTTGGCCAAAAATGCAGTTAGCTTATGAATGCAACTATGTATTTGGTCCTTAATGTAACCACAATTTGTTATAAAACTAATCTTATGCTAAAATTTGTGTTGGTCTCCAATCCTATAAATATAACTTTATCCAAAACTCTCCACAAGTAAAATTCATGCTAATTTCTTACAATTCTGTTGTGATATCAGAGTCACTTAAACCAGTGACTCATGGGATTCAACTCTTCAAAGAAGTTAAGGAGCTCAACTCACATAATCCCTCTTTTATGGTCAAGATAAGAGACAGTGATCCAAGGAGATCAAGGCCTGTAAGTTTATTTCGATACATTTTATCGATGAAAACATAATATGCCATGCAAATTTCTGAGTGCTAGTTTATATTAGTTTTACAAATTGTAAGTTTATAACTATTTTTTACCATGGTGATGCAGAACTTATCAGCTATCTTCTACAGAGTATTTTAAAAAGAATCAGCAGGATGTAAAGTTACAGTTCGGAAAGGAATCGTGGCCTGCTACGATAATCTACAATCCGACGTCGAAAAACAGCTTTATTTCGGCTGGTTGGAGTTCTTTTGCTAGAGCAAGTAAATTAGAAGTTGGAGATGTTTGTGTTTTTGAGCTCATCAATGAAAAAGATCTATTTGATGTTCATATTTGTAGAGCCAAATGCTAGGCTAATATATTAGAACTTCAGGAACTAAGAGCTCATAATTCTTAAATAAGGTTAATTTCGTGAAGAATGTATCACCTTTTTTTTTCTTTTCTGTTGAATTAAACTTCTACTGTATCCAATCCTTTTTGGTTTGGACCAGTTATATATATATATATGTATGAACTAAGTGTTTTAATTTTATTTCTTGTTTTGTCACTTATGATTGCATTGTTATTTCTCAAAGTGAAATACAAGGTTGTGTGTGGTGTACAGATAACATGTCTCTTAGTATGGGTTAGTATAAAGATAAAAAAAAATGAGGCAGAATTTTTCATGGATTTAATTCAAAATTGTAATTTACCTATGAATCTAATCCATGAACGCAGTAAAATAGTATATCATAAAAAAGACCGAAGATTGATCAAATATAAAATAATTATAATTAATTTTGTCTATTATAATTCCAATATTTGTAAGATTTTTTTTAGAATACTAATATATACTAAATTTGTGCTTTCTATTTTGAGAGAATTTTTTTTATTTAACAAATAAAATTTATAAAAATTGAAAAGGTAAAGAATTCTTTCAAAATATTTTTTGAGTCTTTTCCACATTTAAGAACCTTATTGATACATTAAAGATAAAACCATTTTTAATTACCACTAGAATTTTAATTTTCTGTAATTAAGAGTTCAAACACAGTTTTTGGTTTATCACGTCTAGTTGCACGGTGTGTGTTGTTTTTTCTCATATATAAGTACGTTCTTTCATGAGAGTAGAGACAATTCCAGTATTAGATTTGATGACAATTCTTTTGGTATTGCATCGAGTACTTTCATGAGAGTAGAGACAACTCATATCGAGGGCAAAATGATAACTTCATCATCCACCACCTCCTAAATACTCTTCTGTTGCTGTCATCTTCTTTCGCTTTTTCATTAACTTGTCTTTTTACCAGAGACTGTAACTGTGTCTGTGAACTAGAAGAACATCCATGGCTTCCTCTAGTTTCCAAGTGACCTGTTTCTACAAGATTGTTCTCAGACAAAGCCTTGAAGATGGAAAACTTGTAAGCATTTTCTTCACTTTATATCCTCTTTACTTATTATATTATTTAATGCATGCATTTCTCTTTGTGATTTTTCCCTTGTAAGGGTTTCTTTCATTTATGCTTATTACTAAGACTAGTTTCATACTTTCATTTGAATTGCAGACCATACCAAAAACGTTCAGTATGGAATTTGGTGACGGTGTTCCAAATCCAGTGTATCTGAAGCCTCCAGATGGCACTGCATGGAAGATAGATTGGTCTGAGTATGATGGTGGCATTCTATTTGAAAATGGTTGGAAAGAATTTGCCTCATATTACTCTTTGGATCATGACCATATGCTGTGGTTTGAGTACAATGAAACTTCTAACATTCAAGTAAACATTTTTGACATGACTTGCCTTGAAATAAACTATCCTTCCTTGGATCACATCAGCGATGACGATTCGATTGAGATCTTGAATGAACTGCCGCCACGAGGCTGGCCGAGGAAAACAGAGAAAGCAGCACCAAAGACACCATCTGCTTCTACAAGTAAAATGTTCACAAGTTCTGCCAAAACTGAAGGAGTGAAATGGTGCCCCGAAATAGACTATCCTTCCAAGGACCACATTGATGATGGCAACATGGTTAAGGTTGAGAATGAACCGCCACGAAGAGGCCGTGGCCGTCCGAGGAAAACAGAGAAAGCAGCACCAAAGACACCATCGCCTTGTACAAGCAAAATGTTCACAAGTTCTGCCAAAACTAAAGAAGTGAAATGGCGCGCTGAAATACACGATCCTTCCAAGCACCACATTGATGAGGACAACATGGCTAAGGTCAGGGACGGATTTATATTGGCAAGTGCCCCCACTGAGTTTTAAAAATTTTATATATAGTATATAGTAAAAATATTTTTTCCCCCCACAAAATAAATAAATTTGATCCCATCTACTTTATTTATTTTTTTGGTTCACAATATCTATAGACAAATAAAAAGATAAGAGATTAAATGGCTTTTTTATATTATAAAATATTATATATATTTATTATTTAATAAAATAATTAAATAAATAATATAAAAAACTAATAATAATAACCTATTCAATTTAAATCATTTTAATTTCTCAAAGCGTTGTTTCAAGTCAACTTTTTTTTTCTTTCTGCTCTCTAACTCTCTTTTTTATGGTTAAAAATTGTTCAAATAATCTAAATATATAATGTTGTCATCCATTCCTTTTCCTGAATATTGCTTTGCTTCACTAACAGCATGAATGCGTGATTGTTGCCTCTATTTTTAAGAGTAATATCTTCCGTTCAAATACATTAAAATGAAAATTTAAGTACAGTTTACTTCATGTCAGATGAAAATTTGATTAAATAAAATCGTTATCAACTAATCTAATTAAATAAAATCGTTATCAACTATCAATTTTATGTGAAGTTGACTAAATTTTTACGGTATATTAATTTCACTCTGATTCATCTTTTTATATGATTCTATTTAAGATCTTCTTGAGAGTTAGTTCATATATATATATGTGAAAAAGATTAAACTTTTATGCTCTATTGTATGGCTTTTTTTTCATTCATACAATTAATTTTATCACAAAACAAAAAAAATTATAGCCAAAGCAGCAGTAGTAGTGTATATATAGTTTCAGTGCTACTTTCATGAGGAATTTTTTTATTCTGTTTCATGAATTGATTTTAAAATTGTATTTGATTAATGAATTTGATTTTAATTTTAATTTTGTGATGTTGAATTATTAATATATTATTATTTAAATAATTATTTTATTATTTTAATTTATTTGTGAGATAATTTGAAAATTAATTCTAATAATAAATATAATTATAAAAATAATTATTATATTATGTATATTTTGCTCCACTAATAAATTTTTTTGGATCGGTTAACGTTGAGAATGAACAGCCACGAAGAGGCCGAGGCCGGCCGAGGAAATCAGAGAAAGCAGCACCAAAGACACCATCTCCTTGTACAAGCAAAATGTTCACAAGTTCTGCCAAAACTAGAGCAGTGAAATGGTGCCCTGAAATAGACTATGCTTCCAAGGACCACATTAATGATGACAACATGGTTAAGGTTGAGAATGAACCGCCACGAAGAGGCCGAGGCCGGCCGAGAAAAACAGAGAAAGCAGCACCAAAGACACCATCTGCTTCTACAAGTAAAATGTTCAAGTTCTGCCAAAACTAGGTGCCCTGAATAGACTATCCTTCCAAGGACCACATTGATGATCACAACATGGTTAAGGTTGGGAATGAACCACCACGAAGAGGCCGAGGCCGGCCAAGAAAAACAGAGAAAGCAGCACCGAAGACACCATCTGCTTGTACAAGTAAAATGTTCACAAGTTCTGCCAAAACTAGGTGCCCTGAAATAGACTATCCTTCCAAGGGCCACATTGATGATGACAACATGGTTAAGGTTGAGAATGAACCGCCACGAAGAGGCCGAGGCCGGCCGAGGAAAAAATTGAAAGCAGCAGCAGAAGTATCATTTCCTTCTACAAGTAAAATATTGAGTAGTTCTGTCAAAACTGGAGATGTGGAGAAGGGCCCTGATAAACAAAACTGGATGCAGTGTTGCAAGAATGAAGAAGCTAGTGAATCTGAATGAAGAATGCAGTGTTGCAGTGTTGAAAGCAGCGTACGCATATATTCCACATAAAATATTTTACATATGGCGTATTGCATTTCATGTAATAAATATCTTATTGTTCTTAGGCTGTGTTTAAATTTCGTTCAAATGAATAAAAATTACTGTGTTGTTTGAAGCTTCAACTTAGCTACAAGTAACTTTTATGCAAATTTTTATGGTGTACATGTAAAGTTGTTCAAGAGGCAAGGAAGTTCAAGTCAAATAATCCCTCTTTCTTAACCAAGATAAGGCAAACTCAATTATGGATCTTCCCCAGTAAGTTGACACATTTATCTCTGTGATAAACATTTTACGTTTGTTTAAATATGACATAATAAACTTGTACCAATTTACCTATTATTCCAATACAATGAATTAAAAAAAGTTATACACTCATTAAAAGTTATTTACATTGGAATTTTTTATGGAATTAATAATTAGTAACTTTCTAAAAAGTGACAAGTATAATAAATGAAGGAGAATGAGTGAAATAGGATCCAAACCATAAATTGCTTTGAAAATAAGTAGTTGGGCAACTTTTGATTAAGTACTTTGTCCAAATAACATCTTATACTACCAACAATATATAATTCTACATTGCATGGATCACTGATATATTTCTAGTTATGGTAGTAAGGAGATAACACTGCAATGCAACCATTTAGTATGATGAAAACTATGACTCTGTTACAACTCTTGATCCCTGAACATACTCCATTGATCTGCAACACAAGTAAGCAAAGCCATTGGCTAATGATGGCTTCGACGAATATGAACCTTAAGTTCTGGATCTTGTCTGTTAATGAGCTCAAAGATGCAAACATCTCCAGCTTTTAAGTTATTTTCTTTAACGAACAAGCGCCAATTAGAGATAAGGGCATTCTTCCTATTTGGATAATAGATCAATGCATGCCACTGCTTCTTTCCAACTCGTAGAATTGCATACTGCTTCGTGTTCTCGAAGTACATTCTGAAGAAACAAACTGGAAGATTCTGCAATCATATCAGAATAATTCATCATCATGGTTCACAACAGTCTCAATTTTGCATGACATACAAAGTTTGCACAGAGATAAATGAATCAACTTACTGCTGGTGATCCTGTTTGGTGCTTTTGCTTAATCTTGATGACAAAAGAAGGATTTTTCGACTTGAACTTCTTTGCTTCTCTAATAACTTCAGATGTGTACCAATAACCATAAACAAGGTATTTATGCATTTTAGAAACAAAGAAAATAAAAAAATTAAACAAAATTAGTAGAATCCAAAAAATGAAAGAATGATGAGATTATGAAACAGACCATCCATATCTGGTCTGGCACGTTGAATTATTGGCAGCTTAAGATCTGCTGTCTCTTCAGATTGACCATCTTTTTCATTCTCGACATGCAGCTTCAAGTTTTGTGTATTGGGATTTTTATCTTTATCTTTAGTTTTGATGGCACTTTTCATTATTTTGCTTGTAGAAGCACGTGATTGCTTTGGTTCTGCTATCACTTTTTTCTTCGGCCGGCCTCGGCCCCTCCGCGGCGGCGGTTCATCCAAAATCTCAACCGAGTTGTCATCACCGATTTGGCCATTGGAAGGATAATCAATTTCGAGGGCAGTCATGTCGAATATGTTTACTTTGATGTTAGAAGTTCCATTGTACTCAAACCACAACACATGACCATTCTCCAAAGTGTAAAATGTAGCAAACTCTTTCCAACCGTTTTCAAACAAAATCTCACCATCACGATTAGTCCAATCTATTCTCCATTCAGTGCCATCTGGAGGCTGGAGTTTTACTGGATTTGGCATATCACCACCATATTTCCTACAGAACTTGTTTGGCATTTTCTGCAATGCCAATGAAACTATTGTTGGTAACCATACTTAGTAAAACTCACACTCATAACACAAAATTGGCCAGATAAACGAAAATTGATTCGACTCACTCTATTTGTATCACTCGACCTCTTAACAACCTTCTAACAATTAGGGGTGAAGGCGGATTGGATCGCATCGGATTCAATCTCCGCAATTTTTAAGTTTGGATCCGATTCGATCCGCACAAAACATCAATAAAATTTGCGGGTCGGATCAGATCGGATATCGGATATATCCGCAAAACACAAAATATTTTTAAAATATTATTTTTATTAAAAAAAATATCAATAAAATTCATTTTTTCTATTCTTTTAAATATGTTTACTCTTAAAATAATATTAAAGATACATTTTATAAATAATAAATAAAAATAATACAACATATATGATAATTATTAATTGAAATAAAATATATAAAGAATATTTATTTATTTCTTTATTTTTGCAGATACGCGGATATGTGGATCGGATATGCGAATATCTACACAAAATCCGCAATCTGATCGATTAGTATGCGGATCTGATCCGATTCGATCCGATAGTCTTGCAGATCAGATCTATATCCGCAATTTTCGGATCGAATTCGAATAAATACTGCGATATGCAGATCGGATCTGATCCATGAATACCCTTACTAAGAATTATCCTTCCCTAACAGCAGCTTTGTTGATTCACTTACTACTCTAACTAACAATAAAAAATTCAAAACTAAAAAAGTATAAATATTGAGGAGCATATTATGCTGGTAAAAAGAGAAACCATGCATGTGTGTGGTTGTTACGTCACATGAAAAACATGACAAAAATAGTGAAACACAAGAAGTATACATGAAAAATTTTTTGTATGTGTAAAATAAAAACAGTAAAAGATAAAGAGAATAGGAAGGAAAGAGAAGAAAATTCTCACAAGATATCCATCATCAAGACTTTTTTTGAGAACAATCTTAAAGAAACGGATCACAGTGGACAGAAAATTCTTGTTTCTTTGAAAGGTAGAGAAATCCATAGTTATGGATATTCTTCTTATTCACAAAGAATCCGTGGATATCTTAAATAAGAAGAATAAAGTTCTTTTCATAAATTTTAGGCATAATTTTTGGATTTTATATTTAATTTAAATAAAAAATTGAAAGAAACAAAATTAAATTCCCTATTACGTGCCTGGATTTTATATCGAATTTTGTTTTTTTCTATTTTTACATTTTAAGTAATTTGAACAAAAAAAAATAAAAATCAAAATAAGATTTTTTTAAATGTGCCTAAATTTCATATATAATTCCTAAGTTTTATAGCTATAATAAAATATTTTTTATATATCATTTTTGATCTATACAGTAACTAAACTCATTTTAAATTAAAACTTGCATGAGAAATATTTTTAAAGTAATACTAATATGTGGTATCAGTAACAAAAAAATTGTATCATTTTCGTAATCCATTAAACCTATTAAATAAAATCACACATTTAATTTAGACAAAAAATTAAAAAAGAACAAAATAAGATTTCTGTTTTGTGCTTAAATTTCATATTGAGTCCAATTTTTTTATTTCTATTTTTTAAGTAATTTGAATAAAAAATGATAAAAATCAAAATAAAATTTGTTGAATGTGACTAAATTTCAGATATAATTCTTGAATTCTATAACTCTAATAAAATACTTTTTATGTATCATTTTTTACCTCTAAAGTAACTAAACTAAAAAAAAAATTAAAACTTGCATTAAATATTTTTTTAAGTGATAATGGTTTGGTATCTGTAAGAAAGACCGTATCATTTTCATAATTCATTAAACCTATTAAATAAACTTAGATGATGATTTTTTTTTTCAAAACTAGAAAAAGTCATAGCCATGAATGTTCTTTTTTTTTTCACAAAAAATCAGTGGATATCTTAAATAAGAAGAAAACATATAAAAAAGAACAAAATAAAGTTCTTTCTATACGCATAGATTTCAGTCATAATTTTGAAATTTTACATTTAATTTAAATAAAAAGATTCAAAGAACAAAATAAGTTTCCTATGTGCTGAGTTTCATTTTAAGTCATAGCCATGAATGTTCTTTTTTTTTTTCACAAAAATCAGTGGATATCTTAAATAAGAAGAAAACATATAAAAAAGAACAAAATAAAGTTCTTTCTATACGCATAGATTTCAGTCATAATTTTGAAATTTTACATTTAATTTAAATAAAAAGATTCAAAAGAACAAAATTAAGTTTCCTATTATGTGCTGAGTTTCATTTTTTTCTATTTTTACATTTTAAGTAATTTGAACAAAAAAGGATAAGAATCAAAATAAAATTCTCTGAATGTGCCTAAATTTCATACACAATTCTTAAGTTTCATAATTTTAAAGAAATATTTTTTAGATATCACTTTTGACCTATATGATAACTAAACTCATTTAAAATTAAAACTAGCATGAGAAATTATTTTTAAAGTGATACTGATATGTGGTATCACTCTATTTATATCACTCAACCTCTTAACAGCCTTCTAAGAATTAGGGGTGAACGCGGATCAGATCGGGTCCAATCCCCGTAATTTTTAAGTTTGGATCCGATCCGATCCGCACAAAATATCAATAAAATTTGTATCACTCAACCTCTTAACAACGTAGTGGTGAACGTGGATCAGATCCAATCAGATATGGCTAAAATTTCGATCCGTTCCACACTAATATCATGGATCTGATATCGGATATATCCGCAAAATACAAAATATTTTTAAAAACTTATTTTTATTAAAAAAATATCAATAAAATTTATTTTTTCTATTCTTTTAAATACGTTTACTCTTAAAATAATATTAAACATACATTTTTTAAATATTAAATTAAAATAATACAACGTATATGATAATTATTAGTTGAAATAAAATATAAAAAGAATATTTATTTATTTATTTCTTTATTTTTGCGGATACACGAATATGCTGATCGGATATACAAATATCTACACAAAATTCGCAATCTGATCCGATTAGTGTGCGGATCTGATCTGATCCGATCTGATAGCCTTGCAGATCAAATCTATATCGCAATTTTCAAATCGGATTCGAATAAATACTGCGGATATGCGGATCGGAGCCGATCCATGAACACCCCCTACTAAGAATTATCCTTCCCTAACAGCAGCTTTGTTGATTTAGTTACTACTCTAACTAACTAACTAACTAACAATAAAAAATTCAAAACTAAAAAAGCATAAATATTGAGCAGCATATTATGCTGGTAAGAAAAGAAACCATGCATGTGTGTGATTGTTACCTCACATGGAAAATATAACAAAAATAGTGAAACACAAGAAGTATACATAAAAAAATTTTGTATCTGTAAAATATAAACAGTGAAAGATAAAAAGAGGATAGGAAAGAAAGAAAATTCTCACAAGATATCCATCATCAAGGCTTTTTCTGAGAACAATCTTAAAGAAACGGATCACAGTGGAAAGAGAATTCTTGTTTATTTGAAAGTTAGAGGAATCCATAGTTATGGATATTCTTCTTATTCACAAAGAATCAGTATATATCTTAAATAAGAAGACAACATATTAAAAAGAACAAAATAAAGTTCTTTTCATAAATTTCAGGCATAATTTTTGGATTTTATATTTAATTTAAATAAGAACAAAATTAAATTCCCTATTATGTGCCTGAATTTCATACCGACTTTTATTTTTTGATTTTTATATTTTAAGTAATTTGAACAAAAAATGATAAAAATCAAAATAAAATCTTTTGAATGTGTTTAAATTTCATACACAATTCCTAAGTTTTATAATTATAATAAAATATTTTTTAGATATCACTTTTGATGTATACAGTAACTAAACTCATTTAAAATTAAAACTTACATGTGAAATCATTTTTAAAGTAATATTGGTAAGTGGTAAGTGGTATCGGTAACAAAAAATTGTATCATTTTCGTAATCCATTAAACCTATTAAATAAAGTTAGATGATGTTTATATTTTTGGAAGCTAGAAATAGTTATAGCCACGAATGATTTTCTTGTTTACAACTTAGATTTCAGAATAATTTGCACATTTAATTTAGACGAAAAATTAAAAAAAATAAAATAAGGTTTCTGTTATGTGCCTAAATTTCATATTGAGTCCAATTATTTTTATTTCTACTTTTTAAGTAATTTGAATAAAAAATAATAAAAATCAAAATAAGATCTGTTGAATGTGCCTAAATTTTAGATATAATTCTTGAATTTTATAACTCTAATAAAATATTTTTTATGTATCATTTTTTATTTTTACAGTAACTAAACTCAATTAAAATTAAAACTTGTATTAAATATTATTTTTTTAAGTGATGCTGGTTTGATATCTGTAAGAGAGACCGTATCATTTTCATAATTCATTAAACCTATTAAATAAATTTAAATGATGATTGTTTTTTTTTGAAACTAGAAAAAGTCATATCCATGAATTTGTTCACAAAAAATCAGTGGATATCTTAAATAAGAAGACAACATATAAAAAAATAAAATAAAGTTCTTTCTATACGCATAGATTTCAGTCATAATTTTGAGATTTTACATTTAATTTAAATAAAAGATTGAAAAGAACAAAATTAAGTTTTCTATTATGTGCTGAGTTTTATTTTTTCTATTTTTACATTTTAAGTAATTTAAATAAAAAAGGATAAGAATCAAAATAAGATTCTTTGAATGTACCTAAATTTTATATATAATTCTTAAGTTTCATAACTCTAATGAAATATTTTTTAGATATCACTTTTAACCTATATAATAACTAAACTCATTCAAAATTAAAACTTGCATGAGAAATTATTTTTATAGTGATACTGATACGTGATATTAGTAACGAAAAATTGTATAATTTTCGTAATCAGTTAAACCTATTAAGACTCAGTTTAGGTAAATAGTTTAATTAAGCTCTTTTTAAAAAAATAACTTAAACAATAAGTAGTTATATTAAAAGTAGCTTCTAAATAAGTTATTTTGTATTTGGATTTTTAGTTTTAAAAATATTTATTTTATAGAAATGTGATAAAAAATAGTAGTATTATGAGAGAAGTTATTTTTTAACTTCTCTATAAGCTCCTAAATAACTTCTTAGAAAACTGCAATTTGGTTTTGAAACTTACACCAGACATTAATACTACTATTTTTTATAAGTCAAAAATAAAAAAAAATTACTTTTAAAGTTTTGCAAACGGGTCCTAAATAAAGTTAGATGGTGCTTTTTTTTTTTGAAGCTAAAAAAAGTCATAGCCAAGAATAATTTTCTTGTTAAGAGAGAATAAGTGAATATCTCTAATAAGTAGACAACATATAAAAAAGAACAAAATAAGGTCTTTGTACTCGCCTAGATTTCAGGCATAATTTTTGAATCTCACATTTAATTTAAACAAAAAATTAAAAGAAAAACAAAATAAAATTTCTGTTATATCCCTAAATTTCATATTGAGTCCCATTTTTTTCTATTTTTACTTTTTAAGTAATTTGAATAAAAATATATAAAAATTAAAATAAGATTGTTGAATGTGCCTAAATTTCAGATATAATTCTTGAATTCTATAACTCTAATAAAATATTTTTTATGTATCATTTTTTACTTCTACAATAACTAAACTCAATTAAAATTAAAAATTGCATTAAATATTAATTTTTTAAGTGATACTGATTTGGTATTTGTAAGAGAGACAGTATCATTTTCATAATTCATTAAACCTATTAAATAAACTTAGATGATGATTGTTTTTTTTTTTTTCGAAACTAGAACAAATCATAGCCATGAATGTTCTTCTTATTCACAAAAAATCAGTGAATATCTTAAATAAGAAGACAACATATAAAAAAACAAAATAAAATTCTTTTTATGCGCATAGATTTTAGTCATGATTTTGAGATTTTACATTTAATTTAAATAAAAGATTGAAAAAAACAAAATTAAATTTCTTATTATGTGTTGAGTTTCATTTTTTTCTATTTTTACATTTTAAATAATTTGAACAAAAAAGGATAAGAATCAAAATAAGATTCTTTGAATGTGTCTAAATTTTATGCATAATTCTTAAGTTTTATAACTCTAATGAAATATTTTTTAGATATCACTTTTGACCTATATAATAACTAAACTCATTTAAAATTAAAACTTGCATGAAAAATCATTTTTAAAGTGATACTAATATGTGATATCGTAACGAAAAAATGTATCATTTTCGTAATCAGTTAAACCTATTAAGGCTCAATTTAGATAAATAGCTTAATTAAACTCCTTTTAAAAAAATAACTTAAACAATATAGCTCTAATTTAAAGTGGACTAATTAGAATTACCACCAAGTAGCACCCGAAGGTAATTTAAATTGGTCTCATTCGAATTACCAATAAATGCCCTATAAATATAGTTCGAGTTCAGTTTTATTTTGTAATGCATGGAATATAAAATATAAATTTTTTATTTTAGATTATTAATTTTTTTAATAAATTTATTTAAATTATATCACAAAAAAATATTTTATTTCATGCAAAACATTTTAAAAAAATAGTTTAAAAGATGTTAAGAGTATTATAAAAATTTGTAATGTCTCAGGGACTTAGATAAATACATACATGTACTCAAATTTTAAATAAAATACTCTACATAGTTAATAATAATTTCAAAATTAAAAGCTTTTTACTTCAATGTTTCTAAGGTTTATTTTAAACTGCCAACAGATAGCTATTTTTTGCAATTTTTTTTATTGCAATTTGAAATTTTCGTGTACCAGTACTTGTATTATAGGGTATACCAGTTGTATTATTAGTGGATTGTGATTTAAATGAATATAAATTTAAATTTAATTATTTATCTTATCTTAAATCTTTATATTAGATGATTATTTATTATCTTGATAAGTTTGCAAACTCATTATCTTATCTAATATTTAGAATAAATTTTATCTCTATATTTTAAAATTTATTTATCTCGTTATCTAATATTTAGTATAAATTTTATTTTTATATTTAAAAATTTATTTGTATTAATTATCTACTATTTTCAAATGAAAAAAACTAAAAAAAATTTGGTTATTAAAATCGACGGCATCATTGTCAATTTTTAAATTTAATATAGACAAAAAAGAAAGGCAATGTTGTCAATTTTTAATTTAAAATAGACAAAAGAAAAGGAAAATAGACGATGTTGTTATCGGTAATTTAATAATTAAATTGACAATTAATTTGTCAATTTTAATAAATTAAATATCGACACTTGGGTCGTCTATTTTAAATAATATCATCGACAGTTTGGGTGTCGCTTTTTCTAAGTATGTAAAAATCGTAATCTTATATTATCGACACAATGGTTGTCGATTTTATTGAAAGTTTATCGACAACCCGAGGAGCCGTCGATTTTATTATATTTTTGAAAAATCGACCCGTTTTAAAGCGACAGCTAGCGCCGTCAATTTTACCATCGATTTTTAATATTATCGATGTTTTTGCCGTCAAGTTGGCCGTCGATTATAATAGTATTTCTTGTAGTGAATATACGATAATAATAAATTTATATTCCAACAAAGCAGTTAAAATTTGATTATTCTAATCGTAAGTTATT
This sequence comes from Arachis stenosperma, assembly GCF_014773155.1. NCBI lineage: Eukaryota > Viridiplantae > Streptophyta > Magnoliopsida > Fabales > Fabaceae > Arachis > Arachis stenosperma. The sequence goes on along the minus strand of NC_080386.1, from coordinate 133,435,078 downwards.
AAACATATATTAAAATTTAATAACATAAAATATTTTAAATTGGTGACTAATTTGAATAATAATTAAATTAGTTTCCAACTTTTATCTAATAATCAATTTGGTCTATAAATGGAGAAAATAATCAAATTGATTTTATAATTTTATCTAATGATCAAACCCTCCTATTTAAAGTTCAATTTTTTTTCCAAATAAGGTTAGTTAATGACATATCTCATATTATCAATTAATTAATGATAAAATGTAATTAATTACTCTCATATTTTTTTAAGTAAAGATTTAACACAGTTATAAATGAAATATGTTATAAAAAAATAAAATAAAACACAAAACACAAAACACAAAACAATAAACAAAGTAGAATAAAAGTTAAACCATAAATTTATAATGTACTTACACATATTCTATCTTATATTTATTTTTTTAAGTATAATATCCACACTATTAATTTCAGATTATTCATTCATTTAAATAATACTATTATATTTTTTATTTTTTAAATTCACTAACACATTCACAAAAGATAAGAGAATTTCTAATAACTTAATATATTTTCATTCATATGAAATTTGTAATATTTCATGAATTTAGTAAAAATTTTAACTAGTTAAATTCTTTATTTAAATTTGCTTTAAATTTTTTAAGTTTAGTCATCAAATTGAAGCTTTCAATTCATTTATAAATTATAATTCTTTATTTTTTTATGAATATTATGTTGTCTTGCACTAAAAAAAAAACTTACATTTTTGTAGTTTTTATTGTCTAATTTAATTTTTACCTTTAATTAAATTTGATTTCAAATTTTTTCAATGTTCGTGTGAGTGAATACCAAATTTTGTCCGATCCAAGATAATATTTTCCAAAAAAAAATGAGAGTAGTTGATAGTTTAGTTTGCACTTATTATTCTGTATAAAAAACATTCAGTTCTATCGATACCAAAAAAATAAAACAGAAAAATTAGAAGAAAAATAGAAGTCTGGCCAATATAGCCCAATATTCCTCAAGCCCAAAAACGAAGGCTCAAGATTATTTATTGGACTTCAATAAAATTGTTTCTATGACATCCAATCAACAAACATGCGAATTAAACCTGTTGAGAAAAATGTCCAAAAGAAAAAAAACTGTTGAGAAAAATAATAAGATATGATAGCAAGAGAAGAAGAGCATCAATAATGAAATTATCCGTTGAACGAAGCTGGTTTTTGTGAAAGATTAGGAAACGGGTTCATTTTTTATAATCTATCAATTTCAGTGTGAAAGAGATAATAACTCGATTTTGAAGCTGTTGAAAGAACTTCAACAAATTCTTACTTTTTAATTGATAAACACTTTACCTTTTATTTCTCTTATTAAATTATTATATGTTAATTGATAGAGTGTTAGAAGTCTCCTATTTCTTTTATTTTATGAATGAAATTATCTGATTCAAAAAAAAAAAAAACCACATTAACACCCACTTCTTAACCTCTCAAAAATTTTCAAATAAACAAAGAAATGAGCTGAAAGATATGGGAATACAATCATGTCAAATATTTTTATGTTCTATAAATTCTTAAGAAGCATCAAAAGTAAAGGGGAGGGCCAACAATTAAAAAATATATAAGCGCCAAAAATTAGAAAATACTAAGCAAAGGAATTTAAGAAGCAAATTTTTTTTACTAAAAAAAATATTTCTGAAGAGAATAGTACAGTTAAGACAAAAAAAAAGGGTCTGGAGAAGAGGAGTGACACTTCAAAAACTGATGTAAAATAGACGTATGCAATATTAGGTATATTTTAAATTTTTGAACCCAATTTTTTTTTCAATTTTTTTGTCATTTTATCGTGTAATATTCATTAAAAGAAATCATTGGTTCACCTATAAAAAAAAAAAAAGAATTTTGCTAACATGTATCTTGAAAATACATGATAAGCTTGTCATTAATGAAAAAATTTAAATATTTTATTTAATGAGTATAAAATAAATGCATTAAAAATTTAAATAAGAAAATAATAAATAGATCATTGACCTTTTAACTTGCGAACATTTAAGTTTTGGAGGATTTAAAAATACATTTAAGTTTTTACTATTTTCAAAACTTGGACATATCCATCTTTCATATTCAATTGGGTTTGTCAGACCCAACAGAAAAATCAAAGATGACTCATTATACTGATTTGATTGATACGAATGTATATGTGCGAGAGTTTTTAAAATAAGACAAATTAAACTCGAATAAATATATCCAGATTTTGAAGAGGTCAAGAAGTTAAATATTTTAAATTTTTAAAGACTTAAAATAAAAATTTGATACTTGTATAATTATATTGATGAAATAATTAAAAATAATATAAAATTCTAATTAAACTAATATTAAGTATTAGAAAAACAAAATTTATTTTTAATTTCAAATCACTATTTATAACATATGATCTCACAAATATTTTTGTAGAATCTAAAATAAAATAAAATTAAAACTAGTATTAAAGACGCTCTCGTAATTAATTATAAGCATTTAATAACAATATATACAACAAAATACAAATAATTAAGTTGTAATATTTAAATAATGTTACGCCAAAATATTTAAAGTATTTTTAATTGTCTAAAATATCATGTAAATAACCAACTTATTGAATTAAATTTAGATTATAGGATTTAATTGGTAAATTTATTTTAATTATTATATATCTTCTTTATAATTGTATTTTATTGGAAATATATTTTAGAAGTTATCATTAATTAATGTGTTTGCAGTTTACATAAACAAATTTGAAAAGATTGTTGCCATTCTCTTCATAGAGTGTTGTGTAGTTAATTAAGTATTGCACAACAAGTCAACAATACAGGTGCCATAATAAAATAGTGCATGTACACCACGTACCTATTTATTTTGTTTTTCTTTTCTTTGAAGTTATCGGTCAATTATTTTTCTTTTGCAGTGTTCCAAAGCATGTGTCTTACTTTTCCCAGATTCTGCAAAAACGAAGGCTCAAGACAAAAATTGCTTCCGTGACATCCAATCAACAAACATGCAAATTAAACCTGCTGCATGTATTATGATCATCATTAAGTAGTACACTACAAAATGAAGGTATAAAGCATCAACGGTCACTTTTTAATCTATCAAAAGTTTTTAAATAAATGAAGAAATGAATTAGAAGATATGGGAGTACAAGCTCATATCAAATTGAAATATCTTTCATGCTCTATAAATTCTTAAAAGCATCACAAACAAAGGAGAGGGCCAAAAATTAGAAAATATACATAAAAGCAAAACAACTTAAGAAGCTAATTTTTTTAACTACATAAAAAATATTTTTGCAGAGAATATCACAGTTGAAGAGTGTTAGGGATTAATAATTTTTGTATTTTATAATTATTAATTAGCCATAAATAATATTTTAAATAGTGTGAGATTATATTAAATAATGAAAAATTACTCATTTTTTTAATGATTAAGTGTTGACCACACAACACAAAAGTTGCTGACTCTCTAAATTTTTCTATCACAATTAATACAAAAAAATAAATTGAAAAAGAAAAGTGATACTTTAAAACGGAAGCAAAATAAACATGTTCAATATTAGGTATATTTTAAATTTCTGAACGCAATTTTTTTTTCAATTTTTTTTTCTCATGTTAACATGTAATATTCATAAAAAAAAGTCATCATGTCACCCATAAAAAAAAGATTTAGCTAATATATGCCTTAAAGATATATAATAAATTTATTAATAATAAAATTTAAATATTTTTATTTAATGATTACAAAATAAATATATTAAAAATTTAAATGAAAAAATGATAAATAGGTTACTGACTTTTTGATCGGCGAACATTTAAGTTTTTGAGAATTTGAAAATACATTTAAGTCTCTACCTTTTTTAAAACTTCGACATATCGATTTTTCATGTTCACTTGAGTTTGTCATACCCAACGGAAAAATCAAATATGACTCTCATTGTATTGACTTAGTTGATACAAATGTACACATAAAAAAGTTTTTAAAATGAAACAAATTAGACTCACGAATCAATATATCTAAATTTTGAAAATGTCAAAAACTTAAATATATTTTAAAATTTTTAAAAACTTAAATATCTGATCAAAAAATTTGAGATCAATTTATGATTTTTTCTTAAATTTTTTATATTTTTCAAAAAAATTTTTGTTTTATAATTTTAATATGTATCTTTAGAATATATGATAAATAAACTCTAAAAAAATTATACCACTCTTACTTTTATATTAATAAAAATTACCTTTAATATTTTTTTTCTTTGCTAATATTTTGAATAGAATAAGTTCAGACATGGATATATATTTGAGTTGCGTTGCAAGTATTTATGAGTGAATAAGGCATAGCAGTATTAATAAAAAAAAAAAGAATGTATATGAAGTAAGAAAAATGAAGGAGAAGAGTGTATATATCAAGTTATCAACAGAGAAGTAAAGATAATAAATATATTTATGGAATGTAAAAGAAAGAGTATAATGGTTGCACCTACACAAATAAAAGGTAAATGGTCAAATTAATTTTAAAAAATTACTTATTTTTTAAATTAGTTTTCGAAAATTTTTTTAATTAAATTTATTTTTTAAAATTTTTAAATTAATTTTGTTAATTTTTTATTATTTTTTTATTAATGATGTCAAAATTTATTAATATAGCATATTAAGTACACTATAAAATACATTTAAAATTTTAATTGACTATTAACATAATAAGTTTATGAAGTTAGATGAAATCAAAATCTAATTGAAGAAAGAATTTGAGACATTAAAATCTTTTAATGAAAAAGTTTAGACGACAGCATTTTTATTGAAATATGATAAATACTTAATTATAAAAAAAAATAATTAATTTTATATCATTAGATATCATCTTACACTATTAAAAATATTAATAATAGCTAATTAATAACTAAATATCACAAATTCTACTGATTTACTAACAATCTAATTCTCTTTTTTCTTAATTTAAAATTGATTCGATCTAATTTTATAAACTAATCAATTATAACTACTAGATTAATTTTACAATTTACTCCACGCACAAATTTAAAAAGATCCTTGCCGTTCCCTTGATAGAGTGTTCGTGGTAGTTAAGTATTGCACAACAATACAGGTGCCATAATAAACCAGTGCATGTAGATCATATATTTACTTTTTTTTTCTTTTTTTTTGAATTGTCTATCAATTATTCTTCTTATATTTTGTGCAGTGTTATTTATTTACATGTTTCAACTTTTAAAGCATCCATCTCTCTTTTCAATTTATCTGTTAGTTTCCCAGACTCACTTATTTGTCATTTAGCATATAAATTATTATTATTATTATTATTATTATTATTATTATTATTATTTGTGACGGTACCTTGGAATTTGGGATTACTATAAGAACAACGGATTTTGATGACATTTTGACCCGTTTGTATTTATTTATTTATTTATTTGTGAGTTAATATAAATGAATAAAATAATTTAAAAAAGGGGTCAGAAGTAAATAAATAACAAGCTCCGGTTTATAATTAAACAATACATTTTTTCTACTATTTATTAGAGATATCACTGCGTTTAGTTTAATTTTTCTCATAGATATATTATGTTCGTTCAAAAAAAAAAAAGCCAGTTTCTTAAATTTTGCCCTTATTTGTTATTCTTGGGTAAATAATATCCTTTCATTGCAATTTGTAAAAAAAAAAAAAAACAAACAAACAAAAAATTCCTACAAAAAAAAATATTTCTGCAGAGAATATCACAGTTAATAAAAAAAATAAGTTGGAGAAGAAAAGTGATAGTTCAAAATCTGAAGCAAAATAGACATATTCAATATTAGGAATATTTTAAATTTCTGAACACAATTTTTTTTATTTTTTTTATTTTATCATGTAATATTCCTAAAATAAATTCATCAGTTCTCCCATAAAAAAAAGATTTAGCTAATACATATTTTAAGGATACATAATAAACTTATCACTAGTAAAAAATTAAATATTTTTATTTAATAACTACAAAATAAATATATTAAAAATTTAAATGAAAAAAAGATAAATAGATCATTGACCTTTTGATTCGTGAACATTTAAGTTCTTGATAATTTAAAAATATATTTAAGACTCTAATATTTTTAAAATTTGGACATATCGATCTTTCATGTTCACTTGAGTTTATCAGACCCAACAAAAAAATTAAATGTGACTCCCATTGTAGAGAATTTTTAAAATAAGACAAATTAGACCCAAAAATTAATGTGTCCACCATATTTTAATTTAAAAAAATCAAAAATATAAATATATTTTTAAATCTTTAAAAACTTAAATGTTCGTGAATCAAAAAATTAGATATCTGATTTGTCATTTTTTCTTAAATTTTTTAATATTTTTAATAATTTTTTTTATTTTATAATCTTAACATGTATTTTTAGAATATAGAATAGATTTTTTTTGTAAACATAAAATAGATAAAATCTAAAAAAAGAATTATACTATTCTTGCTTCTACATCAATAAAAATTATCTTCATTATTTCTTTTTTTTGCTAATATTTTAAATAGAATAAGTTCAAACCACCATATATGTTTGAGTTGTATTACAAGTATTTTTGAGTGAATAAGGCATAGAATAATAATAAAAAAATCAATATATGTGAAGTAAGAAAAATGAAGGAGAATAGTGTATCAATAAAAAAGTAAAGATAATAAATATATTTATAAAATGTAAAAAAAAGAATATTTTATTATATAGATTAAAATTATATAAAAAGAGTATAAATTTATTTTATAATTATTTTTTACGGTTCTTTCTTTATCTCCTCTCAACAACTTAAATTTTTCTTCGACTGGAGTAAGAACTGATTTAGAATGTACCATCTAAAACTTTTTCAAAATATCATTTGCATATTTCTTATCTGAAATAAAGATTCCGTCATCTTTCTAAACAATTTTGATGTCGAGGAAGTAAGACATCAAGTACATATCTATCATTTCAAATTATTTTATCATAGTCTCTTTGAATTCTGCAATTATCTTCAAATTATTGCGAGTAAAGATCAAATCATCAATATAAAGGTACACGATTAAGATTTATCCAAATTCAACAAACTTGATATAAAGAGTATGTTCAAATGGACATCTTCTGAATCCATTCTGAGTGAAAAAAGAATAAATAATCTACTTGTATCACACTCTTGGTGCTTGCTTTAAAGTTTAACCTATACAAAACTTTTTTCAATCAATAAACTTTATTTTCTTCTTCTTCTTCAGAAATTTCATATCCTGCAAGTTGCTCAGCATACACTTCTTCTTCTAAAGTGCCATTTAAAAATGCATACTTAATATGTATTTGATGTATTTTTCATTTATTTCAAGCCGATAATAAACTAAGAATACGGATAGTGTCTAATCTAGCAACATGAGCAAATACTTTAAAGTAATAAATACTTGATTTTTGTTTGTTTCCTTAGCAACTAATCTTGCTTTGAAACGATTAATTTCATCGTTAGGACTGTACTTAGTTTTATAAACTCACTTTACTCCAATTGACTTTTTATCTAATGATAAGTCTATCAGCTCCCATATGTCATTCTTTTCAATGGCATGAATCGTTTCATCTATTATTTTTTTTTCAATTGTTGTCTCTAAAGATTTCTTCAAAGTTTAACGGCTCATAATCTGAAAATAAAGTAAAGTTGATAATTTCTTCATCGGATGGATCATCATCACTGCCAATTTCATAATCTGCCAATCTAGCAGGTAGTCTATATTTTCTTTGAGGTCTTTTAGATGATTTTAGTTGTTTAGTTGTGTTAGGTTGTCTTTGTTCTACTTCATCACATGAATTTGAAATTACAATCGGTTATTTTTCTGTCGTTCTATTCCAGTCCCAAATATCTTTCTCGTCAAACGTCACATTTTTTGCTAATGATCACCTTCTTTGATTATGGATTATACAACTTGTATGCTTTTGAGTCTGTGCTATAGCCATTAAAGATACACGTTTTGCCTTTATCATCTAACTTCTTCCTTAATTGATATAGAACATGGACATAAGCAATACACCCAAAGACTCTGAAAATGATTAATGGAAGACCTCTTTTCACTCCAAACTTTCTCCGAAATTTTATCACGAACATCTTTCATTGGATACCTGCTATATACTAAAATATGAACCATTGTTGCGACATACATGAGTATGCTTTCTATATACTAAAATATGAGCATGCTTTATAACAATAGAAAGTATATCCATGTATATCTACTAAAATTATTAATAAAAGTGATAAAGTATCTGCTACTAATATTGCTTGGAATCTTAACAAAACAAAGATTTAAATGCACAATTCCAAGTAATATTCAAGCTCTTCATGATTTTTCTGTAGGGAATAGATCTCAGTGCTTCTTTTTCAGTTGACAAATCTCACAAACACAATTAGAAATATGAATCTGTGGTAGACCAGAAACAAGTCTTTAGGTATAGAAAACATAAAAAATATAACTCAGAGAACAATCGTTCAATCTAATTGGTATTTGTTCTTTTCCTTCAATAAGAATCTTTGTATTATTACCAAACTTCAATAAGAATTTTTTTACCAGACATATGATTACTACAACTATTATCCAAGTATCATATATTTTTATCTTCAGCATATGAGTCACATGTAAAAAATAAAGTTTGAATATCCGGATTATCATCAGTATTTTGATGTTAATTTTCTGCAACATATGCTTGATTATTATTCATTATTTTGATTTTGCAGTCTACCACGTTATGTCCATACTTTTCACAATGAAAGCAGGAGAAATTAGTTTGTTCTTGATAAAAATTGCCTCGATTTTTTCTTTAGTTGACAAACCTGAAATTTATTCCACCTCTTCCTTGATTAGTTGGTGTAAAATTATTATAACTTTCATGGCTATAATTGCCACGACCACTGCCTCTGGAACTTCCTCTACCTCTACTTTGAAAATTAAAAGTACAGTTTCGTCCTTCTTGTGTACTGCTTGATTCTGCACCATTGTTTAAATTCACTCGACTTTTCAGGGCTTCTTCAATTGATTTTTCTAACTTCTCTAATATTATGCTAATATGACTTTTCATGGTTCCTTACAACTCTGCAATCGTCATAGTATCCATATTGTGAAACTCTAATATTGTAGTCGCCATATGACCATACTTCATCAGCATAGTGCAAAAAGATTTTTTTACCACTTTGCTACAGGGAATATTTTTTCATACTCTTGTCTATTTGTAACACAAGAAAAATATTGCTTAACAATTTTTGAGTTAGACATTTCATACCTTTTATATTCTCTTCTCAAAGATTGTAACTTTACTTTTTGGGTTTTATCTATGTCTTTGTATGACAGTTTCAACGTGTTTTATGTTTTTTTTGCACTTTTGGTATTTTCTATTTTGCAAAACACTGTATAATATACACTTTAGTGAATTTGAGACTATGCTAATTGATTTTTTCTCTATTAGGTAGCATCAACTCCTTTTTGCAAACTCGGTTCAATAAAATTATACAGGATCTAAGCCTTCAAATGGGTAAACATCAAAGTCTCTTAATAATCAAACTTTCCATTTAGTTTGGGACTAGACGACCCAACATTAATAACTCAATGCATTTTTATTCATATGAAGATATGAAGATATGATTAAAGTACATGTGTTCAAGTTTTTATATGGACAAAGTTTCATAATAAAATAATAATTTTTATAACAACTAAGTACACTTGTAATATTTCATGAAGTTAGTAAAAATTTTTGCTAGTCAAGTTATTTATTCAAATTTGCTTCAAATCCTTCAAATTTAGTCATCAACTGGAAGCTTCTAATCATGATTCTTTGTTCTTCATAAATATTGTGTTGTCTTGCACCAAAAAATAACTTGAATTCTTGTCCGTTTTTATCACCTTCTAATTTAAGATACAACTTGGTTTCCAATTTTAATTCAATTTGATTTGAATTTTTTTAATGTTTTAAGATGTTGTATTTGTACTTTTTTTAAATATTCTTGATTTAATTATCTAGCACCTTTGTTTGTCTTTTTCAATATCTTCATAAGTAATAATCTATTATCAAACATACTAAAATTTGGTTTAATAAAATTTTTCAAAAATGTATAAAAGTATAAACGCTTTATTTTATATTTAGTAAATAAAAAAAATATGTGAGTGTATTTATAATTTTTAAAAATTTAAAATACTTTTAAAAGCATTTAAGAAAAAAGTTTAAAATTTGTTTATATTTATTAAAATTAAAAAATCTAGTAATTTTATACATTAATTAATATTTAAATTTAATTCTTTTATTAATATTTATTATAATATTTTTAAATTTTAAAAATTATTTTACCAAACGCATTTATTATTACTTATGTTTATTAAAATTATTTTTATTTTACAAATGCTACCACTTTTAAAAAATATAAATTTTATCAAATCAAGCCTAACTTAACTCAATTGATCTTTGGTATTTACCTTTTATTTTATGTACTAACATTCATCGTGCTATTTCATTATGCATAATTATATTTTGTTTCTTTCCGTGTATATCTTCTCTTTTTGTTTAGCTTATCTAATGGCATTCATATTATCATTTCAAAAATGTTTGATAGCAAAGAAAAAAAAAAAACAAAAATAATTATAAAATAAATTTTGACTATTTTTTATTGTCTCTCTAATAATACCATTATCAATTAAAGCTGTATAACTTTGCAATCAATTATAAAGAAATCGGTTCTAATTTTTTTTAATTTATTAAATTATATTAAATATATATTAAAATTATTTATATATATATATAATACATATGAAAATATACAATTTATATTAATAATATAATAAAATATATATAATTTATTTTAGTACTCACTTGTTATTTTTTTTTAATTTAATTGTTATCCCAAAATAAGTTTATTTAAGGAATACTGAGTGAGAGAGATTCTGAACCTCAACAATGGTCAAATCCATACATCATTCGTTTGCTATGGCTTCTTTTATCTGTCAACAAAATAAGCATTCTCCTTCTACTTCTATTGTGATTTTTTTTTTTAAGATTGTTCTCAGACAAGCTCTTTAAGACGATGACTCTGTAAGCATTTTCTCGTCTTCTCCATCCCCTCTTTTTCTTTTAATCTGTTTATCTTTTGAGATATTGTTTATTTAACAAAAAGTTTCTCTCTTTATTCCTTTATTTATAATTTTTCTGTTTATAAACATTTTCTTCGTAGAACAACACACATACATGGCTTCTTAGCTGTAAATATAGTAATAATAAACTCCTTCTTCTTATTATTTAGATTATTTTTTATTTACAATAATGTAGGCTTAATTATAATTAATTTTGTAGCAGAAGTACATAAAAAAATAAAAAATACATAAGATGAATGAAAACCTAAAAACATATTTGTTAGATGGTTACATTTTATGTACTCCGTATATATTCTTATTACAAAATTAATTATGATTAAATCTACATTATTGTTAATGAAAAATGATTTAAGTAACACTTCCACTAATCAAGATTAGGAAATATTATAGGACATATTGCGGTGATTTGAAAAATTATCATGTTCATCATCATTTTTCGTTATGCATGAGTTCTAATTTTGTTATTACTCCTTTAATATTTTTTTTATTTCACTCCTAGTCTCTAAATATGCAAATAATGTTGCAAAATAGCTTTTTGAAATTTGAAATTAGTCTCTCCTTTAAAATAGGTGAAAGATTAATCTTTACCTACATACAAAACTTAAGACTAATATGTTTGGACTATTTTAATGCACTATTTATAATTATTAGTGAAGGATGAATTGGGAGTTTAATAATGTTATTATTATATGAAGATGATGGTCGAAAATCGTTAAATAGTTTGATATATTTGTCTAAATTATTTAACATAATACATGTCAACATCTTGGTGAAGACATACTAATGTGTGTCACCTTATTGTTATTATGGTTGCTAACACTAGGTTCATAACATTGCAGAAGTTACCAATAAAGTTCACTGAAAAATATGGTTCTAGCTTATTAAACCCATTGTATCTTAAGCCTCTGGATGGTACTGAATGGAGAGTAGAATGGACTAATCATGATGGTGGAATTTTGTTTAAAAAGGGTTGGAAAGCGTTTGTTGTATATTACTCTCTTGATCATGGCCATTTGTTATGGTTTGAGTATAATATTGGAACTTCTCACATGGAAGTATACATATTTGACACGAGTTGCCTCCAAATAGAGTATGCTGCCAATGATCAGATCAAAGAGCAGCTGCTACGCAGGAGTCAGCAGCCCGGCGAAAAGGCCAGAAGAACAAAAATTTAGAGATGTGGATAGCAGTCCCAACATCCAAAACATGAGACTTAAAGAGGGACGGCTGAAGAAAAGATTGAATGAACCATTGCCAAGATAAGTCCAAGGCCAACTGAGGAAAAAACTGAGAGCACTAGTGTCATCTGCTTCTAAAAGTAGACAGTTGAAAAATGACACACAAATCAGAGATGTGCAAAGAAGCCTCAATTCTTACGATATTAAATCTAAAGAAAAAAACCATGAGATGCCGGTGTCTGTCAATCAAGATTCTAATGGTATGTGTCTCCTAATGAGATCATTCTTTCCTTTTGTGGATTTAACCGTTGTTTTTTATTACAACTTGCAACTGCTTTTTGTACATTATGGTGGTAGTTTCTGATTCTTTGTTTCCTATGTACAAGGTAAAAGGAATAGAAGAAGAAAAAATTCTAAATCTCCTGTTAGGCCCTCTCCTACAAGACCTGAATCTATGAAAGAAGCTAAGAAGTTTAAGTGGGAAAAGCCCTCTTTCATCAAGATAACGCAACGCTCTCAAACGAGAGCACCATGTGTAAGTATAGGTTAATACATATATCCATGTTGAAAATTATATATCGTGAACTTCCATGTGCTATCATTCTTCCAAATTTTGTGTCTTATTTCTAACTATAATGACATAAATATGATGTGCAGTACTTTCCAACTAAATTCTTCCGAAAATATTTTGAAAATAACCCCCCAAAATGCAATTATAAGGTTTGGAAAGAAGTTGTTCCCTGCTAAGTTTATCTATAGGCCATCATCATGTGATGCCTTTATCTCTGTTGGTTGGAACTTTTTTGCTCAAGCTAGTAAATTATAAGCCAGAGATGTTTGTTTGTTTAAGCTCATCAATAGAAAAGATCTTATGCTTGATGTTCATATTTGTCATGGACAACGCCGCGATAAGGCAATTGTTTAGGAGTTCTTAAGCCGTGTTATTCTATAAAAAATTAAGATATCAGCACAACATTGAAAACATAATTAACTTTAAAAATGGAATAAAAGTTAGCATTATCCTCTTTAAAAAAATTTATATTAAAAATTAATTGACCCCGTGTTTGATTTGGAGTATATTTTACAAATCTTTAATTCTTTCCTTCCTTGCAACATTTAGTTTTGGCTAAAAATGCAGTTAGCTTATGAATGCAATGACTATGTATTTCGTCCTTAATGTAACCACATATAAACTAATCTTATGCTAAAATTTGTGTTGGTCTCCAACCTTATAGATATAACTTGTATCCAAAACTCTCCACAAGTAAAATTCATGCTAATTTTTTACAATTCTATTATGGTATAAGAGTCACTTTTCAAACCAGTGACTCATGGGATTCAGCTTACAGTGATCCCTCTTTCATGGATAAAAGACAGTGATCCAAGGAAATCAAGGCCTGTAAGTTTATTTCGATACATTTTATCGATGACAAAACATAATATGCCATGCAAACTTCTGAGTGCTAGTTTATACTTAGTTTCACAAATTGTAAGTTTATAACTATTTTTTACCATTGTGATTCAAAAATGGAATGTGATGCAGAACTTGTCAGTTATCTTCTACAGAAAGTATTTTAAAAAGAATCAGCAGGATGTAAAGTTACAGTTCAGAAAGGAGTCGTAGCCTGCTACGATAATCTACAATCCGACATCAAAAAACACCTTTATTTCTGCTGGTTGAAACTCTTTTGCTAGAGCAAGTGAATTAGAAGCTGGAGATGTTTGTGTTTTTGAGCTCATCAATGAAAAAGATCTGTTTGATGTTCATATTTATAGAGTCCAATGCTAGGCTAATGTATTATAACTTCAGGAACTAAGAGCTCATAATTCTCATCAGATCTAATACTAGATACATGACCAACTCGCTACTTTATTACTATAAAGTATATAAGCACGTATTTATATATACACACAAAACAGTGAAAAAAACAATACACACTGTACAACCAGAAGTGATATACCAAAAACTATGTTTGAACTCTTAATTATAGAGGATTAAAATGCTAGTGGTAGTTAAAAAATAGAAAGCACAAATTTAAGATATATTAATATTCTTAAAAAAAATCTTACAATTTTTAGAATACTATATATACTAAATTTGTGCTTTCTATTTCGAGAGAATTTTTTTTATTTAACAAATAAAATTTATAAAAATTGGAGAGATTAAGAATTCTTTTAAAATAATTTTTTGAGTCTTTTCCACATTTAAGAACCTGATTGATATATTAAAGATAAAACCATTTTTAACTACCGCGTTTTAATCCTCTGTAATTAAGAGTTCAAACATTGTTTTTGGTTTATCACTTATGGTTGCACGATGTGTGTTGTTTTTTCTCACTGTTTTGTGTGTATATATAAGTACGTGGAGTTGGTCATGTATCTAGTGTTAGATTTGATGACAGTTCTTTTTGGTATTGCATCGAGTACTTTCATGAGAGTAGAGACAACTCATATTGAGAGTAAAATGATAACTTCATCATCCACCACCTCCTAAATACTCTTCTGTTGCTGTCATCTTCATTCGCTTTTTCAATTAACTTGTCTTCTTACCAGAGATTGTAACTGTGTCTGTGAACAAGAAGAACATCCATGGCTTCCTCTAGTTTCCAAAGAAACAAGCATTCTCCTTCCTCTGTGACCTGTTTCTACAAGATTGTTCTCAAACAAAGCCTTGAAGATGGAAACGTTGTAAGCATTTTCTTCACTTTATATCCTTTTTACTTATAATATTATTTAATACATGCATTTCTCTTTGTGATTTTTCCCTTGTAAGGTTTTCTTTTATTTATGCTTATTACTAAGACTAGTTTCATACTTTCATTTGAATTGCAGACGGTACCAAAAACGTTCAGTGGTGTTCCAAATCCAGTGTATCTGAAGCCTCCAGATGGCACTGCATGGAAGATATACTGGTCTGAGTATGATGGTGGCATTCTATTTGAAAATGGTTGGAAAGAATTTGCCTCATATTACTCTTTGGATCGTGGCCATTTGCTGTGGTTTGGGTGCAATAAAACTTCTAACATTGAAGTACACATTTTTGACATGACTTTCCTTGAAATAGACTATCCTTCCTTGGATCACATCAGCGATGACGATTCGATTGAGATCTTGAATGAACTGCCGCCACGAGGCTGCCCGAGGAAAACAGAGAAAGCAGCACCAAAGACACCATCTGCTTCTACAAGTAAAATGTTCACAAGTTCTGCCAAAACTGAAGGAGTGAAATGGTGCCCCGAAATAGACTATCCTTCTAAGGACCGCATTGATGATGACAACATGGTTAAGGTTCAGAATGGACCGCCACGAAGAGGGCGAGGCCGTCCGAGAAAAACAGAGAAAGCAGCACCAAAGACACCATCTGCTTGTACAAGTAAAATGTTCACAAGTTCTGTCAAAACTAGGTGCCCTGAAATAGACTATCCTTCCAAGGACCACATTAATGATGACAACATGGTTAAGGTTGAGAATGAACCGCCACGAAGAGGCCGAGGCCGGCCGAGGAAAAAATTGAAAGCAGCAGCAGAAGTATCATCTCCTTCTACAAGTAAAATATTGAGTAGTTCTGTCAAAACTGGAGATGTAGAGAAGGCCCCTGATAAACAAAACTGGATGCAGTGTTGCAAGAATGAAGAAGCTAGTCAATCTGAATGAAGAATGCAGTGTTGCAGTGTTGAAAGCAGCGTACGCATATATTCCACATAAAATATTTTACATATGGCGTATTGCATTTCAAGTAATAAATATCTTATTGTTCTTAGGCTGTGTTTAAATTTCGTTCAAATGAATAAAAATTACTGTGTTGTTTGAAGCTTCAACTTAGCTACAAGTAACTTTTATGCAAATTTTTATGGTGTACATATAAAGTTGTTCAAGAGGCAAGGAAGTTCAAGTCAAATAATCCCTCTTTCTTAACCAAGATAAGGCAAACTCAATTATCTGGATCTTCCCCAGTAAGTTGACACATTTATCTCTGTCAGAAACATTTTACGTTTGATTAAATATGACATAATAAACTTGTACCAATTTACCTATTATTCCAATACAATGAATTAAAAAAAGTTATACACTCATTAAAAGTTATTTACATTGGAATTTTTTATGGAATTACTGAAACTCTGTAAATAATTAGTAACTTTCTAAAAAGTGACAAGTATAATAAATGAAGGAGAATGAGTGAAATAAGATCCAAACCATAAATTGCTTTGAAAATAAGTAGTTGGGCAACTTTTGATTAAGTACTTTGTCCAAATAACATCTTATACTACCAACAATATATAATTCTACATGTATTGTTTCTGCATGGATCACTGATATATTTCTAGTTATGGTAGTAAGGAGATAACACTGCAATGCAATCATTTAGTATGATGAAAACTAGCTATGACTCTGTTACAACTCTTGATCCCTGAACATACTCCATTGATCTGCAACACAAGTAAGCAAAGCCATTGGCTAATCATGGCTTCGACGAATATGAACCTTAAGTTCTGGATCTTGTCTGTTAATGAGCTCAAAGATGCAAACATTTCCGGCTTTTAAGTTATTTTCTTTAACGAACAAGCGCCAATTAGAGATAAGGGCATTCTTCCTATTTGGATAATAGATCAATGTTGCATGCCACTGCTTCTTTCCAACTCGTAGAATTGCATACTGCTTCGTGTTCTCGAAGTACATTCTGAAGAAACAAACTGGAAGATTCTGCAATCATATCAGAATAATTCATCATCATGGTTCACAACAGTCTCAATTTTGCATGACATACAAAGTTTGCACAGAGATAAATGAATCAACTTACTGCTGGTGATCCTGTTTGGTGCTTTTGCTTAATCTTGATGACAAAAGAAGGATTTTTCGACTTGAACTTCTTTGCTTCTCTAATAACTTCAGATGTGTACCAATAACCATAAACAAGGTATTTATGCATTTTAGAAACAAAGAAAATAAAAAAATTAAACAAAATCAGTAGAATCTAAAAAATGAAAGAATGATGAGATTATGAAACAGACCATCCATATCTGGTCTGGCACGTTGAATTATTGGCAGCTTAAGATCTGCTGTCTCTTCAGATTGACCATCTTTTTCATTCTCTACATGCAGCTTTAAGTTTTGTGTATTGGGATTTTTATCTTTATCTTTAGTTTTGATGGCACTTTTCATTATTTTGCTTGTAGAAGCACGTGATTGCTTTGGTTCTGTTATCACTTTTTTCTTCGGCTGGCCTCGGCCCCTTCGTGGCGGCGGTTCATCCAAAATCTCAACCGAGTTGTCATCACCGATTCGGCCATTGGAAGGATAATCAATTTCAAGGGCAGTCATGTCGAATATGTTTACTTTGATGTTAGAAGTTCCGTTGTACTCAAACCACAGCACATGACCATTCTCCAAAGTGTAAAATGTAGCAAACTCTTTCCAACCCTTTTCAAACAAAATATCAGCGTCACGATTAGTCCAATCTATTCTCCATTCAGTGCCATCTGGAGGCTGGAGTTTCACTGGATTTGGCATATCACCACCATATTTCCTACAGAACTTGTTTGGCATTTTCTGCAATGCCAATGAAACTGTTGTTGGTAACCATACTTAGTAAAACTCACAATCATAACACAAAATTGGCCAGATAAACAAAAATTGGTTCGACTCACTCTATTTGTATCACTCAACCTCTTAACAACCTTCTAAGAATTAGGCGTCAACGCGGATCGGATCGGATCCAATCTCGGCAATTTTTAAGTTTGGATCCGATCCTCACAAAATATCAATAAAATTTGTGGATCGGTTCAGATCGAATATCGGATATATTCGTAAAACACAAAATATTTTTAAAATATTGTTTTTATTAAAAAAATATCAATAAAATTTATTTTTTCTATTCTTTTAAATATGTTTACTCTTAAAATAATATTAAAGATATATTTTATAAATAATAAATTAAAATAATACAACATATATGATAATTATTAGCTGAAATAAAATATATAAAGAATATTTATTTATTTCTTTATTTTTGCAGATACACGAACATGTGAATCGGATATGCGAATATCTACACAAAATTCGAAATCTGATCGATTAGTATGCGGATCTGATCCGATCCGATCCAATAGTCTTGTAGATCGGATCTATATCCGCAATTTTCGGATAGTATTCGGATTAATACTGCGGATATGCAGATCGGATCTGATCCATGAACACTCCTACTAAGAATTATTCTTCCCTAACAGCAGCTTTGTTAATTGAGTCACTACTCTAACTAACAATAAAAATTTCAAAACTAAAAAAGCATAAATATTGAAGAGCATATTATGCTGGTAAGAAAAGAAACCATGCATGTGTGTGGTTGTTACATCACATAGAAAATATGACAAAAATAGTGAAACACAAGAAGTATACATGAAAAAATTTTGTATGTGTAAAATAAAAACAGTAAAAGATAAAGAGGATAAGAAGGGAGGAGAAGAAAATTCTCACAAGATATCCATCATCAAGGCTTTTTCTGAGAACAATCTTAAAGAAACGGATAACAGTAGACAGAGAATTCTTGTTTCTTTGAAAGTTAGAGGAATCCATAGTTATGGATATTCTTCTTGTTCACAAAGAATAAGTGGATATCTTAAATAAGAAGAATAAAGTTCTTTTCATAAATTTCAGGCATAATTTTTGGATTTTATATTTAATTTAAATAATAAATTGAAAGGAACAAAATTAAATTCCCAATTAAGTGCCTGAATTTCATATCGAATTTTATTTTTTTTATTTTTACATTTTAAATAATTTGAACAAAAAATAATAAAAATCAAAATAAGATTTTTTTTAAATGTGTCTAAATTTCATATATAATTCCTAAGTTTTATAACTATAATAAAATATTTTTTATATATTACTTTTGATCTATACAGTAACTAAACTCATTTAAAATTAAAACTTGCATAAGAAATATTTTTAAAGTAATACTAGTATGTGGTATCAGTAACAAAAAAATTGTATCATTTTTGTAATTCATTAAACCTATTAAATAGAGTTAGACGATGCTTATTTTTTTGGAAGTTAGAAAAAGTTATAGCCAGGAATGATTTTCTTGTTCACAACCTAGATTTCAGGCATAATTTTTGAATCGCACATTTAATTTAACAAAAGATTAAAAAATAACAAAATAAAGTTTCTGTTTTGTGCCTAAATTTCATATTGAGTCCAATTTTTTTTTATTTCTACTTTTTAAGTAATTTGAATAAAAAATGATAAAAATCAAAATAAAATTTGTTGAATGTGCCTAAATTTCAGATATAACTCTTGAATTCTAGAACTCTAATAAAATATTTTTTATGTATCATTTTTACCTCTAAAGTAACTAAACTCAATAAAAATTAAAACTTGCATTAAATATTTTTTTTAAGTGATACTGGTTTGGTATCTGTAAGAGAGACCGTATCATTTTCATAATTCATTAAATCTATTAAATAAACATAGATGATGATTTTTTTTCGAAACTAGAAAAAGTCATAGCTATGAATGTTCTTCTTGTTCACAAAAAATCAGTGAATATCTTAAATAAAAAGACAACATATAAAAAAGAACAAAGTAAAATTCTTTCTATATGCATATATTTCAGTCATAATTTCGAGATTTTACATTTAATTTAAATAAAAGATTGAAAAGAATAAAATTAAGTTTCCTATTATGTGCTGAGTTTCTTTTTTTCTATTTTTATATTTTAAGTAATTTGAATAAAAAAGGATAAGAATTAAAATAAAATTCTTTGAATGTGCCAAAATTTTATACACAATTCTTAAGTTTCATAATTCTAATGAAATATTTTTTAGATATCACTTTTGACCTATGTGATAACTAAACTCATTTAAAATTAAAACTAGCATGAGAATATATTTTTAAAGTGATACTGATATGTGGTATCACTCTATTTGTATCACTCAACCTCTTAACAACCTTCTAAGAATTAGGGGTGAACACGGATCAGATCGGGTCTAATCTCTGCAGTTTTTATGTTTGGATCCGATCCGATCTGCACAAAAGATCAATAAAATTTGCGGATCGGATCAGATCGAATATCGGATATATCCGCAAAACACAAAATATTTTTAAAATATTATTTTTATTAAAAAAATCAATAAATTTATTTTTCGATTCTTTTAAATATGTTTACTCTTAAAATAATATTAAAGATACATTTTATAAATAATAAATTAAAATAATACAACATATATGATAATTATTAGTTGAAATAAAATATATAAAGAATATTTATTTATTTCTTTATTTTGGCAGATACGCGGATATATGGATCGGATATGCGAATATCTACACAAAATCCGCAATCGGATCGATTAGTATGCGGATCTGATCCGATCCGATCCGAATCGTCTTGCAGATCGGATTTATATACGCAATTTTCGGATCGAATTCGAATAAATATTGTGAATATGCGGATCGAATCTGATCCATGAATACCCCTACTAAGAATTATCCTTCCTAACAGATCACATAATTTTTGGATTTTATATTTAATTTAAATAACAATTTGAAAGGAACAAAATTAAATTTTCTATTACGTGCCTAAATTTTATATCGAATTTTATTTTTTTTTATTTTTATATTTTAAGTAATTTGAACAAAAAAGAATAAAAATCAAAATAAGATTTTTTTAAATGTGTCTAAATTTCATATATAATTCCTAAGTTTTATATCTATAATAAAATATTTTTTATATATTACGTTTGATCTATACAGTAACTAAACTCATTTAAAATTAAAACTTGCATGAGAAATATTTTTAAAGTAATACTAGTATGTGGTATCAGTAACAAAAAAATTGTATCATTTTCGTAATCAATTAAACCTATTAAATAAAGTTAGACTATGCTTTTTTTTTGGAACCTAGAAAAAGTTATAACCAATAATGATTTTCTTGTTCACAACCTAGATTTCAAGCAAAATTTTTGAATCACGCATTTAATTTAGACAAAAAATTAAAAAAGAACAAAATAAGGTTTCTGTTTTGTGCCTAAATTTCATATTGAATCTAATTTTTTTCTATTTCTACTTTTTAAGTAATTTGAATAAAAAATGATAAAAATTAAAATAAAATTTGTTGAATGTGCCTAAATTTCAGATATAATTCTTGAATTCTATAACTCTAATAAAATACTTTTTATGTATCATTTTTTACCTCTAAAGTAACTAAACTCAATAAAAATTAAAACTTGCATTAAATATTTTTTTAAGTGATACTGGTTTGGTGTCTGTAAGAGAGACCGTATCATTTTCATAATTCATTAAACCTATTAAATAAACTTAGATGCTGATTTTTTTTTTCAAAATTAAAAAAAGTCATAGCCATAAATGTTCTTCTTATTCACAAAAAATTAGTGCATATCTTAAATAAAAAGACAACATATAAAAAAGAACAAAATACAGTTCTTTCTATATGTATAGATTTCAGTCATAATTTCGAGATTTTACATTTAATTTAAATAAAAGATTGAAAAGAACAAAATTAAGTTTCCTATTATGTGCTGAGTTTCATTTGAACAAAAAAGGATAAGAATCAAAATAAAATTCTTTGAATGTGCCTAAATTTCATACACAAGTCTTAAGTTTTATAATTCTAATGAAATATTTTTTAGATATCACTTTTGACCTATATGATAACTAAACTCATCTGAAATTAAAACTAGCATGAGAAATTATTTTTAAAGTGATACTGATATGTGGTATCACTCTATTTGTATCACTCAACCTCTTAATAACCTTCTAAGAATTAGGGCTGAACGCGGATCGGATCAGATCGGATCCAATTTCCGCAGTTTTTAAGTTTGGATCCGATTCGATCCGCACAAAACATCAATAAAATTTGCGGATCGGATCAGATAAGATATCGGATATATCTGTAAAAATACAAAATATTTTTAAAATATTATTTTTATTAAAAAAATATCCATAAAATTTATTTTTTCTATTCTTTTAAATATGTTTACTCTTAAAATAATATTAAAGATACATTTTATAAATAATAAATTAAAATAATACAATATATATGATAATTATTAGTTGAAATAAAATATATAAAGAATATTTATTTATTTCTTTATTTTTGCAGATACGCAGATATGTGGATCGGATATGCGAATATCTACACAAAATCTGCAATCCGATCGATTAGTATGCGGATATGATCCGATCCGATCCGATAGTCTTACAGATCAGATCTATATCTGCAATTTTTGGATCGAATTTGGATAAATATTGTGGATATGCGAATTGGATCTGATCCATGAATACTCCTACTAAGAATTATCCTTCCTTAATAGCATTTTTGTTGATTCAGTTACTACTCTAACTAACTAACAATAAAAAATTCAAAACTAAAAAAGCATAAATATTGAGGAGCATATTATGCTGGTAAGAAAAGAAACCATGCATGTGTGTGGTTGTTACGTCACATGGAAAATATGACAAAAATAGTGAAACATAAGAAGTATATATGAAAAATTTTTGTATGTGTAAGATAAAAACAGTAAAAGATAAAGAGGATAGGAAGGGAAGAGAAGAAAATTCTCACAAGATATCCATCATCAAGACTTTTTCTGAGAACAATCTTAAAGAAACGGATCATAGTGGAAAAAAATTCTTGTTTCTTTGAAAGTTAGAGGAATATATAATTATGGATATTCTTCTTGTTCACAAAGAACTAGTGGATATCTTAAATAAGAAGAATAAAGTTCTTTTCATAAATTTCAGGCATAATTTTTGGATTTTATATTTAATTTAAATAAAAATTTGAAGGGACCAAAATTAAATTCCCTATTACATGCCTGAATTTCATATTGAATTTTATTTTTTTCTATATTTACATTTTAAGTAATTTAAACAAAAAAGAATAAAAATCAAAATAAGATTTTTTTGAATGTGTCTAAATTTCATATATAATTCCTAAGTTTTATAACTATAATAAAATATTTTTTATATATCACTTTTGATCTATACAGTAACTAAACTCATTTAAAATTAAAACTTGCATGAGAAATATTTTTAAAGTAATACTAGTATGTGGTATCAGTAACAAAAAAATTGTATCATTTTCGTAATCCATTAAACCTGTTAAATAAAGTTAGATGATGCTTATTTTTTTGGAAGCTAGAAAAAGTTATAGCTAAGAATGATTTTCTTGTTCACAACCTAGATTTCAGATATAATTTTTGAATCGCATATTTAATTTAGACAAAAAAAATAAGATTTTTGTTTTTTGTCTAAATTTTATATTGAGTCCAAATTTTTTTAATTTCTACTTTTTAAGTAATTTAAATAAAAAATAATAAAAATCAAAATAAGATTTGTTGAATGTGCCTAAATTTCAGATATAATTCTTGAATTCTATAACTCTAATAAAATACTTTTTATGTATCATTTTTTTACCTCTAAAGTAACTAGACTCAATAAAAATTAAAACTTGCATTAAATATTTTTTTCAAGTGATACTGGTTTGGTGTCTGTAAGAGAGACCGTATCATTTTCATAATTCATTAAATCTATTAAATAAACTTAGATGATGATTTTTTTTTCCAAACTAGAAAAAGTCATAGCCATGAATGTTCTTCTTGTTCACAAAAAATCAATGGATATCTTAAATAAGAAGACAACATATAAAAAAGAACAAAATAAAGTTCTTTCTATACGCATAGATTTCAGTAATAATTTTGAGATTTTATATTTAATTTAAATAAAAGATTAAAAAGAACAAAATTAAATTTTCTATTATGTGCTGAGTTTCATTTTTTTCTATTTTTACATTTTAAGTAATTTGAACAAAAAAGGATAAGAATCAAAATAAAATTATTTGAATGTGTCTAAATTTCATACACAATTCTTAAATTTTATAATTCTATTGAAATATTTTTTAGATATCACTTTTGACCTATATGATAACTAAACTCGTTTAAAATTAAAACTAGCATGAGAAATTATTTTTAAAGTGATACTGATATGTGGTATCAATAACGAAAAATTGTATCATTTTCATAATCAATTAAACCTATTTAGGCTCAATTTAGATAAATAGCTTAATTAAACTCTTTTTAAAAAAATATCTTAAATAATAAATTGTTATATTAAAAGTAGCTTATAAATAAGTTATTTTGTATTTGAATTTTTAGTTTTAAAAGTACTTATTTTATAGAAATGTGATAAAAAAAATAGTAGTATTATGAGAGAAGTCATTTTTTTAACTTCTCTATAAGCTCTTAAATAGTTTCTTAGAAAGCTGCAATTTGGTTTTGAAACTTGCACCAAACATTAATACTACTACTTTTCATAAATCAAAAGTTCAAAAAAATTACTTTTGAAGTTTTCCAAACAGACCCTAAATAAAGTTAGATGATGCTTATTTTTTTTTGGAAGCTAGAAAAAGTCATAGCGAAGAATAATGTTCTTGTTAAGAGAGAATAAGTGAATATCTCTAATAAGTAGACAACATATAAAAAAGGACAAAATAATGTCTTTGTACGCGCCTAGATTTCAGGCATAATTTTTGAATCCCACATTTAATTTAAAAAAAGAATAAAATAAAGTTCCTGTTATGTGCCTAAATTTTACATTGAGTCTTATTTTTTCCTATTTTTACTTTTTAAGTAATTTGAATAAAAAAATTATAAAAATTAAAACAAAATTCATTGAATGTGCCTAAATTTCAGACATAATTCTTGAATTCTATAAATCTAATAAAATATTTTTTAGATATCACTTTTGACCCATTGTTCAATAGCTAAACTTATCTAAAATTAAAACTTGTATTAAATATCATTTTTTAAGTGATACTGATATAGTATTAATAACGAGAGACTGTATCATTTTCATAATTCATTAAACCTATTAATTAAAGTTAGATAATATTTATTTATTTATTTATTTATTTATTTATTTGAAGTTAGAAAAAGTCATAGCCATGAATGTTCTTCTTATTCACAAAGAATCAGCGAACATCTCTGATAAGAAGACAACATAAGAAAAAGAAGAAAATGTGGTTCTTTCTGTACGCATAGATTTCAGGTATAATTTTTTGATTTTACATTTAATTTAGACAAAATTGAAAAGGAAAAAAATAAGATTTCCTATTATGTGTCTAAATTTCATACGGAGTCTCACTTTTTTCTATTTTTATCTTTTAAGTAATTTGAACAGAAGGTAAAAGAAAAAAAGATTCGCTGAATGTGCCTAAATTTCAGACATAATTCTTGAGTTTCATAACTCTAATATAATTTTTTTAGGTATCATTTTTTACTTATACAGTGACTAAACTCATTTAAAATTAAAACTTGCATTGGATATCATTTGTTAAGTGATACTTGTATGTGGTACCAGTAACGAGAGAATGTATCATTTTCATAATTTATTAAACCTATTAAATAAAGCTAGATGATACTTATTTTTTTTTAAACTAGCAAAAAATCATAGCTATGAATGTTCTTTTTGTTCACAAAAAATTAGTAGATATCTCTAGCTAATAAAAAGACAATATATAAAAAAGAACAAAATAAAATTCCTTTTTATGCACATAAATTTCAGGCATAGTTTTTGGATTTCACAATTAATTTAGACAAAATTAAAAAACAAGAACAAAATAAGGTTTCTTATTAGTGCATAAATTTCATACTGATTCATATTTTTTTCTATTTCTACCTTTTAAGTAATTTGTACAAAAATTGATAAAAACGAAAATAAGATTTGTTGATTCTTGACTTTTATAACTTTAATAAAATATTTTTTAGGTATCACTTTTGACCTATACAATAACTGAACTCATTTAAAATTAAAACTTGTGCTGGATATTATTTTTTAAGTGATACTAGTATGTGGTATACCATATTATTTTCATAATCCATTAAACCTATTAAATAAAGTTAGATGATACTATTTTTGGAAGCTAGAGAAAACCATAGCTATGAATGCTCTTCTTATTCACAAAGAATAAGTGAATACCTCTATTAAGAAGACTATAGTTAAAAAAGAATAAAATAAGGTTCTTTCTATGCGCCAAAATTTCAAACATAATTTTTGAGTCCCACATTTAATTTAGACAAAAAAATTAAAAATAAAAAGGTTCTCTATTATGTAGTTATGTGCCTAAATTATATGCGGAATCATTTTTTTTATTTCTACCTTTTAAGTAATTAGGACAAAAAATAAAAAATAAATTTAAAAATAAGATTCTTTAAATGTGCTTAATATTTCGGAAATAAAGCTAGATGATGCTTTTTTTTCGAAGTTAGAGGAAGTCATAATTAAGAATGTTTTTGTACAAAAGAATTAGTGGATATCTCTAATAAGAAGACAACATATGAAAAAGAACAAAATAAAATTCTTTTTGCGCGTCTAAATTTCACAGAGTTTCACTTTTTTCTATTTTTACCCTTTAAGTAATTTGAAAAAAAAATGAAAATAAGATTCTTTGATTATATCTAAATTTCAAAAATAATTCTTGAGTTCTATAACTCTAATGAAATATTTTTTAAGTATCACTTTTGACCTATACAATAACTAAACTTATTTAAAATTAAAATTTACACTGTATATTATTTTTGAAATGATACTGATATATAGTATCAATAACAAGAGACCATATCATTTTTATAATCCATTAAACTTATTAAATAAAATTATATAATACTTATTTTTTTGAAAGACAGCGAAAACTATAATCATAAATGTTCTTCTTTTTTACAGGGAATAATTAGTGGATATCTCTAATAAAAGAACAGTATATAAAAAAGAATAAAATAAGGTTCTTTCTATGTACTTAGATTTCATACATTATTCTGAATTTTACATTTAATTTAGATAAAAAAATTGAAAAAAATAAAATAAGGTTTCTTAGTTTCTATGCGCCTAATTAAATTTTATATTGAACCCCACTTTTTTTTATTTCTATCTTTTAAGTAATTTAGACAAAAAAAATAAAAATAAAATAAGATTCTTTAAATGTTTTTAAATTTTAGAAATAATTCTTTAGTTATCTAACTCTAATGAAATATTTTTTAGATATCACTTTTGACGTATAAGATAACTAAACTCATTTAAAATTAAAATTTGCATTGAATATTATTTTTGAAGTGATATTGTTATATGGTATTAATAATGAGTGACAGTATTATTTTCATAATTCATTAAACCCATTAAATGAAACTAGATAATACTTGCTTTTCTTAGAAGCTAGAGGAAGCCATAACCGTAAATGTTCTTCATGTTCACATGAACCAATCAATGGATCTCTAAAAAAAGATCAAAATAAGGTTTCTTTCTATGTACCTAAATTTCTGACATAATTTATGAGTCCACTTTTAATGTAGACAAAAAATTGAAAAAAACAAAAACAAAATAAGGTTCCTTTTATGCATCTAAATTTTATACATAATTCTGAATCTGAATCTCACTTTTAATTTAGACAAAAAATTAAAAAATCTCTCTATATATAATAGGAGAGCAGTACATGGTTCATTACTCGACAAGTGTTTAGCCTCTATAATCGACACGTGGCAAAGCAACAAAAGCAGATCTGTGAATAAGGTAATTGAGCGGGAGTTTGATTTAACTTCAAATTCAAAATCATTTTTCAGCTTATTCTTATCCTCATATATATATACATTAAACGCGAAGAGAAGACCAAAAAAATTGTTAAACGCAAAGAGAAGATGAGAGACAGAGCAGCAAGTCTTGGTAGAGGGAGTAGTTGGCGCTGGCAAGGGAAAGACTTCCTCCAGCGACTTTGTAGAGATGAAGAAAACGACGGTGAAAAAAGAAAAGTCGAAGGAAGAAGGAGAAGAGGGTGGCGAGGATGACAGTGACGGTCACAGAGAAGGAAGCTAAGTCTACAGAGAAAAGAAGAGGAATGAGGCGACGGCGGTGATAGAGTCCACGGTCGCTGTTCGATCCGTAGAGCTACGTCCTCCGTGGGACGGTATCACAGCTATTTTTTCGCCGGTGGATGTTGCGAATGAAGAATGGTTAGTTCTCTCACTCGGACATACTTTATTTTATTGTTTGACTGGTTGAAAACGCTAATTGAAGTTGAATATGGCTTTTCATGTTAATATCTTCAAAATGGCGTGCCGCACTTGAAGAAGAGAGATTACGAGATGTCGACGTCGGCAATGGTGGAGCTAGCCTCCTATCCTCGCCAATGACACCTATGAAATGATGCAACAAAGGAGTGGAGCAAAAGAGACAAGCTTTTGGTGGTTTAAAGTCACTATCTCAAAGCATCAGAAGTGGCCAAGAAAAAAACAATCATTTTGGGACTAGAATCTTAGCAGCAAATTGATGACACCGGTGATGAAAACTGAGAGCTTTGATATCCTATCTTGGGCGGTATTACAGAGGTAATTCACTTTTAAAAGTTAGAATAGCCACACAAAATCATTGTGTTTCTATGAAATCAATGAAACTGAGGAAGTATTTCCTTGATCTTTAAACTTTACCAGAAGGCTGTGTTTTCATATATCTGAAAAATTACAACACATTTAGAAAATTTATGTTATTTTTTTTTTGTTTGCAGTGGTAGCAGGTAATTAGGAGCTAAAATCATGTTTAGGAAATTCACTAAATTTTGCTGTTGTCAGTGAATATAGTTGTGAATGAACTAGACAAGACCTTGCAACACCAAAGAAAAGCCACTTTCTGAAGGTGAGAAGAGGTATATATCTTTGGTTTCTTTATTTTATTCAAATTTTAATTGATGATTTCATTCTAAATATTGTTTTGTTTTGGGAAAATAAAGGAAGAAGAAAATTGTGCTTGGGAGTTTAATGAAAGCGTGGTGAGGCCTGGTGGTGATGATCAGGTTATTTTTGTCATATGTAAATATGTATTTTTTCTAATATATAATAGGAAAAATAAAAATTCTTTCCTTATTAATGCCCTTGATTAAATTGGTGAGTGTTAGTTATAATGTTGGGCATTTTGTTCAAAAAAGTGATTGCTTCAATCCTGTAATTGTGGTAACTGATTACGTATTTTTTGGCCTTTTTTGTTTAATAGTTAAACAAGATGAGGTATTACTCTTTTGTCTTCTAAACATTTGTAAATCTAGACTTGGATTCCATTGTTTGTTTGAAATTCTATATGCAAATTCATAATAAAAAGCACTTATGTAAAATATTTTGGATCTATTTTTTATTTTTAAATTTTTTGCTTTGTTATTTCTTTAAATTTGTTTCAGATTTACATGTGCTTCCCATAAGTTGACAAGGAAAAGTGAGATAATAACATACTAAATTTTGTAAGATAATAACATACAGAATACGACATACATATTTATATACTAAGATGAGATGCATGATAGTAAGTTGGGTGTTTTAATATTAGTATTGGTATTTGTATTTTGATATTGTCCCTTAAGTGTTCGTTTATTTAACATAGCTTGAAGATTTAGAGATTTTTAGTTTAATTCTTAGCTATCATCCTTATTTTTAGGATAAGGAAATAGAGTGGAGCAAGAGGCCAAGGCTTGGCTCAGAAGAAGAAATTTAGTTTAGCATCTGTGTCACTCTTTGTATGACTACAAGCTATATGAAGGGTTAGTATATAATTTTATCGATGTTATATATATACATTCTTATACTTTACAACTACTTTACTCCCCTTTCTATGTTAATCTGATTAATTCTGTTTCAACTCATGTTATTGGATCTTCATTTAAACTCAGCTTGCCTCCCTTATAAACTATGGAGATGGTCCCATCTACTGCTGTTAGCAAAGTGTTACGTAGAGGAGGGGCAAATATAACTAATTTCAGGAAGGTATGTTCTCCATAGTTAAATTTATTTTTTTCACTAAATGTTTGAGGGGTTGAATTGTTTGTTCTAAATATAATTAAAATGTAAAATATATGCAAAATAAAATTTATTTTCTTAGCTTAGAATTGTGACTATCTTCATTGTGGATGATATTCTTTTTGACAGGTGAGGTGGTTTCTGAATTATTTTTGTCATTTTAATTCACTTTTTACTATTTTTTCATGGTTTGGTTTGTTTTCATGATGGTATAACTAATAATTTGTTTCCTTTTGTTGTTCATTATTTTTATCTATTTTTGTTTGTTATAAAAATGTAATTGAAGCTTAACGATTATCTCACTAAGTATATGTCTTTAAGAATACATACTTCATCATTTAAAAGCATCGATAAGAACTAAAAACAGTTATGGTTAATACTACAATTGTATAGGGAGCCATTGCTTAGTCAAGCATGTAATGCATTTACAGTGATGAACAACTATGCATTAATCTATATTCCTTGATATTTTATGGGTCTTGAAGTGTGGGTCTCTCTTTGCATCCAGCCAATATTTTCAAGTTTGGTATTTTTTTAATTGAGCTTGAGATATGACTGCATGATGTAATATTGGCAATTTATAAGTAATCCTGTTTATTTGAAAGATTTTTGGTTTATTTTCAAAATTGATTGGCTTAAAATTGGGTGGTGGTGTGTAATTTACATTTTGTTTTCTCATGATTATCTGATTTCTTCTAGGCACATGGTAGGTTTGATGTGTGTGCTTGGTTATGTTTTTGTTGAAAATTTATATCTAAACTTTAATTCTATTCAGCCACACCTATAATTGAGAGAATGGAAAGTAGCAATGAGCAAGAATAACATTCCAAATTCTAATGGATGCCTGGACAATTTTGCAACTTTGGAGACGAAACTTTAATCTATTTATTATTATTTGGCATTTGTAATAAATAGTACTCAAATAATATAACAGATAAAAAGAAGAGTAAATATTTGCTGGCTTTAATTTTTGTTTTTGGAATTACCTGATTTTTTTCATTGGTCTATTTATATAAGTTGTTGCATTGGCCTCTCTTCCTTAATTAGTTTCTTAAAATTTAAACATAATTTTCAATGTGCTGATAATTTGTGTTTTGTTATTTTTCAACTATTTCTATTTTATGTTATATTTACACAACCTTCCAAAAAGAACCAATTCAAAGCAAGTATTAGATTCATCCTATAAAGAGTTTTACTTGCAGTTGATATGTTTTGCTAAAACTATAACCAAGATTCACATTATTATCTCAAATTGCTTGGGTTGTTGACATCCATGTTGCAATTGGGGATTTAGATATATTTTTCTTTTAGCAATGATAGTGATAGCAAGTAGAAGATAGTTACTTGAAAGTTTGTCTTAAGGCTTCTCTTATTGACAGTATCTTAAGGTGGGATGTCAAGGTTTTGGGGCTTAGTTTGGAGTTGGAGAGAAAGGGGAAGAAAATGGGCAGCTCACCAAGGAGGTATTTTATTTTATTTTATTTGAATACAAATAAAATATTTGTGAATATAGGTAGGTAATCAGAAGTTCTATAATTCCAATGGAATTCAAAATGAATTGAAATGTTCAATGAATATTGGTATTGTTTTTTTGTCTTGCTGAAGTTGGATACTAACATTTTTTTTTGTTTTCTATGGAGAGTAATGGGGCATTTTCTACTGACATGAAACTTCTTCATCCTTTTGGCCTTAATGCTTATGTTGTCTAGATTTAACTTTTGAAATTTGAAATTAGCTGAGCGTAAAATTTCCCAAAAGAGCTTTTGAATATATCATTTGAAAATTCTCCATGCTCTCATTCCTTCATTTTGTTTCTCTCATTCCACCGGGTGCTTCTACGTGATGAAGGTGGTGGACACGGATGCGGTGCAATGAAACTAAAGTATATATATTCTAAGTATATGAGTTGGGCCCAGTTGTTGCTATGCTGTGTCGGATAGGGCATCCTCCTAGCTCGAAGAGGAAGCCAAGTCATCCTCCAAAGGCTGCTCCTGCTGGCGGTCCGGCTGCTGTTGCTGTGGTGGCAGCTGAAGCTTCAAGTGGCGACTCCTGTTCGTTGCTGTCTCTGATCCTGCCACTGCCGTGACTGCATTGCGGCCGGCACCCATGGTTGTGCCTGCTATTCATCACAACCAGGTCAGTCACGTAAGCTATGAAGTTTTTGATATATATTTGAGTTGGTTTTGTTTCCCATTTTGTCCTTTATTCTTTGTTAATCTAGAAGTTGTTGCATTGGCGTTTGTTTCTTCTTGGTTTTTTAAAATTTAAACATGATTTTTCATTTGTTCAAATTTCTGATTTAATATATGTGTTGATAATGTGTTTCATTAGTTTTGAATTAGGGTAAGGTCGTGTATTCTTTATTTCGATTTGAGGAAAAGGATTTGACTTTGGAAATTTTCTGTGGTGACTTGTTGGGCTTCTTTGATTTGATTTATGTCTTTGTTTGCTCTAATTTTATATTATAGTTTGTTTCTTTCTTACATATGTTGTGTGTCTTCTCATACAATTTTGATGAACCATTTTGTTTTTTCTTTTAAAAAATTTAAAAACAATTTCATTCTTCATTTAAAATCTCGAGAAAAGGACAATTCCATTTCCACTCCTAGGATTGCCAACAGTAAAAGTCTTTTTTTTGTTCTTTTCATATTTTACGAAACAATTTTTATAGCAATTACTTTTGACAATATTATTACTTTTGACAATATTATTAGTAAAAGTCCTTCTTTGGTTCTTTTCTCATTGAAGTTGTCCATGGTTCCTTTGAAAAGTATTCTTTGATTTATTCTCATTTGTTTTCATCGATAGTTGTAAACATTCAAGTTTCTTCTGATTCTAAAAGGTCTAAACTAGACAGAATTGAAAAGGAAAAATAAAAGCTAATTGTTGCCAAGCTATGTATTCTATGAGGCATATCCTTTTTGGCACCTCTTGCCTAAAGGTGTGTCTTTATTTTACCAGTTTAAGTTGGAGTGAAAATGAACCTAATCCATTAATTCTTTTATCTCATATTATAAAATTTCTTTTCTAACAGAAGAATTTAGAAGAGCATTTGGAGAATACCAATGTGGATGATTCTAGCTGCTGTTTGCAGTTTTTGCGGGTTTGATATTTACTTCTAAATGATGCATTGAAGCTTTATAATATATAGAGCATGAAGTGATAAATTATCCAACACTGACAGTAAGTGCTACAATAGCAACAACTAATCCTATTTTATTTGCAACATGAGAATCCAAAACTTCTTACCATTAGAAAATGAGGTGGATCTATTGTTAAGTGATTACAAAGTAAAGAAATGACTTCCGATATCAACGTTGGATGAGGTTATTACTAAGAAATTAAATGTTGAATCCATTCGTTATTATAATTTATCATAACACAGAAGTATGTCATTGTCATTTGACTGCCACTTTTATGAGTTGGAATATTCCTCTTAATTCATATTATTTGCTGGTTTTACTTTTTAGTTTTGGAATTAATTAAATAATATTTGTGCTGCAATTGTTCTTTGAAAATATTTTTTCCCTTATATTTTTTTCATCTTGCTTTATGTCTAGATTATGTTATAGATCTTTTATTTAGTCAATGTCTTAATTTTTGCTTGAAATGGTATTGCTATTCTAATTTAGCTTTTCGCTATTGCTTTTGGTTTGTTTTCAGGATGACATAATTAATCATTTGTTTCATTTTGCTGATATTCATTGTTTTGTGTTTTTTTCTATTTATTTTACTTTGTTCAAAAAATATAATTGAAGCTGAAAATTTCTGTTACTAGGTGGTAGCCAAGTAACTATGTTGAAGCATAATTTCTTATTGGGATTTTGGTCTCTGATCATTGCCTTATTTGATCTATACTTATTTCAGTTTATAGGTTTGGTGTTTGATATTGATAGAAATGTTTATATCACAAATTTCTTTTCTCTAGCAGATTCTATGATGAAAATGCCATGTCACTGACATTTAGTATTTTTGCGGAGCTGATTGAGGTTTGTCTTTGTGTTGAAAAGTTAATTCAAATATGTATATATGCTGTTACATGTAAATATAAAATTCCTTTTAAGAAGCTGTGGTTACTAGGCACCATCCTCTTTATCTTTTTATAGTAAGAAATATTTTTGCATTTTGTAGGAAATGCGAATTAAGTCATGTTCTATTGTGTTTGTTGCATTTTTTTGCTCTGTCAAAGGCCTGTCCATACAAGGTATTTCATGTAATTTTTAGTCATCTAATCTATCATTGACATATAGAGATTTGATTTATGACCTATTAAAATAGATATTCCCATTGCAATGACTTTTACTATTGAAGTAGGACGTGAAACTCCAATTCACATGGTAATTCATCTTTCTTTTTATCTTTATCTTAGGCTAATTATGAATTTTGCTTTTTCAAATTCCATGCTTTCATCTTCGATCGATAATATCTTTTACTGCAGATTTTATTAATACTTATTGGTTTATTTTTTTCTTATTGGGAAGCTTACATATTCCTTATCATTTTAATTGCTCTGTTGTTTCATGATAACATTTGTGCATTGAGTTGTTCTATTGTCTATATGCGGGAATTTCAGGCTATTGATACATTTTTTGGATTTTTTATTAAATTTGCAAATCCATTTTCTTGGGTGGTTGGATAATTTTTCAGATACATTTCTTGGATTTTTAGTTCTTGAGAAAGAGAAGGCAAAAAATAAGTGTTTAATTTTAGCTTTGTTTGATGTTTTAAACTCCTAATGCATCCTCACTTTTGTTCTTCTCTTTTTAGCCATTGAGAATGCTATGACTATGACTAATATTCCAAAGGAAGAGGCAGTTTGTAAAATTTGTGCTTATTATAATAAAATATGCTTTACTGAATTTTATAA
Source organism: Arachis stenosperma (assembly GCF_014773155.1). Taxonomy (NCBI): domain Eukaryota; kingdom Viridiplantae; phylum Streptophyta; class Magnoliopsida; order Fabales; family Fabaceae; genus Arachis; species Arachis stenosperma. Next base: position 133,400,062 of record NC_080386.1, on the reverse strand, counting down.
AATATTAGAGGTAAATATTAGGTAAGATATCAAGGACTTACCCAAGAAAATGATGCTTTCTTCGTTGATGGATTTATTCCTCTGTTTTTCACCTATTCTATTTTTTTTTCTTTTTTAATTATGATATTAATGCTGTTTTTGAATCAATTTGATGCAGGATTCAAATTTTCTACTATTATGAATTGTTACTATTTTGTGATAAAAATTTTTACTAACAATTTTGTCTTGGTGATTCTATTTTTTGAAAAGCTTTCAAGTTTAATGGACCATCAAAGTTTCTATATTTGTTTTTTGTGTGCTTTTCGTTATAAGAAGATTACTAAGTTACTTAAAGATCAGATTAAGAATTTGGTCCCTCAAAAGTACACTTGACATGAGATTAAAAAAATTTGTGGTATTTTCAACCTTAAAATGCATTTCATAGTTCATCTTAGAAAGATGTTATATCTATTTGATTAAATTTGGGATTTTAGACATAAATATACTCATTTTCTAAGGGTTTTCGACATCAATTTTTTTTTTACTTATATAAATCTCTATATATTAATATTATGTCTTTTTAGCAGCAGCAGCAACAAAGACAAAAATTCTAGCAAATGAGTAAGAGGATCAATTCTAAGAAATGAGAACTTGCTTCTTTAATGATAGAAAAGCAGGCAGTCTCTTAGCATGTAGGATAATCTCCTATATTTCTCATACTGTTAATGAAGGGTCTTAGATAAATACTTTTTGCTTATCTTACTTCATAGAAGTGTGTATTTATTTATTTATTTATTTTAGTTTTTTGGAGACGTTCTGTGCTCTTTGTTGTTATTACTTTTAAAGTGTTTTGAGTTTTATTATTTCATTGTATTACTTTGAAGTTGAATCATTCCAATTAAAGTAATTTTAGCCCTAAAAGCATGAACTAGAAAATGGTAACTTAGAAATTTAGGATATATATGTTATGCTCACCAAAGACAGGTTATAGTCTTGTATTTGTTATTGGACCTATAAAAATAATAGAAGGTTGAGGATAACTCTTTGACTTTTTTTTCCATGAAAGTATTTACAGACCAAAAGCCAAGATTATTTTCATAACTTCATTTTCAATTGATTTCAGTTAAGCAACAAGTCATATAACTTCTGTTGAGATGCTGATAAATCATGTTAAATGTGAAGGCCATGGTTTTATTGAATGAATAAATTTTCTGTTTTGGTGTCATTTTAAATGTGGAGGCCATGAGAATTTGGTTTTGATCATTATATATTTTTCTACTGGTATTTTTAGTATATTATGTAAAATATTTCAGTTATTGTTAGAGAAAGTCAATCATATATTTTATTACTAATTTATAGGCAAATGAGTTTTTTAAAGAAAAATCAATTGAGTGTTTTATATGTGAACATAATTTGATGATTTGTAGTATTTTAAATTTTAGAATAATTTTTTTCTATAATAATTAAAAATTTTGACATTTTAATTTAATAAAAAACGTTTGCATGAATAATAAATTTTTAGAATTTAAAATGATTAAAATAATTAATAGACAAACGTATTAGATTTTAGACTAATTTTTTTTGTTATGGAAGTAGAAGTGATAATACCTTAATTATCTTTGTATGGTCAATCAATGAAATGCAATTATAATGATTTCAAGTGCTTTTCTATTTGAGGTCTCATTCATTTTGTATCAAATATCAATATTGGTATTTTATACATATAAAATGGATTGGTTATAGTAAGTTGTGAAATAACATAAAATTAGTGTGGGATATTAAATTTCATGATTTTTTGTTATAAAAAGGGGCATTTATAATTTTTAACCTCTTATGAATATTATACAAAAAATCACTCAATGTATTCTATATTTTGAAAAGATTAAATAGCGTGTAGTAAGAAATTATCTTAAAATTTTTAAAAAGATTTTATTGCTATTTTTCGATTTTAATTAATATACTTTTATATATAAACATTGATATTTATTAAATTTGTAATTTTTTTATATGAAAGTTGTGAAGCATTTTAGGTAATTGTTGCAGTGTTGTTCTCACTATAAACCAGAAATTAGAAAAGTACCTATGGATCTTATTTCATACACAAGATTGTGTATTGTAATGGACATATTCACATAAAATTTGACAGAACTTATGAGTATGCAAGTATATCTTACGTAAACTAAGCGAAATGAACTTTTATCAATTAGTCCAATACAATGAATTAAAAAAAAGTTATACACTCATTAAAAGTTATTTACATTGGATTTTTTTATGTAATTACTGCAACTCTGCAAATAATTAGTAACTTTCTAAAAACCAATAAGTATGATAAATGAGGGAGAATGAGTGAAATAGGATTCAAACCATAATTGCTTTGAAAATAAGTAGTTGGATAACTTTTGATTAGGTACTTTGTCCAAATAACATCTTATACTACCAACAGTCTCTAATTCTATATGTGTTGTTTCTGCATTGATCACTGATACATTTCTAGTTATGGTAGTAAGGAGATATCACTTCAATGCAACCATTTAGGTGTGATGAAAACTCTTGATCCCTGAACATACACCATTGATCTGCAACACAAGCATTGTCATTCGCTAATCATGGCTTCGACGAATATGAACCTTAAGCTCTGGATCTTGTCTGTTAATGAGCTCAAAGATACAAACATCTCCGGCTTTTATGTTATTTTCTTTAACGAACAAGCGCCAATTAGAGATAATGGCACTCTTCTTATATGGATAATAGATCAATGTTGCATGCCACTGCTTCTTTCCAACATGTAGAGTTGCAGACTGCTTCGTGTTCTCGAAGTACATTCTGAAGAAGCAAACTGGAAGACTCTACAATCATATCAGAATATTTCATCATTATGGTTCACAACAGTCTCAATTTTGCATGACATACAAAGTTTGCACAGAGATAAATGAATCAACTTACTGCTGGTGATCCTGCTTGGTGCTTTTGCCTAATCTTTATCACGAAAGAAGGATTTTTTGACTTGAACTTCCTTGCTTCTCTAATAACTAAGGTATTTATGCATTTTAGCCACAAAGAAAATATGAAAAGTTAAACAAAATCAGTAGAATAAAAAAATGAAAGAATGATGAGATCATGAAACAGACCATCTATATCTGGTCTGGCACATTGAACTATTGGCTGCTTAATATCTGCTGTCTCTTCAGATTGACTATCTTCTTCAATCTTGATCTTGACATGCTGCTTCAAGTTTTGTGTATTGGGGCTTTTATCCATGTCTTTAGTTTTGATGGCTCTTTTCATTTTTTTACTTGTAGAAGGACATGATTGCTTTGGTTCTGCTATCACTTTCTTCTTTGGCCGGCCTCGGCCCCTTCGTGGCGGCGGTTCCTCCAAAGTCTCAACCAAGTTATCATCACCGATTCGGCCATTGGAAGTATACTCAATTTCGAGGCCACTCATGTCGAATATGTTTACTTTGATGTTAGAAGTTCCATTGTACTTGAACCACAACAAATGACCATTATCCAAAGTGTAAAATGTAGCAAACTCTTTCCAACCCTTTTGAAACAGAATCTCATCACCATTATTAGTCCAATGTATTTTCCATTGAGTGCCATCTGGAGGCTTCAGATACACTGGATTTGGCATATTATTACCATGTTTCCTACTGAACGTGATTGGTATTTTCTGCAATGTCAATGAAACTGTTGTTGGTAACCATAATTATCAAAACTCAATCTAACACAAACCTGGCAAGATAAACAGAAATTGATTCCATTCACTCTATTTGTATCACTCAACATGTTAACAACCTTCTAAGAATTATCCTTTCCTAACAGTAGCTTTGTTGATTCAGTTACTGCTCTAACTAACTAACTAACTAGCTAACAATAAAAAACTCAACTAAAAAGCATAAATATTGAGGAGCATATACTATGCTGGTAAGAAAAGAAACCATGCATGTGTGTTGTTGTTACCTCGCATGGAAAATTTGACAAAAATAGTGAAACACAAGAAGTACAAATGAAAAATTTTGTATTTGTTAAACAAAAAAAAAAAGTGAAAGAAAAAAAAGAGGACAGGAAGGGAAGGAAATTCTCACAAGATATCCATCATCAAGGCTTTTTCTGAGAATAATCTTGAAGAAACGGATCACAGTGAAAAGAGGATGCTTGTTTTTTTGGAAGCTAGAGGAAGCCATGGATGCTCTTCTTGTTCACAGAATTACAGCCATGGATGTTCTTCTTCTTCAGTGGATCTCTCTAACTAAGAAGACAGCATCTGAAAAAAACCAAAATAAGGATCTTTGTACGCCTGAATTTCAGACACAATTTTGGGTAAGAACAAAATAAGTTCCTCTCTCAAGTTCAGACTTTGAGTCTTATTTTTTTTATTAATTTTTTTTAAATAATTTAGACAAAAATTTAAAAATACTTAAATTTTAGACATAATTCTAAGTAAGAAGAAGATAAAATTCCTTTTATGCACTTAAATTTCAGACTTAATTTTGAGTTTTACTCTTTTTTATTTTTATTTTTAAGTAATTTAGATAAAAAAATAAAAAATTAAGACTTTTTATAGTATCGGTTTTGTTTCCAACATTTGGGATAAGTTTTAAAGGTCCCAAATATTTCAAAATTAACTCAATGTTATTCTGCCGTTAGGAATTCGTTAATAGAATTGACGGCGAGACAAAATTGAGACGATTTTAAAACATTAGGGACTTAAATAGGACGAAAACGTTGGGGACAAAAACGAAACATAGAAATAAATTTTGGTTTTATCCTTTAATAATATCAATTTTTTCTGTACATAGTAGGGGTGTTCGCAGTGCGGTTTGGATTGGTTTTGAGTTAAAAATTCATCCGATCCGAATACTAATTTTACTTGCGGTGCCATTTGGATTGGATGTTTTTTTTTTAAATCCGACCCGATCCGATCCAATTTCAAGCGGTTTTGATGGGATTGAATTTGCGGTTTTATAAATTAAAAAATTAAATACAAATAACAAGTCTCAAAATCAAATTTTAAATAATCAACAATGACATAACAAGTCTCAACAATATATTAAAAAGCCAACAATAATATAACAATAGAAATAAAATTATAGGTTAGTTAAAATAAATAAATAAATAACATCTTGAACATAAAATATTTATTAAATAATAATAATACATGAATAATATAAAAATATATAAAAAATTGAACATATTATAAGTATAATTGTAAATATAATAATAAAATAATAATATTATAGCACATTGTGCGGTTTGGTTAGATTGGATCGGTTATGAAAAGTAGATCCAAAATCCGATCCGATCCAGCGGTTTGAAAAAAACAGAATCCAATCACATCCGAATTAGTGCGGTTTTAATCAGTTTTCGGTTTAGATTGAATTGGATGATGAGCAGTTTAATTTGGATCAGTTTGGATTTGAACACTCCTACTTCATAATATTCAATTATTTTTTAATCACGTTTAAGTAAATTACATTTAATCATATTATTTTTATTCTAAATAAATTTATTCTTTTATAATTTTACACTAAGTTATAAGTTAATATAAAAATATAAAAAAATTATTTAGAATGAAAGTAATGTGATTAAGTGTAATTACTTAGATGTGATTAAAAAATAATTGAATATTATATACAGTAAAAAATTGATATTATTGAAAGATAAAATTAAAATTTATTTTTGTGTATCGTTTTTGTCCCCAACGTTTTCGTTCTATTTAAGTTGTTAACGGCATTGAGCCAAATTTAAAACATTAGTGACTTAAATAAGACGATTAAAACGTTAAAGACAACTTTATGACTTATCACAAACATTAAAGATAGAAATTATATTTTACTCTTTTTTATATTTACTTTTAAGTAATTTAAACAAAAAATTAAAAATGAATAAAATAAGACTCCTTTTATACGCTTAAATTTTAAATATAATTAAGTCTTACGTTTTTTTTATTTTTAAATACTTTAGACAAAAAAAAATAAAAAATATAAAATAATATTTTTTGTATGTATTTAAATGTTAAATTCCACTTTTTTCTATTTTCATTCTTAAGTAATTTAGATAAACAAAATTCACATTAAAGAATCTCGAACAAAATAATGACAATGCTAATTTCTTAAGGGTAAGATCGTACTTTTAAGTAACATGTGAAGTTGGTATGGAATGGAATCCACCCTTTCCTCTAATCAATAATTCACCTCTGAATCAGCTTCAAGCCTTCAACAGTGTCGCTTCTATCTCTGAAATGATAAAGCTGGCATGCATATAATATTTTTAACGTATAACAATGCTCTGAAATTTCTTGTTGGCCACAATGCTATAAAGAAGAATAAAATGATAGGACCACTAAGCATAGTACATGGAATAATGTCACTGGACTCCAAAATAAGACAGAAAATAATATAATGGTTTTTATGGTTATAAGTAAGGCGACTATTTATATAAAAATATTTTTAATTAAAGATAATAGTTTAGATTTAATATATATTATATGAATTATTTAATAATTTTCAATTCATTTTCACGTAAAAAAAATCTTCATGTGAGTAATCACTTGATAAATAATGCTGTTTCCACTGCCATGTACAATAAATGCGAGTCAAAACTTAAAAGTAGGTAGAATCTAATTAATCTATGTATTCTCTTTTCCAAAGAGGTTCACTTTTCTATGTGTAGGAATCAGTAAATCTATATGACTATATTTACTATTTAGTCAATAAATGCTGGTGTGTTTGATAAATGTGTTGAAAATAAGAGAAGTGTATTTGAATCTTTGTAAACATTTTATTTTTATTTTTGTTAATTTTTTATTTTTTTGAATACAGAAGTGATTCTGCTTTTGAATATCACGTTTATATGAAATTAAAATTTGTTGTTTCTGCATGTATAATTGTATATTGATGGTTACTGTTAAAAAATTAAATAATTTTTTTATTCATTTTACTCTTTATTTTATTCTATAAAAAAATACTAGTAATTATTATCTTTATGGCTTCACAGTAATTTTTTTAATTTTTCGTTTTAACTTTTTTTTTCATCAAAATATTTTAGATTTATTTCAATCACGGACAAGATTAATATTTTAATATTTTATTATTTTTAGTATTTTCTTTAGTATTTTAATTTTTATATTTTTTGTTCATATGATATATATTATTAGTTTTATGAAACTTTTATTGTTTCTCATCTGTATGAGTTTTTTTTCTATTTTTTGATGTACTGTATATTTGTTTTGTATAAAAAATTTAATTTTTATTTGTTTCTGTAAAATTTATAATTGTAATTATTATATACTATATTTATTATTAAAATTTTGTAAATGAAAAATTATTTATAAGTAACAATAGAATCATAAATAATAAAAATTTATAATTTAAAATAATACTAAATTAAAAGAGCACTGGTAATACTAAAAAAATTAGATAATATTTTTTTTGTTTGACGTTATAAAATTTATAATACTCTCTTTCATATTTTTATTTTTTATTGTATTTATTTTATTTATATAATAAATAATTTTTATATTATTTTTGTTAGTATTCTGATTTTTCATGTATATTATTATTATTATTTTGCCATTCTTATTGTTTGTTTGTTCATATTAATTTTTTTTCATTTACTGTTATTTATTTTAAATATTTTTGTTTTGGTTGAAATTTTTTATTTTTTATTCAATTTTGTAAAATTTATAATTATAATACTCGTATATTATATTTTATTATAATTTTTTATAATATAGATTATGATCTTATTTAAAAAGATAAATTAAATAAAAAATTATTCATAACTAATAAAATATATTTTGTTAATTTTTATATGTTATTTTAATATAGTAAATAAATATTAGTTTTATTATAAAATTAATTAATAAAATTTATTTAAGTATTTAAATTAAGATGATAAAATAGTATAAAAAATATTTAAATTGATGTCTGTTTTAATAATTTTTTATTTAAAAATAATTTACAGTAAATCCTAACCTTTCATTTTGAGTATAGTCTTTATAAGTTTAATTTTTTCTACATAAGAGTGATGGTTAAGATTTAACATCTGTAACATGCATTATTAGCATTTCTTATGTCATATGTATTATTAGATTGAACCGATTGTTATCGAATTTTACTTAAGAGATTTGTTATATATACAAGTTTTTTGAATTTACAAGTTATATAAGTCTAACGTATTTATTATGACACATTATTCCTCTTATTCCTCAATCAAAATACAAATTGTATTCAAGCGACAACTAAAATAAATTACGATTCTGAAGACACGTTCCAACTTCTCACGAATAGAAGAAGAAATTAAGAAGAAAAGATACAAATTTTCATAAAAAATCACCAGAAAAAAAGAGAAGAAACATTATTTAAGTTTTACTGTTCTTTCTTATCCTTAACCAGCAAAACATTAAAAGATTTCAAGAAGAAATATACTATCTTCCCCATGTTTTGGGTGTATTTCTTAAATCCTTTAGGTGTATTTCTGTAATTCTTTAGATGTATTTCTGTAATCGTTTGGGTGTATTTTTGTAATCCTTTCTATAACCGTTTATGTGTATTTCTGTAATCGTTTGGGTGCATTTCTGAAGTTTCATTATTTTCAAAACAATTTCAAAGTTTGATTTCAGAAATTATGAAAATCGAAAAAAAAAACGAAACAAGAAGGAGATCCAACAAATTTTGTAAAAAATTCAAAAAAAGAAATACAATCTTTTAAAAAATAGAAGTTATATATTTACGTGTTAATTGATTTGAATTAATTTAAAAGTCTGTTAAGGAGGCATGTAACATAAACAACGCATTTAGTGATTTTCGTTCTCTTCAAACTTATAAAATTTGTAAGCGCAAAATACTTATATGTAGAGATTAATCCTTCACTTAATTTGATCGATTTTCACTTATTTTAACTAGTTTTTATTTATTTTCAAGTTAAAACGGTCTCAAAATTTGATTAGACCAGAGATTCAATTCAATTTTGATCATTATAATCTGAAGACTTGAGTTGGCATACACTAGATTTAGCAAATCCCCACAATATTTCTTAGGTAATGTCAATTAAATGGTACCAAAACATTTATATCACGAACTAAAATAACTAATATTTAAAAACGTTAAGAAACAACAAAAGAATATCATATTTTTTTAAAAAGTGACTAACTCTTTTTTTATAAAATTTTTACTATATATTTTGTCGATCTTTATAATTTTATTAAATTTTTAATTAGATTTATATATTTTTTTAATTGAATTTTATATCATATTAGATTTTGTAATTAAGTATTTTTTTTTATCAAAGATAGAAGACTCGAATCCGCAACCTCTTAATTGAGTATGAAGCGACTATGCCATTTAAGTTATAATTCATTAGAATTAACAAAATATTCTATTAAACTATACAAAATATTCAATTAAATGTTACGCATATTTATTATATTCTCTTAATTTTAATGTTTTTGTCACGACAGAAACTTAATTACAAAATCTGATATAATATAAGAACTCAATTAAAAAAATATAAGAATCTGATTGAAAATTTAATAAATGAATAAATATAAGGACTGATAGAGTAATTAAACCTTTAACAAACTACCTATGGGTCTAATTTGAATTTTTGACTACCAATTTAATACTTTATCCTATTTATAATCTATTATCTATTATCTATTATAATATATAAAAAAAACCCAAAATGACAAATAAGTTTTTACGTTTCATATAAAATTGTGATGTCATCTATGTAATAACACAAAAAATATATATATATTTTAAAACACGTTTATACAACTATAAAAAATAATATTTATATAATTAATCTAGTATTAATATCATACTTTTATATATTAAATTATCTAATTATAAAAAAACATAGTATAAAATTGTTAATTTATATCAATGATCTAAATTCTAATAAAATATATTTTTTTTAAATAATAAATTTTATTTCACGAAAATTTATCTATCAATTTAATTTAATATTAATAACTTCATTCTTGTATTATAGTATTAAGTTTATTAAACATATGTATTAAAGGATAAACTCTTTTAAATATTAAAATATATAATTTAATTTAATTTTATTTAAATTTAATATTAATTTTTAAGATTTTTTTAATAAATATTTTTTTTATATAAAAATTAATTTCGTGGAACCCATGCGAGTTCAATCTAGTTATTAGCACAAACACGTAAAGTGAATGTGTTTATGAAAAAAAGAGAGGATTGAAGGCAAGAAAATGCTCACAAAGAATTCCATTTTAGAGGCCTTTTGTGAGAAAATTCTTGAAGAAACGGATCAGAGGAAACATGCATTAAATTCCGGTGTCAAAAGGAATTTATGAAAGAGTCAAAAAAAATAGAGGAAACCTGCACTAAAGTCCGCTGTCAAAAAGAACTTAGTCAAAAAAGATGACGCTGGTTATTTATTGTTATTTATTGTTATTTATTAAGGGTAGATAGTAATTTAAGTAACCTTAAAAACTGGGATGAAATAAGATTTTTCTTGAAACAAATAAAAAGAAAAGTAAAAATTTAGGTACAATCATGTGAAGTTAATAGTTAAAAATTGTTAAATAATTTGATTGATTTGACTAAATTTTTATCTAACAACTTTTTATTATTTCACATGAAGTCCACTGCACTTGAGTTTTTATCATAAAAAAATATTATTTTTAAAAATAAATTATTTTAGTTTTAATTTTTTGAATACATATTTTTTAGAATGAGTTTGCCGCACCCATATGTGAATTTCTATGACTGTAATTTTATAAAAATTGTGGTATCCCAACAAACTTCACCGAAAAATACACGTACAACAAGCATAATTGTTTTAACGTTGACGACAATAACGATCATTACGTCATCTTCAAAAAATAAACAGGTAAATAAAAATAAACTATAAATATTTTTTATATTATAAATTAAAAAATAATTATTTCAACAAAAAAAAAACTTATTCTAATGTGCTTCTATGTACATTTTTTAATTTAGATGTGGCAGAAGAACGGTGTAAAACGCATATATAAAATGTATAGGTACTTTACATAACTGTGGTGTCAGAAGTAAAAATTGGATTGTCAAATTTTTGAGTATACAAATCGCACCATTCGATTTATATTTAACTAAAAAAAATTGAAGTACACAAATCGAAGTTTACCAAAATTTAAATTTCCTCTTCCAAACTAATCGAACTGTTCGATTAGTAAGCTTAATTTTTTTTACAAAAAAATCGGATGGTCCGATTTTTTCATCCTCAAAAAAAATTGTTTTCACATTTTTGTCTAACACCCACATTTTTCACAATAATGCACGGCTACAAGCAAAATAAATAACTTCATGAAATAAATAAATAAATAAATAAATCTTCTATCTATCCATTCATCTATCTATTTTTATTATAGAAAAACCAGAGAGACCGGATAATGGGCAGAGAAATAAATTATTTATATTATATAGTGTATTTTAATAAATATTATATTAAAAATATGTTAGAGAACATATTATAAATAGATTTTAAATCTATTTATTTTTAAAAAAGATATGCGTCATTTATATTAGAGTTATATAAATTATATTTTCATTTTTTTTTTCATTTTTAGTTTTGCATTCATCGCTACACTTTGTCTTTTCTTATGTTTTTTTGTTTGTAAATAAAGATGTTATATTAAATTTAAGAAATCTTTTACAATTAGTATGAGAGATTAAGAAATGAAGAATAGTAAAAATCTTAATATGTATAAGTTGTAAAATTTGAATATTTGTAACTGAAATTTTTTATAATTATTATTATGACATTTTTAATGTATGTTTATTGCCTTTAATTAGTATTTGATGTTTCAATTGAATAATAATAAATCAAAGTTTTTTGTTTTAATTTTTTTAAAATATTTTATTTTATTCAATAGTGATTGATTGATTTTCATCTTTTACCAAGTCAAATGATAGAAGATAATACAGAATAATATGAGAATGTAACAATTAAGTTGTAGAAAAAAGTGTATAGATTATTATTATTATTATGACTGAATGAAATTGAAAAAAGATGGAAGAGAGAGTGTCAAAGATAATTCCCTTTTCGAGTCAGATATAAACTCCAGGAGTACCTCGAGAGTACGTATCAAAAATACCTCCCGTAACGGAAATGATTCTTCTTCTTTATAAAACCCCTCTAACTAATTCTCCAGCTCAGCCTTAAAAAATAATCCTCTGTTTTGCACCCTATTTCTCATTTACTAACAAAATCTTTCATCCATTACAATCGGCACCTCAACACCCAGAGGTTGAATCAATTCAGGCTCCGATTCCTTCAAGATCTCGTGCATTTCTTCCTCTCCAATCAATAAATAACAAGAAATTTTATATTTATGTCTTGATGACCACTTTTCCTCACAATAGTAATAGAGACCTTTGTCTCTCTTCATCTTAATTTCAGCTGCTGAAATTTCTTAAAAGGGGGGTGTATTGATATGAGGTTTCTAGTATTAGTGTTTGGCTGTGTGTGGGAGAAAGAAATGGGAATAAGGTTGGATGACTTGTTTGTCGAGAATCGATTTAGGGAGGAATTAATGAGGCTAGTTTGGATAGGTTTAGTACAGTGTGACTGATAGATTTCAGATTTGAATTGGTTGCATACTTCTGTTCATATATCTTTGTTAATGAAACGGCATGAATATATGATGTCGGTTTAGCTAACAATAATTTGCATTTTAGGTACTCTTGAAGGCCAGCAATAAATAATGACACCACCCAGTGCTCACTGAGTCCAGTAACCTGATTGGTAAGATTTTCAAATTGTCCTTATATTCTGTTACGGTACTTGTTTACTTCAACTCTTTGAGAGCAGCCTTGGAGTCATAGTACTAGTTCCGTCCAAACCTAACAAGTAATGCATCCAAAAAAGACTTCCAAGTATATGCAATGTTATTATTAACCCCCCAACGATACCAGGCATAAGCAGTTCCAGACAAATGGAAGAAAATCATTTTCAGTCTCATCTCCTCAGGTACCACAAACTGTTCAAAATACTTTCACTTTAAAAACCTATTCATCTACATTACTATCACCATAAAAAATGGGTAAATCAACTTTTGTACTTCTAGATTGGTAAAATTGTTGTTGATGTCGAGGATGTGAAGAGCCTTCATCACCGACTGGTGTTACTTGCTTCAGTTTTAGTGCTTCCGACAGCATGCTTCGGATTTCTCTCACTGAGTCCTCCAGTCCGTCCATACGCGATGCCGTCATGGAGACGTGACTTGCAACCTCCACGTGATTCCGTTGCAGAGCGGCAATTTCTTGCTGCCAGAGTTCATCGGAAGCCATGCTTCCTCTCAGCGAGAGTACCAAATGATAGATTGATTGAAAAAAAAAAAAGATGACGTTAACTTTTATATATTATAAATTAATAAAGAAAAGATGATTTAAATGCATTATAAAAAAAATGATATTAATTTTTATATATTATAAATTGATTAATTGATTCTTTTGGAGAATGTAAAGTTGTACTCTCAATATAATGATGTATTCTTGAAAAATATATTCAATAAATTGAGCAGTGCAATGATATAGTAGAAGTAGAACGATTGAAGCTTGATTCACAAATTAAGAGATCAAATTATGAAACATTGACATCAAATTATATATTTTTTATTTTGCTTATTCAGGGTACTCAATCTCATAGATAAAGAATTAATTGGTTGTAGATCTAAATTTAATTTAAAGACCAACTTGATAGATTAATAAATTATTGCATGCACAGTATAAAATTTAAACTCTCAGTATTTATTTAAGTGGACAAATGAGTTGACCACTCGAATAATCTAAATGTGTTATGGATACCACTCGAAAAGGGTAAATTGCAAAATTTTTTTCTGAAATAAACAACAAAAATATTATTTTTTAAAAAAAATTATTTTAACTTTAAATATCAGAATATGTTTTTTTTTTTAATTTTAGACAAGTTTGTCGCAGTTCCCAATATTAATAGAGTTTGTCCCACTTCGACGAATTTTATATAAATTTTTAAACTTTACAATGATCTATGACAACTAACTATTATTATTGTTTTCAGGATACATAATATATAAGAATACACATAAATAAGTCGTTTTTTTGAGAAATAGTATTTTTTTTGAAGAGGTTTTGAGATTATAATCTTAAAGAAAAGGACTGGTTTGGATGTCATGGATGGTGTGCGAGAAACTGAGAATGTAATTATTTTGTTTTATTCTTTGGAGAATGTAAAGTTGTACTCTCAATATAATGATGTGTTCTTGAAAAATATATTCAATACATTGAGCAGTGCAATGATATAGTAGAAGTAGAACTGTTGAAGCTTGATTCACAAATTGAGAAATCAAATCATAAAACATTGACACCAAATTATATTTTTTTGTTTCGTTTATAGATAAAATATTGATCCGTGGCAGGACAAGTTCGAAAGATTAATAAATTGTTGCATGCACAATATAAAATTTAAACTCTTAATATTTATTTAAGTGGACGAATGAATTAACTACTTTATCAATTTAAATGTGTTATGAACACCAAATTATTGATGAGAAAAAAGGACAAATTAAAATTTTTTTTTCCAAAATAATTAAAAAAAACACTATTTTCAAAAAAATTATTAAACTTTAAATATTAGGATACGTTTTTTTTTTCAATTTTAAGCAAATTTGCCGCAATTTTCAAATGAACTCTATAATATTAATAGAGTTTATCCCACCTAAACGAATTTCATATAAATTATGAAGTTCATCGCATTTTCTTGCCAATTTTATTTTGAATTCTTAAAAAATAATTGGTTGACTCAAATTTTTAAATTTTACAACAGTCAATAGTAATTATTGTTATTATCATCTCTAAAATACATACTACCTAATACACAAGAATATACAAAAATAAATCATTTCTTTGAAAAACAATAATTTTTTAATTTATAATATAATTTTTTATTAAATATGATTTATTCTTGTAATATCTATATATTTTTTACCGTATACTTTTATATACTCTTATGTATTTTTTTAATATAATTTTAAAAAGAATTTAGATAAAGTTCATCGGAATGGAACGAATTCTATCATACTTTTATATACTCTTATGTATTTTTTTAATATAATTTTAAAAAGAATTTAGATAAAGTTCATCGGAATGGAACGAATTCTATCAAATTATAGAATTTTGCGGGTGGGTGCGGGGAACACATTCTTAAAAAAATGTATTCGGAAAATTGAAATTAAAATAATTGATTTTTTATTTATTTTAGAAAAAATTCTATTGCATCAGCTTTTATGGTTATTTAAATTACTATCCTACCCTTAATACATAACCAACGTCATATTTTATTTTTTGGCTCTTTCATAAGATGTCTTCCTGACAACAGAATTTAGTGCATGGTTTCCTTTATGAGCATTTTCTTGCCTTCATTCACCTCTTTCTTTCATAAATACATTTACTTTCCGTGTTTGTGCTAGTCTAGATTAAACCCCCCGCGGATCCACTTCACTCTCACATTTTCTGGTTCAATTCCATTACAACTCTCTCTCTCTCACTGCATTTCAACACGCCATTTTCCACATTCTTTCGCCACACAACAAATTAAGGTAATCACTTTTCAAGTCTCTTTCCTTACGTGAAGCATGTGATTAGTGCATTTCTCTGTGTGTTTTTCAACTTCCAGTGTTCTCTGTGATCGTGGTGAGAGAAGAAGCTTCTTGATCTTTTATGCGATTTTATTTTATAAAAAAAAAAGAAAGTAAAAAAAAACCGTTTTGAACTGAACCTAGCTAATAGTAGCTCTGGCGATTGAATCATGTTTAATGATATCTTGGTGTTCTTTTAAGTTATGTATTTTTAATTTTTATGTTACTTCGATTTCATGATCCCAAATCCAGAATCTGTATTGGTTGTACATACTCCTCTCTTGAAAATCCACTTCACTCTTTCATAAGATTGAGCCATTTTCTGCTGCAAGATGTCATGTATACCATAGATCCCTGAATAAGGTGATGATTCTAGATATATAATTATGACCGTAATAATGTGTGTACATATTGAAATTTGCCTAATATTTTGTAATTACTATGCTGTCTTCTTCTTTTCCCCAGTTCCATTCCTTCATTAAGTGTTATTCTGTGCTAAGGATGTTACTTCCATTAACCACTTTCTTTCAATTTTTTTCTGATTCAATTATTGTCTCACGTATTGCTAGAAGGCTGAAGTACCAATAATTCACCAGCTTAAGGGACCCAGCCATCATTCTTTAAGTGCAATAACTCAGTTGAACAGCTATAAGGTAATATTTCATGGTCAAGGGGTTGTGTGCTTGATCTTCTTGTCCCTCTGATTTGTGATTGTGTTATGTGATGAAAAGTAAATTTTGTATGTCTTTCAAGGAACGACTCTTAGTTGAAAATTTTGACATCTTATTTTATAATCATCAATATGGAACAAGTAAACCTTAACATTTATTGCATAATTGCATGCTAATTTTTTCCTTCTTTTTTTTTTTTTTTTGAATTGGTTAAAGTCACACAGCACATTATATCATGCTATCTTATTTCCAATAGTTGTGTTGTAATGTGTTTCCTTCCCTTTGGTGTTGGATTATTGCACATTGTACTGTTGCAATCCGGAAATGCAATCCAGTGGGCCTGAATCAGCAAGATCCGTCACAAACCGGGTCCAGTCCTAGTAAAACAAAATAATTATCTCAGTTTCTCACACACCATCCATGACATCCAAACCAGTCCGTTTCTTCAAGGTTATAATCTCACAATCTCTTCAACAAGGGATACTTGTAAGAATATTTATTCGTACCTAAGCAGCATCTTATTTTTTTTTTCTTCATTTATTAATTCGAAGTGTTTGACTATGCATGCTAACATTGATTAAGTTCTTTGCAGAAACTCCCAAAGAATTTCAGTAGAAAATATGGTGCTTCTTTACCAAAGCCTGTGTTTCTCAAGCCTCCAAATGGAACTGAATGGAAAGTAGATTGGACTATGCATGATGCTGATGTTGTGTTTGAAAATGGTTGGAAAGAGTTTGTTACATATTACTCTATAGATCATGGGCATGTGTTGAAGTTTGAATATAATGGAAATTCCAAATTGGGGGTTCAAATTTGTGACAAGAGTGGCCTTGAAATAAAGTATCCTTTCAATGTTAATCAACAAGAAAAGGTTAACATTATTGAGATCAGTGATGAAGAAGTTCAAGCGTTCGATGAAATGCCTCAACGACAAAACAATAGAAGGAAATCACCAAAGTCTCAGCTTAACCAAAGGAATGGTAATCAGTCTCAAGGGACAAGTTTTTTGAAGTCAACATCAACATCCATTGAAAAAGAATTAGATGGTGGTATGCATTTTCATCTTCTATTTTTCGGATGGTCAAATATGCATTAACATAAACATGTTGTTCAATTCTTGTTGGTCTTCCTATTCCATTCAAAGAACTTCCTTCTTCTTTCCAAAACTTGTTCTGCAACGTAATGGTTTGTACTTTCATTTCTTAAAAACAGATGAAGAAGATAAAAGTAAGGATGGCATTTCCATTAAAGGTAAATCAATTTCTTATCTAATATTGAAATCAGGAGAAAGCAAACAGATAATTTAAATATATTAGTAAGAATTGTTGCTTAGAAGTTCATTAGCTGTTTCAAAAGTAAAAAAGAGGATTAATGCTATGTAGATACTTGGTAAAAAAGAATTGTTGCTTAGAATTGTTGCGCCGTACATCACCTAATTGGTAAATTCATATAACTATGTAGATACTTGTATGGACCATAGTGTTTAGATAAATCTGAATTAAAAAATGCTACTGATTGTGTTATTAAGCTATGTGGATTTGTTGGGATGCTACAGATAGAAAGGAAACTCAAACAACTTCAAAGGTTAAAAGTCCCCTCGCTGAAACAAGTGGTACTCTGAAGGAAGCTGAGAAATTCACCTCAAAAAATCCGTTTTTCATCATAAATGTAACGAAAAAATTTCTGGACCAAAGCAGACCGGTAAGATGGTGTTAATATCAAGTAATAAAACAGATACTCCCTCTGTTTCAAAATAAGTTGCATTCAATTTTCGATTCATTGAAAAAGTAATGTATTTGGATAAAGGGTTTGTCTAGATATATTAATTTTTCAATGAACAAAAAAGTGAAAAGACACTTATTTTGAAACAGAAGGAGTATATTACTACAGCTGTGAGTTTATTACATGTCATAAGTTGGTTATCTATAAAGAAAATGTAACTTTGATGCAGAATGTACCAATTGACTTTGTCAAAAAGTACCTCAAGCAAAAGCAGTATGCCATGGTAAGGTTTAGAAATAAATTGTGGCCTTTGAAGTTGCTGCCTTATGTAACAAAAAAGGAATCAATCCGGTTGTCCACTGGTTGGAACTTGTTTGCTAAAGCAAGTGAATTGCAAGCTGGAGATGTTTGCATCTTTGAGCTGATCGACATGAAAAATTCAGAGTTTGATGTTCACTTCTTTAGATCTCACTCCTAAGCAATCCATTTGGGACTCTGCTAGTGTGTTAGTTTTCTTAACTTTCTGAATAGGTATCACTTTTTTTTTCCAATGTAATCTGCAAAACCTCTGAGGACTTATATCATCATCATGTAATAATCTTCCTGTTACATGTCATTGGCTGCATTTTTTTACCTTTCATGTTAAAGATTTGATGAATGTGAATATCAGCATTTGAGTCATTCAATTTAAATCACACGCTTTTAAGTGAAGGGTTTAGCAACAATTTATATAGGAACCGGAAAAAGGGAACAAATCTGTTTGAATGAAATTAGCTTTTCCTTATATTTGCTGAACAAACACTGCTAATCAGTAATCTGGGAAGGGATATCAAAAGAAAGGGTAGGGTAGTAATTTCAACAGTTGAAAAGAAGGACGCAATTTTACTATAGTGTCCTTAAAATGTGAGAATCACAGTTACTGTATGAGAATCTAACGTCTAAGATTTAACAAGCTTCACTTCACGAGTGTCCATGTTGTACTTCTGAGTTCTGAGCATGTTTTAACAGTGTCCTTTTTGGTATATCACTTTTATTTACAGTTTTTTTTTAAATAAAAAACTATATATTTACCATTTTATACAAAAATACTGGCTAGGTGGATGTCAAATTTTTAAATAACTTCTTATGGAATAACCAATCAATAATATATCCAATTTTCAAACTCATTCCAAAAATACAAGTAATGAATAAAACTAAAATGTTTTAGTTATAGGTTTGGAAATATTTGAACTTATATCTAGATAAATTTTTTATAGAAATTAAAATTAAGTTTTTTAGAAATGCATGAAATAAAATTAACTTTATTTATTCAGATTAGTGAATTAATATGCCTAAACGGATAAACCCTATAAAGACAAACCCTTTTGGTTGTAAAAGATTATTTGATATATAAGTTTTGGAATTTTATGTTACTTTGTACAACTAAAAATATTATTGGAGAAAAGAAACTATTGTCAAAAGTGGAGTTATTAGAAAAGAAGAACATATAATTATTTATTTAACTAAAAGGTAATTTGTAATTACACTTACACCCTTAAGTTCACTTTGTTAAAAGTAGGGGGGAAAAAGATATATTTATGTTCATGCATGCATTGAAACTAGCGTTGACTACAATGACTGTCGTGGGTTTTGTCGTTTACTGTTGATAAGACTTGAAATGGGTTATATTGGTAATTTCAAATTTGGAATATTCACCAAATCACCATTCAGTAATCAGCATGACTCCACTTTTTCTCCTCATAAATGAGAACCAAATAAACTAAAATAAAATTGTTTATAAGAGTGAAACAAGAATTTTACAGATATTATTTTTAATATGGAGATAAAAATGGTGATTTAGTTGAATATAGATATTTGAAATGTATTACAATATTGTGAATATATAAGAAAAGTATTCAATATGTATTTTTAATATCCAACACGCAAGATGCGTGTTACCAAGATGATGATACATGTTGTATTGTTAGAGTGATGACACGAGTTCAACATACATTCTGTGGGTGTTGCAACAACGTGTAACACGCATACTTTTTATCTACAAAATTTACCTGTAATAATACCAAATAATTTTATTTTTAATAAAAATATCAATATTTTTTTATATAAAAAAAATTAGCCAAAATTTTACGCTGTTTGTCAATGAAAAAAAATCTTTAGAATATTTTTTAATTTAATATATTAAATTATATAAATAATTATGACATTTAATTAATTAATAAAATAAAAATTATGTTATGTATATATTAATATCAGTCATCAAAATTAATTATTAATACAAAATAAATATTAAAATATAAATATACATTAAAAATAAATTAAATTACATATTAATAATTAATTTAGTAGTTAATTTTAATATATAAATAATATTTTTTATAAAATAATTAATGCATATTAATTTAGAAAGAATCTAATATAATTGGTGGAAACCCAGGTGCAGTCGATTTCACGTGAAGTTGATAACTGAGAGCCGTTAGATGATTTGACTGATTTAACTAAATTTTCATCTAATGGCTCTCGACTATCAACTTCACGTGAAATCGACTACACCTGAATTTTCACCAATATAATTTATGCAAAAATATTATTTTTATATTAAAATTAATTACAAAAATTAATTACTATATATTTATATATAAATATATATTATTTAATTTATTTTTAATATATTTTTTATATTAAAATTTAATTTAATAGTTGAATTTGGTGTACCAATATAATGGTTGAATTTAATTATTGGTTTTGACTAATCTAAACAGTGTCCATACTTCACTACAACATTGGTGAGCCTGAAAAGCTTAGGAAAATGAATGAGGAAGATCAAGCCACACCACCATCCATGAATAATTCCAATGCAGTCCTTTTCTTCAAGATCATACTTTCAACAACTCTTGAAGATGGAAAACTTGTAAGCATTCTTAATTAGCTCAGCATCTTCAATTTTCTTTAGGGTTTTCAGTATCTGGAAGAAACTCTTGCCAATGAACAGGACAGTTACAAACTCACACAAATGTTTACTATATAGCTACTTTTGTTATTTAAAATCCTAATTGTTGTAAATTATTTGGGTTGAACATGATTTTGATGTGCATTAGTAGAAGATTAATATAGTGGGTATTTCTGTTAAAGTTATTAGTACAATTTTGAAGTGTGTTTGATAATTCCACATCATTTATTAGTTCAATTTATATCTTGCATTTGCATGCATTGTTCTGAAACGTGAAAATACACATTATTTTATCCTTTCCAATGCTTTGAACTTGTTTTGATATAGTAGCTAATGACTTAGTTAAATTATATCAGTGATTAAGTTTTCAATTTTCTGTTATGAATATTTGCAGAAGATCCCAACCAGTTTCACTAGGAAATATGGTGATGGCCTATCAAACCCAGTGTTTCTTAAGCCTCCGGACGGAACCGAATGGAAAGTAGAATGGACTAAGCATGATGATGGGATTTTTCTTGAACATGGTTGGAATGAGTTTGCTATGTATTACTCTCTAGATCATGGGCATTTGCTGTTTTTTGAGTACAAAAACACTTCTCAATTTGAGGTACAAATATGTGAAGTGAGTGGCCTTGAAATAGATTATCCTTTCCATGTCATTCAACAAGAAAATGAAAACATTGAACAGATCAATCATGAGGCAGATCAAGTGTTCGATGATATGCCTCAAAGCCAAAACAATAGAATGAAATCACCAATGTCTTATCCTCAACCATCAAACACAACTAGAGAAGTTAGAACAAGCTGCAGTTTGCAAAACTTGCCTCTTATTCACCAAATTAATGGTAATGAGTGTCAAGGAACAAGCTTTGACAAGTCAACATTTGCATCTATTAAGAAAGAATTGGATGGTATGTTTTTCATTTTGTGTATTTAATAGGGATCTTTAGCTGTGTTTGGTAAGTGGATCGATAAAGAAAATATAGAGACAGGAGTAGAGACAACGCAGAAGAGTTATGTTTCTGTCATTGTTCTTTCTGTCCACAAATTTGTTGCAAACATAGAGGACATAATAGTCAAGTTTTCATGACAACAAACCCATGTTCAAATTTTCAGAGGATATAGGTGGTAGCACTCCATGTCCAAGAGTGGAACGGTTAAAGCAAACCTTAAACAAAGCTACAACTTCCAAATCTAAGCAAAACCCCTCTTTCATGGTTATCATGAAACCTTCCTATGCTAACAGTTACTCAATGGTGAGCTTTCTTCATTTTTTGCATCTGTTATGATATTTTTTCACATACATTTTTTGGTCCATAGATTTTCTAACTTCCAAAAGAACCACCAGAATATCCCTTCCAAATTCACAGCAAAATATTTGAAGAAGCAAGCAACAGCCATCCTTGAGGTCCATGATGGGGGGAGAACATGGGCTGTTACTTACAGTTTTGGCAAATTCAGTTCTGGATGGAAGAGATTTGCAAAAGACAATAGTTTGAATGTAGGGGACATTTGTGTTTTTGAGCTCACGAATCCCAAAGACCTTTATTTTAAGGTATCCATAACTCGAATTGAAGAAGAGGAACTTCCGCTATCACAAGGTAATTATTCTAGTTGGTATTTCAGTGAAAGAGTCCCAAATTGTTCTGCTTCTGCATTGTAATGGTTGCTTTTTTATTCTTTATGAACAGTTGAAGGAGACAGAGTCAATTGTTTAGAACCAGCGAAAGTCAATTATGTTGAAAGCAAGAGTGACATTATGATTAAAGGTAAATTCAGGACAAATTTATGCTGTGTGGCCAATTGCAAGCAAGATCTTATTACTCACAAAAACCATAAGTGCCCAATTGTTAAGGGGAAAAAAAGTTTTGACTCTTTATACCATTTGTGCATTTACACAATCTTGTGGATCAATATTATCTCAATTTTTTCATGTAATTGCTGAGGCCTTTAGCATTGATAGTTTGTGACAAGAAGATTCTTTTTTCCCCTGGGGTTGTGACATTAAAAGTATTTCAACTATTTCCATAATTATTGCAAAAACTTCTTTACAAAAAACAATAGTGTAATTAGTTGCTACTGAGTGCATTCTAAAATTATGTGAATTTGTTTGCATGCTGCAGTAAAAAAGGAAACACAAGAAACTTCATTGGCGACTCCTCCCGGCTTTGAGCCAAATGAAGAAGCCCTGAAAGAAGCTAAGAAATTCACCTCAGAAAATCCATTTTTCATGGTCATTATAAAGCCGAGTTTTCTGAGGCAACGCAGACCGGTAAGTTTAACATAATTAAGCAATAAATCAGATACATTATTTATCTCTTAATAATTCTTATCACTCAAGCTTATCATAGGCTATGATCTCATGGTTATACATATAACTTGATGCAGAGTATACCAGCTTTCTTCATCAGAAATTACCTCAAAAAGACTCATATTGTGACATTCAAGTTTGGAGAGACACGGTGGCATATAAAGTTGCTGCGTTACACAAGATACAGAAGTCCAATCACATTATCGAATGGTTGGAGCCTATTTTGTAGAGGAAGTAGATTGAAAGCAGGAGATGTTTGTATCTTTGAGCTAATCAACAAAGAAGATGCAGTGTTTGATGTTCACTTGTTTAGGTGCCACTCTTAGGCAACCTATTTGGAACTACTCTCAATAATCTTGTGAATCTGAAACTACTTTGCACTGCAGTTAGTAAAACTTGAACTCTTAGTGTAATATATTAATGTCTAGAGTGAATTTGACATGTCATGCTACTATGATTTCTAATCGGCTCGAATGAGTTGTTTGAAGATTTCAGTGTAAGCGTTGAAAACAAGACGATCTTTGGCTGCAGTTCTATGCAATTTATTGTACTTGCAAAAATACCTCAAATCTTCTAAAGTGCAGAACCCTATGAACTGACCCAACCAAAGAAACAACCAATTAATGGAGTGTTCCTTCCAGCTTCCAATAACAGGCTTCACACATTTTTCTTGGCCGCAGAATTTGCATGCAATCGGATTCGGGTTCATCCACTCTTTTGGACATCTATTATGCAAGGAATCTCTATGATCCTTCAAGAACTTTCGATGCTCTGCAGCCTTTTGTTTTAAATCAAACTCCATTTCGAATTTTTTGTGACAGCTTCCACATTGAACGTCTCCGGTGATTGTTAAGATCTTGTTTTGGTTGAGATATTGGAGTGTGTGGATTTTCGCCGGACGATCAGTGGCCCATGGAAAGGGAGGAGTGATGACTATGTCGAGGTCGTCGATGACGGCCGGTGCCAGTGGTGGTTGTGGTGGCGATGAAAACTCTGGAACTTGTGAATGATTGGAAGAAGATGAAGGTTCGGTAGGAAAGAGAGAGAGTGTCTGCAATTCTCTGATTTCTTGATGTTGAGGCTCTGGATTGGGAGGAGTAACTGCCGAAAGCTTTGGTTTCACGTTGCGGCGGCGGTAGTTGGTGGAGGCTGATGAAGGTTGATCTTTTCTCTTGTTATCCTTCTTCTCCATTGTTTTGGAATTCTTTGATTGTTCTTGAGTTTTCTATGAATTTTTTTTTTATGGTTTTGAGTTTGATGAAAACTCAGGTACCACTTCAGGTGAAGTTGATAACTGAGAGCGTTATCTGAATTTCTATCTTTGAGTTTTTGGAGAATAAATATGTCTAATTTAAAGTACTTGATTTAAAATTTGAACTTAAAATTTGAATTTTAGAACCGTTTGTAACAACTTTTTAAATTTCAATTTAAAAAGATAAAATGAATGGAATAAGATTAGTTATATTTAGTTATATATGTTATTATTTATACAAAACAGGTCATAGTAATAAATAATACATTAACTAGATAAATTAGATTTATAAGTCATGCCTTAACAATTAAGTTGGTGTATCTTTTGCAAATATAATTTTGTTAGGATGATTATTTAGACCAATTTTATCGTAACCGTAAATTGGTATCTAATTATTTAAAGTTTAATTCAAGTCTACAAAGATAAAAATAGTCAAATAAGTTAATTAATTTGAATTGATTTATCCGTTAGTTCACTTTAAATAGATATCAAGAATTTGAATTCAAATTTAATGAAATTAGATAATTTTATAATTATTAACTAGATAAATTAGATTTATAAGTCATGCCTTAACAATTAAGTTGGTGTATCTTTTGCAAACATAATGGAAATGGATCCTCTCCAGTTTTTTGAACACTTGACAGAATACAGTGTAATCTTTTACCTTTGATTCTCTAAGTGGGACCAGAAATAAATAAGAGAGAGAGAGTGATGAATGGTTAGATTAAACACTGCACATCATCCAGTTTTTTTTTTCACTGGAGAGGATCCATTCCCAAACATAATTTTGTTAGAATGATTATCTAGACCAATTTTATCGTAACTGTAAATTGGTATCTAATTATTTAAAGTTTAAGTCAAGTCTACAAAGATAAAAGTAGTCAAATAAGTTAATTAATTTGAATAGATTTATCCGTTAGTTCACTTTAAATAGATATCAAGAATTTGAATTCAACTTTAATGATATTAGATAATTTTATGACGACAACAAATTTTATGTCTAATTATTATTTAAATATAAATATTAATAGATAAGTTTACTTTTTTATAAAAATTAAAACATGTGTATTTTACGCGCATCATCTCCTAACATTATTATGTCAATTGAGTTTGGGCTTTGGCAAAGAATAATAAATATAGAAATTAAGATATCGTGGAATAACTACTCAATATAACTTTACCAAAAAAAAAAAAAAAAATTACTCAATATAACATCTGCATGCATATTTGGTGCATATATACTACTAGGTAAATGCCACGCGATCCGCATGTTGTTTTACCAAACATATAACATTTAAGTGTATATATATTTGTAAAGAGTAAAAACACATATTTTTAGCACTCATATCATTTTAAAAAAATATAATAAATAAAAAATATAATTCTAATTTTTAATTTAAAATTTATTTTGAAAAATTCCTATGTAATGTATCTTTTAAAAAACAAATTTTATGTAATATTTCACAATGTCAATTTTGAAAAATAACAAGGTGTAGCAACCAATTTATATTTAAACTAACCTAATTTAAAAAAAACAATGGATAATTTTATTATCCAAATCAATAAATTTATTTGTAAAACCAAGTAAATAATACCTTTTTCTTTATATAAAATTTTTAGAATTAATGTAAGAAGCATAAATATATTTTTGGCTTCCTGTTTTATTAATGCTTTATATATATTTTTAGTTAAAATCTATTAATTATGTAAATTTTCTATTAAGTATACAAAGATAAATGCCATTTAAAAAAAATAATGAATTTATCTATACTATAGTGTCATTCACAAAATATTCAAAATTCTAAAAATTGGTTTATAGTTAAATTCAAAACACATTAAATCAAAAACAAAAAAATTAAGTTCAACATGTCTCATTATTTATGTAATTACGTAAATCTGTAACTTAAAAATCTATATTTTAAGTGATTTCTTTTATCTAACTAATGTAAAACACAGATTGCAAAATTATTTTCATAATACTCAAATACAATTCATTTTCTCTTTTTGCGCTTAACAAAAAGATACCATCTCAAAAATCATGTTTGATTTATATTGTAAAATAATATTTGAATTATTATTTGCCATGATAACAGTTAATACAGTTTTATTTATTGGTTTAATTCTTTCATAAAAAAAGTTATACAATATCTAAAAATAAAAAAGACAAAAGTACTCCTTAAAAAGTAAGTGATAATATACACCTCCATCATCAACTACACAAATCTTAAAATAAAAAAAATAAAAAATAAAAATCAATTATATATAAGATCAAATATTATTTTTTCATTCTTGAAAACAAATCATTATTAATAACAAAAAATAATAATTAGAGAAAAAAAATAGTAAATTAGTGAAAAGCAAAGAATTTTATTATGATCCAATCTTATCTCTTGAATCTCTTTGTCTATTTGACAGAATTCACAATATATATATATATATATATATATATATATATATATATATATATATAAATTAAATTTTCACAACTGTTATACAGAAAATCATCAAATCACATTTTCAGGACACCTATATCTTCCTAGTTTTAAGATACAATATCAAAATAAATTAAAAAAATAAAATAAATAAAATATTAGTTAAATAAACTTTTAAAAGCCAATAAATCTCTCTAGAATTCACATTCGTAACCAAATAATATTATTCTTCTATATTCTAGAATACTACTTCTGTTATGCACAGAATATATACTCATTTAAGAGTAGTTTATATTCTACATTTAATTCTAAATAAAAAATAAATTTATATTCCAACTGGTATTTAAAGATATTACTATCTACAACTATTTATTGAATGTAAGTAAATTTTATAAAAAAAATATAATATCTTTTTTGCTCCCAATTCTATTAGTATTATACTAATATTTTTATAAATATTACGAACTCACATAAAATCAGAATTCCATTTTATTTTACATTTTCCTAAACTACACTTTTTTCTTTATTTTCATTCTTAGTATTGGTGACAGATTTAATAAAATACAACAATCATAAAAAATAAATATAAAGTGATAACATATTGAACTGAAATAAGATGCATAAAACATAAGCAAGAAAAAAATAAAAAAGATCTAGCCAAACTATGTTATAAGTATGTGGTTCAGGGTATAATATAATGATTATTCATCTATGCTTTTCTTGGAATGTGTTACTGTTTAATATATTGAAAAAATGTGGACATCAAACAAAATAAATTCAAATAAACACAATTTGGATGGTACAGTTTCAGAGTCTATAATCCAAACCTATTATAAGTTTCTGTAGTATTATTTTTGTTCATACCCTGGCCCAATATCAAAGGTCCAGGTCCAACTAAAAGGCCTAATCTGAAGGATTAAGCCTAGCTAAGTACCGACCTCCACGTAAGTAGTCGGTATCAACCATGACTTGGTACAAAGAAGTCGGATGTGGGATTAGTTGGCAGATAAACACTCATTCAAATGAGTAACCGCCCCTAAAATCTCTCTAACCGCTTCGTAAAGCCATATCTTAACCTCCCCAAGATAATAGGGACGGTTAACACCCTAAAGATACGGTACTACTCCAACGGTGGTTATTGGTTCACCACTACAAATACACTGACCCCCTCAGGTATCTCTAAGTCCAATACTCTCTAGACCTGCTTACACTCTTGCTAACTTAGGCATCGGAGTGTCTTTGCAGGTACCACCCCCCATTCACTCACGCGCGCAAGTCGGACGGAGCCTCCCGAGTTGCAGATCCATCCGGAGTTTTCCTCCTTCATACACTTGGGCCGCCAAACGTCATCCATTTTATTAATCTCCGGTTACCCACCGTAACATTGGCGCCGTTGCCGGGGACCCGAGAGATCATCCATCGATGGCGGACAGATCCCACGAAGAAGGCCATGTGGAAACAGATTCTGAACAAGAGAATCTAGACATGGGCAATGACAATGAAGACCTGGCCCAACACCAGGAAGATAACAATCAACACAGAGAGGGTACCTCCGGAGTGAAAAATCCGAAGGTAAATTCCTCAGATGGGTGCGAATCAGAAAAAGGCGGACCATCCCTCGTAGCTGAATTAATGGGATTAGTCCATAGCCGCCTGGAACAGTTGGAGCAAGAGCGGGAGAAACAGAAGGAAACTGAAAGGTACCTTAAAGAGGAGATGGAGCGGCGAAAAGAGTTAGAAAGAAAACTCTTACAGCTAGAATCCTCCCTCAAGGGTCACAACTCTCGCGACGATCAGGAAGATCAACTCCCGGGTGGAGAGGATCCTTTCAGCGAGGACATAATGAGGGCAAAAGTTCCGAGAAACTTCAAAAGCCCTGATATGGACCTCTATGATGGGACCACAGACCCAAAGCATCATCTAAGCAACTTCAAAAGTCGGATGTATCTAGCTGATGCCTCCGACGCTACGAGATGCAAAGCTTTCCCGACCACTTTATCGAAAGCGGCAATGAAGTGGTTCGATAGCCTCCCACCAAGATCAATCACAAGCTTTGAAGACCTCTCAAGGAAGTTTTTGATGAGGTTCTCAATTCAGAAAGATAAGGTGAAACATGCACCGAGCCTCCTGGGAGTAAAACAGGAGGTCGGAGAGTCTTTGCGAGCCTATATGGAAAGGTTCAATAAGGCATGTTTGGAGATCCAAGACCTGCCCACAGAGGCAGTCATAATGGGGCTAGTCAATGGGCTCAGAGAAGGTCCCTTCTCACAGTCCATATCTAAAAGGCACCCCGTTTCTCTAAGTGATGTACAAGAAAGGGCCGAAAAGTACATCAACATGGAAGAGAATGCGAAATTAAGAGACCTGAGTTGGCGACCTGGACCCCCTCCCTCATCTAAGGAGAGGGAAAGGGAAGTCAAGAAGAAGGAAGAACTCGGTCTCGAGAGGCCCAGAAAATATCACTCTTATACTCCTCTCAAAACTTCTATAGTGGATGTATACAGAGAGATTTGTCACACTGAAAGGCTGCCACCCCCTAGACCTATTAAAAACAAAAAAGGGAGAAGCCGCAGCGACTACTGCGAGTACCATAAAATATATGGTCACTCCACCAACGATTGTTACGACCTCAAAAATGTGATAGAAAAGCTGGCTAGAGAAGGTCGGCTTGATAGATATCTCATGGAAAGGTCGGACACTCACGGGAAAAGAAAGCGAGATGATATGGATAGAAGAGATCCACCACCGCAGACTCCAGAGAGACATATTCATATGATCTCGGGAGGATTTGCGGGAGGGGGCCTCACTAAATCCTCTCGCAAAAGACATCTCAAAAGAGTCTATCAAGTCGAGGAAGAGACACCCGACTTCCCCACTATCTCATTCACAAAAGAAGATGGGCAAGGGATAATTCCCGGGCATGATGATCCCGTGGTGATAACTATGATCCTAGCCAATGCCCATCTCCACAGAACCCTAGTAGACCAAGGAAGCTCGGCGGACATTCTTTTTAAGCCCGCCTTTGACAAGCTAGGGTTAGATGAAAAAGAGTTGAGAGCCTATCCCGATACCTTATATGGATTAGGGGATACGCCAATGAAACCACTGGGATTCTTGCCCCTTCACACCACTTTTGGAAGAGGGGAAAAATCAAGGACTCTGAGCATAGACTTTATAGTCATCGATGAAGGATCAGCCTATAATGCCTTAATTGGCAGGACTACCCTTAATCGCCTCGGAGCAGTGGTATCCACTCCCCACCTTTGCATGAAATTCCCGACTTCAGCGGGAATAGCAACGGTAAGAGGAGATCAAAAATTGGCGAGGAAGTGCTATAATGAAAGCCTAAATTTGAGAGGAAAGGGCAAAGAAGTCCACACCATAGAGCTAGGCGGCACAAGGACCAGAGAAGAACTGCGACCCCAACCGGGAGGAAAAACCGAGGAGATACAAGTCGGTGAAGAGGAAGGAAAAAATACTTACATAGGAGCCAACCTAGGGGAAACCCTGAAACAAAAGTTGGGCGAACTCCTAAGAGCTAATTCTGACCTCTTCGCATGGAAGGCTTCCGACATGCCCGGGATTGATCCCGAGCTCATGTCCCACAGACTCTCGGTTTACCCAGGGTCCCGACCTGTACAACAAAGAAGACGCAAGCTCGGCCCGGAACGAGCCCTAATAGTAGAAGAGCAAGTGCAGGCGCTCCTGGAAGCCGGCTTTATTAGAGAGGTCAAATACCCAACGTGGCTAGCCAATGTAGTGCTAGTCAAAAAACAGAATGGTAAATGGAGAATGTGCGTCGACTATACCGACTTGAATAAGGCATGTCCTAAGGACCCTTATCCCCTACCGAGTATTGATACCCTGGTGGACTCCAGCTCGGGGTACCAATACTTATCATTCATGGACGCCTACTCGGGATATAACCAAATCCCGATGTACGAGTCCGACCAAGAGAAAACATCTTTCATCACACCGAGGGCAAACTATTGCTATGTGGTCATGCCATTCGGATTAAAGAATGCAGGAGCCACATACCAACGGTTGATGAATAAAGTGTTTCCCCCCACCTAGGGAGCCTGATGGAGGTATACGTCGACGACATGCTAGTAAAGACCAAGGAAGAAGTCGACCTCTTGACCGACCTCTCACAAGTCTTTGACACCATAAGGTTGCATGGGATGAGACTAAATCCTGCAAAATGCGCCTTCGCGGTTGAAGCAGGAAAATTTCTAGGATTCATGCTAACACAAAGAGGGATTGAGGCCAATCCCGATAAATGCAGAGCCATCCTAGAAATGAAAAGCCCGACTTGTTTGAGAGAGGTTCAACAGCTCAACGGCCGACTTGCAGCCCTTTCCAGATTTATGGCAGGATCGGCACTAAAATCCCTTCCACTATTTTCCCTATTAAGGAAGGGATGCCAATTCGAATGGACTCCGGAATGCGAGGAGGCGTTCCAAGAGTTCAAAAAATTCTTAAGCCAACCTCCTATCTTAACCCGACCAATACCGGGAAAAGACCTCGTCCTATACCTATCCGTAGCAAACAGGGCTGTCTCATCAGCCCTGATCAAAGAAGACGAGGTCGGACAACACCCGGTCTATTTCATCAGCAAGGTCCTGCAAGGCCCTGAACTAAGGTACCACAAACTAGAAAAGTTTGCCTACTCCTTAGTGATAGCCTCACGAAGGCTACGACCTTACTTTCAAGCTCACACAATAAGAGTCCGTACGAACCAACCCGTGAAGCAGATCCTCCAAAAGACGGATGTTGCAGGGAGAATGGTTCAATGGGCGATAGAGCTCTCCGAGTTTGATTTGAGATATGAAACTCGGACAGCAATTAAAGCCCAATGCCTCGCCGACTTCGTTGCAGAATATGCAGGAGAACAAGAGGAAAAGCCGACTACATGGGAACTCTATGTAGACGGATCCTCCAACAAGACAGGGAGCAGCGCAGGCAAAATATTGATAGATGGAAAAGGAACCCAGATAGAGGTCTCCTTAAAATTTGAATTTCCGGCTTCAAACAATCAGGCAGAATACGAAGCCTTGATCGCCGGATTAAAGTTAGCAGAAGAAGTTGGTGCTACAAAGGTGGTAATATACAGCGACTCACAGGTGGTGACCTCCCAAATAAGCGGAGAGTATCAGGCAAAGGACCCCAATATGAAAAGGTACTTAGAAAAAACCTTGGAGCATCTTGGGCACTTTGCGGAAACCGAAGTCAAACACATAACTCGGGATCTAAATAGCAGAGCGGATGCCCTATCCAAGTTAGCAAGTACCAAACCAGGAGGAAACAACAGAAGCCTGATTCAAGAAACCCTCCAAGAGCCCTCGGTATCCAAAACAGAAGATAGGCAAGAGGTACTTGAGGTAGTCGAGTTAAACCTCGGATGGATGGATCCCTTAGTCGAATACTTGAAATTCGACATCCTCCCTAAGGAGGAAAAGGAAGCCAAAAGAATCCGAAGGGAAGCACAGCATTACACTTTGGTAAGAAATGTCCTCTACCGAAGAGGGATATCAACACCATTGTTAAAATGCGTACCGACCTCAAGAACCGCCGAGGTGTTGGAGGAAGTACATAGCGGGATCTGCGGAAATCATCTCGGAGCAAGGTCATTAGCCAGAAAAGTAATCCGAGCTGGATTCTACTGGCCAACCTTGCAGAAAGATGCCACAGAATTTGTGAAAAAATGTCAACCATGTCAGATGCATGCAAATTTCCACGTGGCTCCGCCAGAAGAGCTCATCAGTATCACTTCTCCCTGGCCCTTTGCAAAATGGG
The DNA here is from genome assembly GCF_014773155.1 of Arachis stenosperma. Lineage (NCBI taxonomy): Eukaryota > Viridiplantae > Streptophyta > Magnoliopsida > Fabales > Fabaceae > Arachis > Arachis stenosperma. The sequence continues at coordinate 133,367,313 of NC_080386.1, read as the reverse complement.
GAATGGATTTGTTAGGTCCTTTTCCCCAAGCACCAGGACAAGTCAAATACTTGATTGTGGGAATAGATTACTTCACAAAGTGGATAGAAGCAGAACCATTAGCTACTATCACCGCTCAAAAAAGTCGCAGGTTCCTTTACAAAAACATCATCACAAGGTATGGAATACCTTATTCCATCACTACAGATAATGGAACCCAATTTACCGATGCCACCTTCAGAAATCTAGTAGCCAGTCTAAAAATCAAGCACCAGTTCACCTCGGTGGAACATCCACAAGCCAATGGGCAAGCTGAGGCAGCTAACAAAGTCATATTGGCAGGACTAAAGAAGAGATTGCAAGAAGCAAAAGGAGCTTGGGCTGAAGAGCTCCCTCAAGTGCTATGGGCCTACAGAACAACACCCCAATCCGCCACGGGAGAAACACCCTTCCGACTAGTCTACGGTGTAGAAGCCATGATTCCAATAGAAATCAATGAGCAAAGCCCAAGGGTAATTCTCCACGACGAGGTCGGAAATATACGGGGATACAAAGAGGAGCTCGACTTGCTCCCCGAAGTCCGAGAAGGCGCCCAGATAAGAGAAGCTGCGCTGAAGCAAAGAATGACTACAAGGTACAACAAGAAAGTCATTCGAAGAACATTTGCTACAGATGACTTGGTCCTAATCAGAAATGACATTGGAGTCAACAAATCGGGAGAAGGAAAGCTCGCCGCAAATTGGAAGGGACCATACAAAGTCAAGGAAGTCTTAGGAAAAGGTTATTATAAAGTAACCGACCTAAATGGCACTGAGCTACCAAGGTCATGGCATGCTTGTAATATGAAAAGGTACTACAGTTAAAAGCGAACTCTACTCCCTGATGTACTCTTTTCCCAACTTCATGATTTTTTCCCAAAAAAGGGTTTTTTCTGGAGAAGGGTTTTTAACGAGGCATCATAGTAGAGACTAAGGGAAAAATAGGCTATCAAGACCCTTAGTAGCAAAAGAAGGTACCTCCCCAATTAATAAAGACCTTTTTCATCCATAATATCTCTTATAATATCCTTCTTTATTTTTCTAAGTCTTTCTACGAAACGCGCCGACTTAAGCTCGACAAAACGTGAAAATCCCATGAACCGACCTAGATGGTCGTCAGGATAAAACGACGAGGTACAAGTCGGTGTAAAGAGGTTATATGAGTCGATCGTAAAAACTCGGAAACAAATCCGACTCACAAGTCGGAACAACATACCGAGTAGGAAAGCTCGGAAACACACCGACCCTTAAATCGGGATGTAGAACCGAGTAGAAGAAAAACGCATCGCAAAAATAACCTAAGTCATGAGAACTCGCTAAAGCAAAAGTTGAGTACGAGGAATAACAAAAAGAGATATGAAAACCTAGGGAAGAGTTTAAAGGATGTCCCAAAAAAGTCCTTAAACGAAAAAGTCCGAAAGACAAACAAGCCGAAAGGTTTTCAAGAAAAAGTCAAGGGGAATTCAGAAAATTAGAAAAGCATACACGCACAAGGTAACTTAAACCCTTATCCAAAAAAGGGTATTTATTTTGTTAATCTAGACCCTTAAGGGCACGCGACAAAATATTTTGTTAACGGCCTTAAAAGGCCAAAAAAGATTGTTCAAACATCATCAAGCAACATATAAATAAGTTTAAAAAAGGGGGGACTCACAGGCCGAGCCCCCATATAGCCATAAAAAATAAAGTTATCTTTTCAGAAGAGCAGAGGAATCACCACCGCCAGACTCAGGAGGAGCGCCACCAGGACCAGTTGAAGGAACGGAGGAAGAACTCGGAGCGTCTTTGGAACGAGTTGGAGACTCAATAATCCTCTGCCCCCGAGTCTTCAGATCCGACTCAGAAGCAACCTCGGGGACAGGAGGATCAACGATGGCGCCATCGATAACTACCTTGTCAGGATGCAAAGGAGAAAGATCCAAGTCGGGAGCGATAACTCTGACTTGTTCCAGGAAAATTCTCCAAGACTCCTCGGCCCCATCAGCAATAGAGTCCTCCAACTCGGCGTATGCGTTTCGAGAATTCAGCAAGTCCTTCCTCACAGCCACAATATCTTGAAATAAACTGTGGTAGCTGTCTTGTGCTGTTTTCCTCAGATTTGCCTCCAAAGTACATTGAGCCCGCAGCTTACTCTCCTCCTCCTTAAGGTGATCCCTCTCCTTCCTCAATTTATCTCTCTCCTCCTTCAACTCCTTCTCATGTTTTTCATAAATAAGAAGCCTCCCCTCCAACTCCTCAACCCTCGAGGATGCCCCCAAAGAGCTGAGGGGAGTCTTCTCAAAAATGTCCAAAAGTTTGCCACAAACACCCGCCGCCCTAAAACTCTCCTCGGCCAGAGCGGTGAGGTGGTTCCGGACAGAAACATCATCCATGCTTATATAAGGATAGATGTTCTTTCGGACGAATGCAAGAGCATCCGCCTTAACCCCCCATCCAAAGAAGAGCCAGACTCCGAAGTCTTGCGCTTCTTCTTCTCTGGCTCGGAGAGAATTTGGGCAGAAGGGGGTGGTCGAGACAAACTTGAGGAAGAAATGACAATGGGTTGAGAGGGAGTGCCCACATTCCTAGGAGGAGGAGGAGGAGGAGGAGAGATGACTGCTTTGGCACCCCCGGACCTAGCCCGGGACTTCGCTTTAGCCTCCTGGACCCTTTGGTAAGCCTCCTGAGCATTCTTCCTTGCCATATCTACAAGAAAAACAACCAACAGTTATAAGTCGGCAACATTCAAGTCGGTAGAAACAACTCGGAAATCAGGAATGCATGCACTACCTAATTGAGATTGAACAAAAGTCGGCGTTCCCTGGAGGATTTTTCTGGTATCCAAGTATGGAGCCCTCCCCCACGCTTCTCGGAAAAACCCCACAATGGCCGCCTCCACCTCATCCAGGTCATCTGGACCATACTTTTCACGAGGGGAGGACGGCAACCAATAAAGGGGAAAGCGAGGGGAGGAATGCTCATCCAGGAAAAAGGGGTGGTGACCCTCTACAGCTTGTACTTTGAAAAAATAGTTTTTGAAGTCATGAAAAGATTCGTCAAAAAGGGTGAAAATCCTCCGACCTTGTATGGCTCGGAAGGATACCCACTGCTGTTTGTTGTTTAGCCCACTAAAGGGCTTAGTCATATGAAAGAGAAAGAAGAAAATCCTCAAAGAGGTCGGAAAGTCCAGAGCGTGGCTAATAAACTGATAGATCTTCAAAAAACCCCAAGAATTGGGGTGAAGTTGAGTAGGGGCAACTCTACAGTGGTGCAAAACAGATATCTCGAAATCCGAAAAAGGAAGAAAAACACCCAAACGGGTGATCATACATTCATACATGAAGAAAAAATGAGGGACCGCCTCATTAACTCTCCCAAAACAGACCCGGTCTTCAGGACCCAGGATTATCAGTTCATATTTTGGCTCGTCCTCCTCCGAAGTACAGAGCCTGTGATGAGTACGAAGATGAGTGATAAACTCAGCATCGACCAACGGTTCCTCCCCAAGGACCGTAACATCAATCCTCTGAGAAAGAACGTCTACGGAAGCCATTTTTTATAAAGAAAAGTGGCAGAAACCTACAAAAGGAAAAAAGAAAAAGAAAAATCAAAAAACACGGCCCCTAAAGAGGAGAGATACGAAGCTAGAATCTACAAGCCAACCTATCCACTCACAAAACAAAACATGCAAACATAAGGCATGACATGGAAGAAATAAAACTAACCTTTATCCAGGAAATGAAGGTTGGAGAGAGCGGAAATCTTCGAACACAAGAATACAGCACGAGCAAGGAAAAAAGAAGTTTGAAAGATTGCAGAAACGGAAAAACGAAAGAGAGGGAAAGCATTTATAAACATGCTAAGGGGCATAATGGTAAAAACGGAGCAGTCATTAATGAGATTGCACCGCTACCAAAGCCCTCAAAACTTTCCCAACGGACACGACGCTTGAATTGACGTAACTGTCAGAAACAAAAAGTCGCGAAATCACGTCGGTTTATGAGACCCATGTCTCTCCAAATAAGTCGGCTACAGACCCGAGTTAAATACTTGAACCCAAGTTCTAAAAGAGACTTTGGGCTCAAGTAGGGGCACTGTTCATACCCTGGCCCAATATCAAAGGCCCAGGTCCAACTAAAAGGCCTAATCTGAAGGATTAAGCCTAGCTAAGTACCGACCTCCACGTAAGTAGTCGGTATCAACCACGACTTGGTACAAAGAAGTCGGATGTGGGATTAGTTGGCAGATAAACACTCATTCAAATGAGTAACCGCCCGTAAAATCTCTCTAACCGCTTCGTAAAGCCATATCTTAACCTCCCCAAGATAATAGGGACGGTTAACACCCTAAAGATACGGTACTACTCCAACGGTGGTTATTGGTTCACCACTACAAATACACTGACCCCCTCAGGTATCTCTAAGTCCAATACTCTCTAGACCTGCTTACACTCTTGCTAACTTAGGCATCGGAGTGTCTTTGCAGGTACCACCCCCCATTCACTCACGCGCGCAAGTCGGACGGAGCCTCCCGAGTTGCAGATCCATCCGGAGTTTTCCTCCTTCATACACTTGGGCCGCCAAACGTCATCCATCTTATTAATCTCCGGTTACCCACCGTAACAATTTTATTTATTAAAAATTAACTATGATAGGTGCATATTCAAATTAACCACTAATATAAAATATATGTTAAAATATAAAATATACATTAAAATAAATTAAATAATATATATAATATATATAATTCACTATTTTTAAAAAACAATAAACAAATAATTTATTATAATAAACATGAGACAAACCCTGCCCCCATGAAGAGTGAAGATCCATTGCCATATCTGAATATGACTTTGCCCGTTTTTAATATTAAAATTTATTTTTTCTATTTTTTTTGGTAACAATTCATTTTCTCTCTATTTTTTGGTCAAAGTCGCTCAAATCTCTTTGTCTAGCTCAAGTTTGATATCTACTGGAGTTATTCTCAGCGACAAAAAAATCAAGAGTATCTTTCTAAGTGACATAATATTTATGGCGGGTTCCAATCCAACTACCCAATTTCACCATTTCTAGGAGTCTATAGTTTGCCCAAATTTCACGCCACTGCAAAGTCTTGGTCTGCAGTCTCCACCATATTTTTAAAAAGTAAAATGCTGAGGAAATTTTAAAAAATTAAAAACTAAAATTCAAGAGAACTACTTCTTTTATACCTATTCAAAACCAAGAGTTCAGTCCTGAATTTTGGATATCCGAAAAGGGTTTCAGCAGTTAAAAGAGAACGTAGTTTAGAAGTTAGTTACACGTTATTGGTAGTGGTAAGTGGTAACATCGTAACAGTTTCTTGTTATAGATGTTGAGCTAGCAGAGTTTGTTAGTCCAAGTCACCAGTCTCTAACCGTTTCTCTCAACCCAGCTTTCTCTACTCCCTCACTCTCATCTATTGATTTCGATTTCTTCGCTCTTACTCGCTAATCTCTGTATCATTCATCACTCTTGCTTATGGGTAGACCAAGGGATGAGTACTACTGGGGTCAAGTTACTAAAGAAGGAAATGATGGTTGGTTGTGCAAACGCTGTAGCAAAAGATTTAAGGGTGGCGTTTCAAGAATCAAGGCGCATCTGGGAAATGAAACAGGGAAGGGAATCAGTTTATGCTCTATGGCTGGTATCATGGCTGGTTCAAGTAATCAGGTGGAAGCTCCGAATGAATTGGATTCATTACAAGGTACATGCAAATATTATCTATGATTATATTCGTTGTTAAATTGAAAAATTTAAATTCGTTGTTAACTAAAATACTAGTACTAAAATCCAGCAAAATAATTTTTTATTGGAAACAAAAATGTATAATGCCCATGTATACTCAGTTTAAAGTGTATTTTATTGTTATGGTCATTTCACAAATTAGATGCATCGATTTATTTTTGAAAAAGTTACAAATTTTATAATGTTAAATCCAACCATCCGATTTTACTCCTCTTTAAATATATTCCTTCTTTCTTTAGATAATTTATATTGAAAAGGAAAAAGTATTGATTAATATATATTTTTCTTTTCTGAATATTAAACAATACTTCTCCAAATATATCTTTTGATATGCTAAATTTTTATCTTGTTAAATTATATTTTTATTATATATATTAAAAATACAAATTTACCTGTCATAAAAAAAAATCAGTTTTCTAGTTTAGGATAATAATATAGTTTTACTTCATGCAATAGCTTTTAAAGATAATTTTTTGGCATTTCGAATTGCACAATTTTAAGTAAAAGAAATTCTCACCACCATATATAAGTTTCTTATTCCCTGACTACATAATTTCCACCATTCCCCATTGTTTTGGGATGTGGCTGCAAATTGTTATCAACAAATTTTTCGTTTGCAAAATATTATTTTTATCATTATAAAATAAATAAATAAAACATTTTCTCTTTAGACTTGTTCATTATCATTAAACTACTGTAGTAAACTTGTTCTTTTCGAAATACCTCATGCAATCTTGTATGAGGCGTGTAAGAAGTAAACCATGAAAAAAATACACCTTTAAGTTTCATGTGAAATTCATATGATATATGATCTCAAATTCAAAGAAGTTGTTGTTGTGTTATACATGCCTGCTCTCATTCTTATTGGAGTAACATGTTGCTCTTTTGTTTTCCAAATAAACAGGTTTGGCGCATTCAAATGAGGTTGTGGCTAGCGGCAACATTGGTTTTGGAACTCACATTAAAAAAATGCATGAACTGGTCAATAAATTAAGCAGTTGGGAAGCAGAACTTAAAGATGGATGGCAATGGCTGGAGCACTGTGGCAAGAAGTGCGAAAGAGAAGAACTCGATGATTGGTTAAAAGAAGCTGGAGGCCTTAAAGAAGAAGCTCTTGAGATAATTGAGTCGTTGCATCAGCATGCTTTGCAAGACCCTTTAAAGAAAACAGATGATTTCAAAAGCAAATTGTTTTATATAAAGTATAAAATGCCTTTTTGCTTGGACAAGGAATCCGTTGACAGAAATTTCATACAGATGCGAGATCTTCTAAGGGATGATAATGTCTTCTTCATTGGTGTATGTGGAATGGGAGGAGTGGGAAAAACTTGGCTAGTAACTCACGTCAAGAATCAAATAAGAAGTAAGAAGAGTTTTTATTTTGAGAATGTGTATTGGGTCACAGTTTCCCAAGATTTTAGTATTCTCAAATTGCAAAACTCCATTGCCAAAAGGATAGGTGAAAAGCTTGATGATGATGATGAGATAACTGACAGGGCAGAAATTTTGTCATCTGCATTGAAGAAGATAGATAGGTTAGTGCTTATTTTGGACAATGTTTGGAATTATATTGATTTACAGAAAGTGGGAATTCCTCTCAGAACAAATGGGATCAAATTGATTCTAACAAGTCGTCTAAAGCATGTGTTTCAACAAATGGATTGCCCAACAGAAAATTTAATACAAATGAAACCTTTTCATCCAGAAGATGACCAACAAGATGACATGAAAGAGGGTTGGGAATTATTTTTGCTAAAACTTGGATGCAATGGAAGACCTGCAACCCTTTCTGGTGAAGTAAAGAAAATTGCAAGATCTGTTGTAGAGATATGTGATGGCTTGCCACTTGGAATCTCTGTGATGGCCAGATTGATGAAAGGAGTAAATGATGACATCAGTATATGGAGACATGCACTAAGCAAACTTGAAGATTCATCAATGGGAGAAGACATGGAAGAAGAGGTTATAAAGGTATTAAAACAAAGCTATGACTATTTGGGGGACAGCACTAGTCAAAATTGTTTCTTGCAACATGCATTATACAGTCAAGTTTCAGCAGAGGTGTTATTCATGAATCTCGTCGACGAAGGGTTAATACAATCAACAAGGAGTTTAGACAAAATATTTGTCCAAGGGCAAGCAATATTAGCTAAACTCAATAGCCATTCATTGATTTCTTGGGTTCATGATTGGATCCTTTTGAGGCACCTTTCAACTATGCATAGTTTATTGAGGGACATGGCAAGTGATATTGTGAAGGGAAGGTTCATGCTGAGATGTAGAAAAGGTTTAAAAAATATCCCTGAGATTCAGGAGTGGACACCACACTTGGAGAAAGCATCTTTGATGGACAATGATATAAAAGAAATTCCAGAGGCCACATCTCCCATGTGTCCACAATTGTCCACCTTGAATCTTAGTAAAAATGGGATCAGATACATTCCAAATTGTTTTTTCAACCACCTTGAAGCTCTATCTCTACTTGACTTATCCTACAATGTAGAATTAACTTCCTTGCCAAATTCCTTGTCTAGTTTGAAGTCCCTTAAATCCTTGTTGCTCGAGCGTTGTTATTCATTGAAGTATGTGCCTCCATTGGGGGAGCTACAAGAGCTTTCAAGATTGGTTATTTCAGATACATTAATTGAGGATGTCCCACATGGGTTGGAAATGCTGGCCAAGTTGAGATGGCTTGATCTATCTAATAATAGAAAACTTGTTTGTGTACCATGGCCTGTGTTATCTGGTTTGACTAATGTTCAATACCTTAATCTCCAAGGAACATCTATAACAGGACACATTGTGCAAGGGGTGATAAATAAGTTGGAATATTTTCAAGGCTCCTTTCAGGTTGCTAAGAACTTAGCCGATTTCATGGAAAATACCCTCAACAGAGATGGTGGACTTAAATATTATGATATAGATTTCCGATCTTCTTGTATGCTTTGGAAACTTGACATTTTGGGAGGGAAAAGGAAGCGCATAACTGTGGGAGATTTCGAAGGATTTGAAGTTTTGTTGCCAAGTGACCTTCAGGAATTGAATATAAGAAATAATAAACAGTTGGGTGGAGATCTATGTGAATGTGGCGCTTTGTCATTGAAAGCTCCTTCGTTGAAGAAGATTGATGTGAGTTATTGCCCGAAATTAGAGAGATTGTGTTGTCTGTCTGGTCCCTGTTTCTTCTGCCAACATCTTCAAAACCTTCAATCTTTGGTTCTATATGACTTGGAAAGACTAGACACCATATGGAGGGAAGATGATGAATTCATAGGCTTGCCCAACTTGAGTGAATTGAAGATCCAACATTGCAACAGGATGGAAAGGTTAATGAGAGCTACATCTCTTGCAAAACTCCCAAAACTAGAGAGAATAAGTTGATTATTGTAAGTCAATCAAAGAGATATTTGCAATGGGGACTGTCACAATAATTACTCTCCCCAACTCATTCAGGGAGTTGTGTTTATGGGGACTGCCACAATTGGGGTGTGTGTGTGACACGGGCAGCATTATAGTCTCTAACTACCCTCCAGAAGTTACGGTCTTCTTGTGTCCAGAACTAAGAAGTCCCATCTTTGATACTAGGTATCTAGGATAGGATAATTATGCATTCAATGTTTATTGTCAATTTTAGTGCCATCAACACTACTTTAATTTCTTTATAAGTCATAGTCCTTTGAGTGATTTTTTGTTAATATAAATGTATAATACTCACATGACATATTAATATAGATAGTTAGTCCTATATATGGTTTGGCTATGTGAAACAAAGTGATCAAGTGTTTAACGTGGCATCATGATGTAAGTGGTAGTGTCACTTGTTATAATGTGGTTTGTCTGCGTTTTAATTTAGTGTCATGTGTTATAATATAATTCGTTCTTTTAGCACTGATATATTATCATTGTAAGTGACTTAAGTTGGCTTTTAAATTTTTTACTCGAACTCATTTTATCTCTTAAAATTAAAGAACACAAATCAAATTAATGTTTAAAATATTTTTTATTTCATAAATTTAAAATTATTGTTATCTTTTAAACATAATAAATAAAGAATTTATTATACAATTGAGATTGTATATATAAAAGATAATACTAAATTACTTATCATATATAAATATGTGTAGTATTGTCACCAAAAAAAATATATGTGGTATTTAATTTATTTTTAATGTATGAACACAAAAAAAAAAAAAATTATGAAGATACATTAATCTTAATTCTTTGTAAGACATGAGAATATGGTATATTTTTTTTTTGGTGTCTAATAAAAGAATTGACACATGCAGCTTCTTTCTATTGGTTTTCTTTGGAAAACAAAACATTTTTATTTTATGTTTGCATAGAGTTCTTCTATATATATATCTAGGCATAACTTAAAACATGTTAACTTACCACAAAAGTAAACCATATTTTTAATAAAATTATCTCTCTTAATAAATACTATTTATTTTTACAATCATGCTATACGTACTAAAATTAACTTCAAATATAGAATATATATTAAAGTATAAAATATATAAAAATAAATTAAATTATATATATAATTTATAAAAATATATAATAATTAATTTTAATGTGTAAATAATATTTTTATTATTTTTATGCTAGTTCTATATATACCGTGTAATATTTATCACTTGATAGAAGTTCTTATTTAATATATTTGTTACTCTCATGTTGAATGTTATATTTATAAGCTTTTCTCAATTCTATCAATCACTAATATGTTCTTAAACATAAGTATTGAAATCTCTTTCTATCTATTATCTACTGGGATGCCAAAAGAGGGAGTTGTCTGGTCGATATCTTGAAATTTTTTTAGGAGTTAATTCGCGGATGGTAAAGACATGAAAACTAATCATAGATAAGGTGGAACAGAAGCTCAGTTTATGAAAAACGAAAGTTTTGAATAAAGCTGGTAAGCTTGTACTCATCAAATTGATACTAAATAGCTTGCCTATTTATTATCTAAGCTTGTATAAGATGTCACGGGCAATAGCGAATAAACTGATTGCCTTGCAAAGGAATTTTATGTGGTGTAAGGAGGACGGAACCTATGGCATACCATTGGTCAAGTGGGAGTTGGTCCAGGCGCCGAAAAAGGTTGGGAGCTTGGGGGTGGGAGATGCAGTGTTTAGAAACTCAACACTTTTATTTAAGTGATGGTGGAGGTTTTTAAAGGAGGAATGTCCGTTGTGAAAAAAGATTATCTGTTCGTGCAACAAGCTGTCCCCTAATGTATCGCTAGTAACTCAATCTCTACCGGTCAAAGGGAGGCCTTGGAAGGACATTTGTCAGCTCAATATCAAAGAGCAAAGGGTGCGAGATAAACTGGTGAGTGGTCTGGCGATGGAGGTCGGCAATGGTAGGAAAATCCGATTTTGGGAAGATAATTGGGTTCAAGGTGATCCTCTGAGAGGGAATTTTTCACGACTCTTCTCTATTTCAAGCCAACAAGGATCTGTAATTGGGGACTGTGGGTTTTTGGATGGCTTAGATTGGATATGGAATTTTCAATGGAGGAGGGAGCTGTTCCAATGGGAGCTTGAACTTGTCCATCAACTGCATGAGCGACTAAGACCAGTAAAACTGTCATCTGAGAGCGAGGATAGTGTGGTGTGGATGTTTGATAATACAGGGGTCTTTTCCACGAAATTCTTCATGCAGGTAATCCAAACGGAGACGCTGTCGAATGAGATCACAAGCTATAGCTTTACAAGTGCTCTATGGAGAGGCCTGGTACCCCTCAAAATTGAACTTTTTGATTGGTTTGTGCTAGTTGGTAGAATTAATACCAAGGAGAGGTTGACTAGATTGGGAGTTGATATTCATAGTGATAATATCTGTGTCCTATGTCGCAAAGGAATAGAAACAGTTGAGCATTTATTTATTACGTGTGAGGTAACTTAGCAAGTGTGATGCTCTTGGTTGCGATTCTTTGGTCGAGAGTGGGTTATTCCTGGGAACATGAAAGAACTGTTCGGAAGTTGGATTGGCATACACAACAGAAGATAAGGGTAGAAGATGTGGATGACAACGTTCTTTACAGTGATCTGGAACATCTGGTTGGACGTAATGCCAGAATATTCAATAATAACATTGCCAGTATGGACTTTATTCACACAAGGACAGTGATAAACTACAACGAGTGGACTGGATGTGATTCTTGAGGTGATGGGTAGCATAGTCGGCTGGGCCAGGAATTGGGTTCTCGGTCTTAATGTTTCTTGTTTTATGTTTTCTGCTTTATGATTTTGATTTTATGGTTGTGTGTTTGCTCCACTCTAATATGTTGAGCTTCCTATGTTAAAAAAAAAAAAATAAAAGCTTGATGATTATGAATATATGCGATGCTTTCGTACCATTCATTACCCTTTTGTTATGGAATTTGGAAAAACTAGTTCAAATGATTATATAGGTTATAGAATTTTTATTATCACCTCTCTTGATGTAAAGCTTATTTTCCTTTCCTACCCATTCATTCCTCAATATTCATCAATTATCTTGTCAATGTGTGCTCAACTACCATAATAAGGTTGTTAAAATAATTTCCTCAAAGGTATCACAGCTAATTTCCTATTTTCAACATAGCATGTTCTTTGAATGTTTGTATGCCACCTTCAACGCGTGTTCATATTTCATTGCCTAGTTTATGATCTTATTCTTATTTCTTACAAACATAAAAAAAAAAACATATTCCAAAACGAAATTAATCATGCGTTTGTTTACTCTTTTTTTTTTTTTGGTATTGAATCGTTTGTTTACTGATCATGAGAATAAGAATAAAGGAGAAAAGATGAATCTACTTGTTTTTGAATTTCAATGGTAATTCTTTCTGCCTTTGGGCCAAATTAAGAAGCCCAAAAAAAACTGAAAAAATTCATTTTCCATGTTTGTATCTCTTTGAAATTGGAATGTGTTACTGGTTAACATATTTTGAAAAAAAGTGGATATCAAACAAAATAAATTCAAATAGATGCAATTTGGAATTTTGGATGGTATAATTACAGAGTCTATCTATAATCCAAACCTATTCTAAGTTGTGCATGGCATTATTTTATTAATAATGCATGTCTTTATATTGTATTGGTATCAATTTAAAAATTGATTAAATATGATTCACGAAAACAAAAAGAAAATTCCGCTCAAAATTTTTGGCAACCGTTTCGAAACTACCTGGAAATTAGAGGATCAATTAACATTTGTAATATATGATATGATAAGTACAATGCAAATTTGATGAATTCAATTTAGTCTTCCCACTTTATTTTGAAAACGTGTTTTAGAATATATTATTGCTGGAGGAGAAATTTTTGTGAATCTTAATTGAGATTATAATTCTCAATTTTAAAAAATAATAAATAAAGAATAATAAACATGAGGTAATTTTAAAAGATTTAATATGATATAAAATTTTAACTATAATAAATTATACATATTTAAAGATAGGGAGATGCTCCCATAAAAACGTATAAAAGATTTTTTTTAAAAACACTTATGTGTCGTATTATTATTGGATATATTAATGAACCGGTTATTTTTTAATTTTTTAATAAATTAAAATAAAATCGATTTTTTTATAACAAGAACAATAAAATTAATTGTTATCAGATCCGGTCGAACCGACCAATTTATATAACTCACTAGATCATGTTCTTTTTGTTTTTTTTAAAACAAAAATCAGGAATATATTTGTCTTTTTTATCAAAAAATTTAAATATGATTTAGTTTAGATTGTGTAAATCAACAGAATCAAATCGGGTCTAATGCGAATAATTAGGTTTATTATTGTTGTATAATAAACTGATTTTGTTCTGATTTATTAAAACATAAATTATTAACCGATTAATAAAAATGTCTAATAATATTATAACACATGTAAACATCTTAAAAAAAAGATATTTTTAGTGTTTTTATGGAAGTGGTCTCCTTAAAGATATTAATACTAGCGTTTTATATTTTTCGTATTATACCAGCGTTTTATATTTTTCGTATTATACTTTTTTTTATTTATTATTTTGCAATAATTTGGATTTTTTTGCATTTGCGCAAATTTCACGTTACTGCAAAGTCTTGGTCTCGGCCATTTACAAATTAAAAATTAAAATACAAGAGAACTTCCTCTACTTTTCTCACAAGTCACAAAGCAAGACTCGGTTCTGATCTCCGAAAAGGGTTTCTGCAGTTTCAAGGGTATGTATGTGATTCTTCTCTTTGTTTATCGTATTTCGTAGATCTCTGGTAAAATTGAAATTAGCAAGCATAGCATAGCATTTTGACGAACTTTTAAAGTTGAATTGTTTGTTTGGTTTAGGAAAATTGATTATGGGTAGACCGAAAAATCCGATCTGGAATGAAGTTACTATAATAGAAGAAGAGAGAAAGTGGTTATGCAATCGCTGTGGCGAAAAATATGCAGGAGGCGCTACAAGAATTAATGAGCATCTGGGAAATACAAAAGGGGCGGGGAATATCACTTTGTGTCCTCGTCGTCACGACCTTGCTAATGAAGGAGTTAACAATTCTATGTTGCCTGGTTCAAGTAATCAAGTGGAAGCTCCAAATGAACTCGGTTTAAACAATGGTGTGTTGGCTGCTTCAAGTAATCAATTGGAAGATCCAAATCGATTGGATTCATTACCAGAACCAGGTACACAAATATTCTGTATCATTATGATTGCTTCTTGTGTATTACACATGTGCTTATGTCATAATAAAGACTTAGTAAGTCCACTTTTTAAGGCAAAATAGATTCTCCTAGAGTTCATTTTTACATTTATTGCGGGTTAAACTACTGAAACTGAAACTACACTCGAATTTTGGATATGCTGATTTTTGGATACGCGACAAAAACAATCTCGACAAAAAAAATCCAACAAAATGTTATAAAATACGACAAACGGAACCAACAATAATAATCTTTTTTTGTATAAGCTACAAATAATTTTTGTACTTTACAAATTGCATATTCATTTAATTCAAAATTTTATAAAAATATTTAAATAATTATTTAAAAAATTCGACCCTTAGATTTTTTTATTTATTAAGAATAAAATTATCTCATTTTTTTAATTATACTTATAAAAAATTATATCAAAATTTTTAATTTTTAAAATATTTTTATTTTAATATTAAATATTTTTGTCATATTTTAAAATACGTTAAGAATATTTTTTTCGTTAACAAAAGTAAAGTATTTTTGTCTGCGTTGAAAAAACAGTACAATTTTGATAGATTACCGTTTATTATTAACTAAAATACAAATACTAGTAGTAAAATCCTCCGTGTGTTTTGATATATTTGTCCTAAAAAGAAATATGTTTCAAAATAATTGTCGACTATGAACGTGAGTTAATTAAGTTGGTAATTGATTTGGTATTGCTTAAACAAGGTTTTGAACTTGCGGATCCTATGAATGCCTACCATGAAGAGGCTGAAGGTCATCCTAATACGATATCTGCTTGCTTTGACGGTCCAATATATCAAAATGATGCGGCCGGACCCAGCAATATGGTGGAAGGTATGTTACCTCCCTCCCTTGTTCTGGCTACCAAGAGCTTATAATAATCATCACGTGTTTGCTCCTTTCAATTATTATTTTGCAAATAAACAGGTTTGCCACATTCAGATGAGGTTCTGGAAAGTGATAACAGTGGTTTTGAAACTGACATTGAGAAACTACGTGAATTGGTTGATGAATTAACCGGCCGGGAAGAAGAAGTTAAAGAAAAACTGCAGTGGCTGGAGTATTGTGGCAAGAAGCATGAAAGGGAATCAGCCGATGATTGGTTAAAGAAAGCGGGAGACTTTAAAAAAGAAGCTCGTGACATAATTGACTCGTTCCCTCAGGATGCTTTGCAAGACCTTCAAACGAAAACAGATGATTTACGTTGCAGATTGGACTTGCTGGAGGATGCGAATGCGACACCTGTCTGCTGTGATGATGATGAGGATCTTATGGATGCATATTTCAAAAAGATGCAAGAACTTCTAAGGGATGACAATGTCTTTCTCATCGGTGTATGTGGAATGGGAGGAGTGGGAAAAACGTGGCTACTAACTTACTTCAGGAATCAAATAAGAAAGAACAAGAGTTTTAATTTTGAGAATGTGTTTTGGGTCACAGTATCCCAAGATTTTAGCATTCTTAAATTGCAAAACTCCATTGCCAAAAGGATAGGTGAAAAGCTTGATGATGATGATGAAATAACCGACAGGGCAGAAATTCTGTCATCTGCACTAGGGAAGATAGATAGATCAGTGCTAATCTTGGATGATGTTTGGAATTATGTTGATTTGCAGAAGGTGGAAATTCCGCTCAGAACAAATGGGATCAAATTGATTCTAACAAGTCGTTTAAAGCATGTGCTCAGACAAATGGATTGCCCAAAAGATAATTTAATAGAAATGAAACCTTTAATCAACGGCATATACACGGAAGAACAAAATTGGGAGTTATTTTTGCTAAAACTTGGATGTGATGGAGGGCCTGCAATTCTTTCCGGTGAAGTGGAAAATACTGCAAGATCTGTTGTAGAGATGTGTGAGGGCTTGCCACTTGGAATTACTGTGATGGCAAGATTGATGAAAGGGGTCAATGATGACAGTAATATCTGGAGATATACACTGAGCAAACTTGAAGATTCATCAATGGGAGAAGACATGGAAGAAGAGGTTATAAAGGTATTAAAACGAAGCTATGACCACCTGGCAGACAAGACTATTCAAAATTGTTTCTTGCAACATGCATTATACAGTGAGGTTTCAGATGAGGTGTTTATTATGAATCTCGTTGATGAAGGGTTAATACAATCAACGAGTAGTTTGGAAAAAATATTTGTCCAGGGGAAAGCAATAGTAGCTAAACTCAAGAGCCATTCATTGATAGATTGTTTGTGGGATTCTGATTCCAGTGATTTGCATATGCATGGCTTATTGAGGGAGATGGCAAGTCATATTTTGAAGGGAAGGTTCATGCTGAGATGTGGGAAAAGTTTACATAATATCCCTGAGATGCAGGAGTGGGCACCACTTTTGGAGAAAGTTTCATTGATGGACAACTATATACAAGAAATTCCAAAGGACACATCACCAGAGTGTCCGCAGTTGTCCACCTTGAACTTTAGTAAAAATATTATTACATATATTCCAGATTGTTTTTTCTACCGCATTAAAGCTCTGACTCTTCTTGATTTATCCTACAATGCAACCTTAACATCCTTGCCGAATTCATTGTCTAGTTTGAGCTGCCTTAAATCATTGTTGCTCGAAGGTTGTAAGTCATTGGAATCTGTGCCTCCATTGGGGAACTTGCAGGAGCTTTCAAGATTGGTTATTTCATGGACATCAATTAAGGAAGTACCTGATGGGTTGGAGGTACTGACCAAGTTGAGATGGCTTGATCTATCTCATAATAGCAAACTCTGTGTAGAATTGTCTGTGATATTTGGTTTGACTAACGTGCAATACCTTAATCTCTACAAAACATCTATAGCAGGAGAAGTAGAAATTGTGCGTGGCATGATGAGTAGGTTGGAATATTTTGTAGGCTCTTTTCAGGTAGCTAGGAACTTGGCTGATTTTGTGGAAAATATCCTCAACAGAGATGGTGGACTCAAATATTATAATATCGGTATCCGATCTTGGAATATCTTACGGAAACCAAACTTTACTGGGAGGAAAATGAAGATCATAACTGTCGAGGATTTCGAAGGATTTGAATTTTTGCTGCCAAATGACCTTGACCAATTGGATATAAGAAATAATAAACAGTGGAGCGGAGACTTATGTGGAGCTTTCTCATTCAAAGCTCCTTCATCACTGAGGGAGATAAAAGTGAGCGATTGCCCAAAATTGGAGAGATTGTGTTGTATGTCTGGTCGCCGTTCCTTCTACCAACATCTCCAAAACCTTCAATCTTTGGAGCTAGATGGATTGGAAAGACTAGACGCCATCTGGAGTGAAGAAGACGAATTCATAGGTTTGCCCAACTTGAGTCAATTGAAGATTTCGTATTGTGATAGGATAGAAAGGTTGATGGGAGCTGCGGCACTTGCAAAATTCCCAAAACTAGAGAGTATAGAAGTGCGTAGTTGTAAGTTAATGAAAGAGGTATTTGCAACGGGGTTGAGCGAGGATGATCCTGATTTCACAATTACGTTCCCCAACTCATTCAAGCGGTTGACTTTATCGTTCCTGCCAGAATTGGTGAGTGTGTGCGGCAGCATTATAGTCTCTGAATCCCCTCCAGAAGTTACGGCCTCCTTCTGTCGACAACTAAGACAGCCCCACCTTCGGCACAAGCAATCTCCTTCAGCCCCTGAGTCTAATATTAAAATACAATATCCTTATGGTTGAATGTGTAATGTCAATTAGTACCTATGAACACTACTTTAATTTGCTTTCTCCAAAATGCTATTCACTTCCATTGTCCTAACTTCTTACTTTTTCATCAAATAATCAATTCCTCGTTTCTTTTGCAAATACAGCTTTTTTTTATTCACTCTCTTTGGGAAACGAGATATTTTTGTTTTATTTTTACAGAAAAGTACTTAACGTACTGGGATTCAATCAGAACAATGGAACCTTTTGCTACATGTACATTACATCAAAACTTGAACGTATAGCCATATTTTCTCTCATGCATATGCACATAATGAATGTAAAATTTATACTACTGTCCTGTTGAATTTTCTTTCTCAGTTTTTGGGTACGTATCAATCTTCATCTTCTAATTGTACAAAAGCTATTCTCTTCCGTTGCTGTTATTGATGATTAATTTTCTCTTGGTTATATTTGCCAAATGGGTCTGTATTGGTTTTATTTTTATTTTTTCTTCCCCTTTTTTTCCCGACCCAACTAAAAAAATGTTAAAATCCTTATCAATACCCTTTTCCACTAATCCAAACATTTATCAGATTTGAATAAGAACACTTGTTAAATGAAAGATAACAGACTATAACAAATTCTATTGATGCCGTAAAAAGAAATTTTGCATTAAAAAAGTAGTGCGATATTAATAATTAACTAGAAGCTAGCAAATTAGTCACTAAGAGTACAAATTGTAAACACACAAACACAAAACAAAATACAGAAATTGGAGTAGTTAACTAGCCACTTTTCTTAATAACTAAGGAAAAAAACTAGACTTACCCACTTGATTGAATTGTCAATTTACAAACTAAACCATCACACTAAAGCCACCACACACACAAGCACCAAATACATAACAAGAAAAGGGTAAATCCGTAAATAACAAAATCATCCACTCTGCATTCTGACGATCATTGTCTGAGGAAATTTGCTGATTAACTCAAAGACACAAACATCACCAACCTCTAAATTGTTCTCTCTTCTAAATCTGAGCCACCCACTTTGCAATTTATGTTTGCGATATCTGGCCCTTCCTCTCCAAGTTTTGTAGCACACAGTCCAAGCTCTGTTACCCACAATCATACGAATCGGTCCTTCCTCCAAATGCTTCCTTGCAAACGTTGCTGGTATTGCCTACAAAAACGTTACATGTTTTCCAATGATTAATGTGGTTTGTTTCAAATGAGTGAAACACAACATAACACCAAACAACAATCCATAAACTACTTACCACGCATCTTGACTCAACATATGATTCTTGAATTCGAATCTTGAAACTGGGATTCCTATTGCTCCCATTAACTTCAATGATCAAAATAGATTAATATGGAAAAGACATATACTAATTAAAAATGATAAATAATATGGTGAAACAAAGTGAAAGCTTGATCCAATTTTATATTTGAACCATACAATATAATCAAATACCAAAACATTATATAGATAATCACAAAAGAGTCGTTTTGTTTTGATCTTGAATATTAAAGTAAAAGATTAAGATAATAATTTCTTTTTAAGTTATGAACTAGCTCTTATTATATTTTACCTATGTTGGTCTTCTTTCTCTTGAAGTGTTCTTGAACAAACTCATAATGATGATATTCTTCATCACAATAATCTTCAGCAAAATCATCATCACCATCTTCATCATCATCATCATCATCATCATTATCATCATCATCATCATCATCATCGCTCTCAGTTTCATCAACATCTTTGTTATTCTCAACATCATACTCATCAAAATTATAATAAGCTACCCTTAAACCAGTGGTATCATATACTTTGACTTCAAAACTAGACCTTCCATTGTAGTCAAAAGTCAACAACCACTCATAACTCAAACCACACAACTCCACAACCTTTTCCCAACCTTGTTCCAACCAAATATTTTCTCCTCTTTTGGTCCACATCACTTTCCTCTCAACACTACCACAAGGTAATACCAATTTTATAGGATTTGACATTCTTTTCCAATATTCATTTGCACATTTAGGAATCATCTATAACAATAAAATAAAAATAAACATAGTTAATAACTATATATGTAACCATTCACATACATAGGAGATAATTAATTGGAATCTATTTCTTATCAGTTATGCATATGTAACTTCAGAATGTTTAAAGTATCATGTTTAAGAAATTTTAAAACATGATTTTGCACATGATAACAACAATTATAATTAAATCAACATAATATTCAAGCTTATAAAAGTGCAATTAACCCTAACAATATTTAAATTAAAAAAAAGAATAGAAATTACCAGCTTTTGGTAAAACTTGTTGTGAGCAAGAATCTGAAAGAAACATATTTGATGATGAGGAGACATTATCTCAGAATCCTTCATAGGATATATTTTGACTTCAAAGCAAGACCATCCTTTATAATCAAAAGTCAAAAACTGAGAATATTCTAAGCCAAAATCCTTCACAACTTGTTCCCAACCTTCTTCCAACCAAATTTCACCTTCATTCTTTTGAATCCAATATACTCTTTGTTTAAGAGTGTTTGGTAGCTTTAACACTATAGGATTTGATACTCCTCTCCAATATTCTTTCACAAAAACTTTAGGAATTTTCTGTAACCAAAGCAAGCATGTTAATAATAACTAATTAATATTATCTATATATTATGAAAAGAAAGAAAAAGAAAAAGAAAACTTACCAACTCATGCTTAAAGCTTTGAACAAGAACTTTAAAGAAACCTCTTTCATGTAAAGGCATTGTGAGTAGTTAAAAAGAAGAAGTAAAAGAAGCTAGGTTGAAGAAGAAGAAGAAGATCCAGAAGATGAAGAAGAAGATCCAAATCTTTTCTCTTTGCTTTAATTTTCTCTCATTCTTTTTTTGCTTTATAACTACTTAGCATTCTGAAGTATATATAAAATTCTGGTAATAGAAAGTTGGTTATATATTTCATGCATAATATAAATAAATAAATACTATAAAATCAATTAATTAATAAACAAAAATTTACATGAGATCCGATTCTGTTGTACTATCTTATCTGATCTTCTGTGCCCTTTCCATTTTAGGGTTATCTTGTTTTTTTGTTCCAATCTTTGAATTTTTCCTTTTTCTTTGTTGGTGTATATAATGTTATTATTGTACTACTCTGCACCTGTAACTACCCTAAATAACACACTACATGCATGCTATGTATTCAAAACAAAAAAGAAGACTAGCCAACTAGTGTGATGAGTTTGTTGAGAAATTAATCAATTATTCAAATAAATTAATAGTTCTGTCTCATTCTGAAATTAAATACTTGGCTTTTATGATCGGTGTCTGTGGACACTGTACAATGTAACTACTGAGTACTAACAGTACTACTCTTTTTTCCCTCACTATCTAAATCTAGCTAAGTTGCACTAAGTTTAGGTTAACCTTCGCTTAATAATTATTAATTAGAGCACAAGATATCATATCATATCATATATATTATGGAAAATAAAATGGGTTGTTTTATCTATCTCTTATTATCCTTGAGATTTGATTTAAACTCACAAGATTATCCATATCATATACAACCAGCTTATTAATTTCTACTTAGGCAATCCTAATTTCCTTTAAATTTTAAATATAAAGTAATTAAAAATTAATTAATTGATTCTAATTTATTTTTAATTTTAATTTAATTTCATTGTACACATTATATACTACATATATTGGCTCCTCATATTTTTTCTGCTCTTTTTGTCCCTCATTTATTTATATGAACATTTTGTTTAAATCTCTTTCATGTTAGAAAGCGGAATTTGCGAATAAAACCAAAAAGTTTATACAATTGACACAAATAAATATCAAATATTTTATTAAAAAAATATGCTATAATAAAATTATAAAATTGGATATCACTTTATCCTAACTAAATTTTTGACACAGAAATACAAAATAATAATTTATTATACTCTTACCAAAATCAAGTCTTGATATACCTCTAAAATATCAAATTATATAGTATAAATATTCAATCTAAAATATAAAAAATATCAAATATATAAAATTAATCTTTTCTAACTAAAAGAGTGACAAACGATTTAGCATACAAAATAAATATACAAATACAACACATACAAAAAAAATCTTACAACTTTTTCTCTAAACTGACTACATTTTAACTTTTATCATCATATCAAACTAAGCCAATTAAACCACCTATTTATATTTTCAAAAAAACACCACTAATATGATCATACAAATTGTATATTGTTGACCATAAGTATTAGTCAAATCTTTCATATATATATATCACAATATGAAATGTATGTGTGGCTAGACATTAACAACTTAATTTCATAATTATTCTAAATTTTTTTTAACAATTCAAATTGATTTTGATTTTGATTTTCTCACGTTTCAGTTCCCCCCTAACATAATTAATAAACAATATTTTTTTACCGTAAAAAGTAAAATAAAATGCAGGTGGTATTTGGCATTTGGCTGTAAAGTTTCCAAATGGTAGTAACCAATTGAATGAGAAAGTGACAACCTCACAAGTCACAACAAAGGAGTGAAGCTTTCTCCCTTCTTTAATTTTCTTCCTTGATTTTTTTAGTACAGAATCTGTTGTCTTTTTTGGTCTTTTATTTATTTATTCTCATTTCTTTCTTTCTACAGAACTTTACAATAAAGACTATGAATATTTGCATTGATATCTTATATAAAGACTTTACACTATTACATTACTTGCTTCTCACTACTACCTAGCTCTCTCTCTTCCATCTTCATTCTCTCTCCAACTTGAGGTATGCGCTAATCTTAATATAATCTTAATCAAGAAAAAGATATATAAACTTGTTTTTTTTATTCAATCTTATACATCCTATTTCTCAAAAAAAAAAAATATACATTTTATAACTAGTTCTGTTTTTATTCACTCTCTTTTTTTCCTTTATTTTAGACAGAGAAGAAATGGCTTTTGTGTACTTGTTGCTGGGATTTTCATGAAATTAGAAAAGAAACAAAACACATGTACATCTAACTAATAGTAAAAAATGGGTTACTATGTAACAAGACTCAAATATATTTTTTTGTTTGTTTCCTTGTCAAAATATATAATATTCAAGAACTAATTAATTATATGCTTACTGATTTTTATTATTGTTGCATTTTATTTGTTTAGTAAAAACTAAAAAGTGTGTTATATCTTATATAGATTCAATTTTCATCTATGGCTTTTAATCAACAAGGAGAACCCACTAATAGTGTTGTTAGTTTCTTCAAGATCATTTGTCGTTGGCATATTCGAGATGAAAAGATTGTAAGTTCTTATAATTCCTTTTACTTAATTATATCATTATCACATATATAATATATCTCTTGTTAGTTACTCATCTTTTATTTACCTATTTTTTTTATAACCAAATTCAATTCAACTTTCTCTTCTTTCTTTTTTTCCTTTTTATAGTCGTTCATGCTAAACTTTTAGTTCAGAAAAAATTGTAAACTATGACTACTTACCATTTAATAAATATATGGTGCATTATTTTTTATTTATGCTTATCTTCAAAGATTTTTTGTTATTATGATATATATTCAATGACATTTAATTTGAACGAACAGAGTAAAAAAAAAGTGATAAACTTATTGCTTATAAGAAAAAGCTAAGGGGATTTTATTATGACTGTGCTTAAAGTTGTTTATTTGAAAAAAAATTAATAATTTGAATTTCCCATGTTTAACATTTATCCAATATAAATACGAGTAGTTATTTAATTATTAATTATTGATTATCCAAAAAAATTAATAAAATTTGCTTGTCCCTCTAAACATTTTTCATTCTCAAGATTGAGAATTTTCAAGATTTAACATTTATCCGATATAAATATTAGTTACTTATCATTAATTATTAATTACTAGTTACTACACCATTAATATGAATTCAATAATCATATGAAGTATATCTTTAACAATTAACTCCTAGCTATAAGCTCTATGTAATCTGTTTTGGAACAAAAAAATTCAATTTATAGAAATATATATTATCAATAATTAAGAATGGTTAATTATGTTGTTCTTCAATAATTGACAGAAGCTTCCAACGGAATTCACAAACAAATGTGGATTGAAACTCCCAAATCCGGTGATTCTGAAAGTTGTAAATGGCAACCAAAAGAAAGTGCATTGGACCAACATTAATGGTTCCATTTGGTTTATTGGGAAGGAATGGAAAGAGTTTCTTGAGCACTACTCTGTCTCCCATGGCCACCTTTTGTTGTTCAAATATTGTCTTGATGCTTCATATTTTAGGGTTCAAATATTTGACAACACTACTCTTGAAATTGATTACCCTTCCCCTGAACTCAATTATGCTGATTATGATGATGATGATTTTGATTTTGATGATGATGGTGATGGTGATGGTGATGATGATGTTATGAAAGTTCACTATGATCAATATCAATTCAAAGGTATATTACTAATATTATATATGATTTTCAATTCATATCTTTTATGTCAAGCTATAATTTTATTTTATATTTTATGGTTTAAAAAATTTTTAATCTTTTTAAAATATATGTTTTTTCATTTTTGTTCTTAGTTTGTTTAGTTAAATATTGACATGATTTAAAATAAATTTTTTAAATATTTATAGACCAAATTATATCAAAATAAAAAATCATATATTTTTAATGCAATATAATTAAAATCATATATTTAAGTTTATATTTTAATTCTTATTACCAATGCCCTTTCACTAATCTACTAATATGTAGAGAAAAATAAGGGTATTGCTGATGCTATAAAGAGTAGAGACAGACAAGAGAGACAAGATGGTAACCCCAATTTTGAGGTTGTCATGAGGGATTCATATATCAATGGAGGAAGATGCATGGTAAGTAATTAAGATAATTAATAATATAGTCACATTATTAAAAAAAATCAACTATGAAATTGTAACTCTTAACACTATTAATACATTGAAATTAATTTTTTTTTAAGTATATATACTAATGCCATACTAACATATCACTATTAATTTTTTTTTTTTGGGGAATAATAATAATTTAGGCCATACCATCTAATTTTGCAAGGAAGTACATGAAGGAAGGAGGGTACCTACTAAGAGTGGAGGATGGGAGGGCATGGAAAGTGATGTTTAAGACTTGGAGTGGAGATGGGGTACCTTACAAGAAGTACAAATTGCAAAAGGGTTGGGCCAAGTTTAGCCAAGGAAACAAGTTACAAAAGGATGATGTTTGTGTCTTTGAGCTTCTTTACAACAACAATTCTAATGGTAGCTCCACTACCATACCAACCTTCAATGTTCTAATTCACCGGAACCACATTGGTAGCAGCTATTCACCATGATGATGCCCTAAGCTAGTTTATTGTCTATATTGGGTTGTGTGTTATATATATGACTTATTATGATGCTACTATTATTATAGTTTGCTGGTTTTGTTTTGCTTTGATAATACTATATTGTTATGTTTAAGTTATTAATTATAGTCAACTTAATTATATATATAACATATTAGCTTTGTATTAATAAGCATGTTAGTAATATATAATTATATACAATGTGTATATATTAATTATTATATATATATATAGGACCAGCTAGCTAGGTAGGTATTGCCAGAGAAGGAAAAAAAACAAGCAAAAGAAGCTAGCAGCAAAAGAGTAAAAGGTTTTAATAAAAAAAGATCATATAAACTGACAAATGGAAACAATGGTGCAGAAGATACTATTATGGTACAAGAGAATCGGATCATGTACTAATGTTGGAGGATATGAAAGAACTAAAAAAAGGAAGAAATAAAGAAAGGAGAGGACATTGGGAAAGAGGACTACTACTAATATCAATTCAATTCTGTTTAGTTATCAATATCAATTTATACATTGCAACACATACATTTTTCCAAGGGAGACATGATGCATAACATATAATACGGACATGAAATCCATCCTGTTATTGCTAATGTAATTAGTATTATTATTATTAGCGTATTAATTTTTTTATATAAAGTATATTTTTTGTTTGAAACTATTCTTTTAACCAACAATTTTAATAAAATAGTGGATGAACAAACA
Organism: Arachis stenosperma; assembly: GCF_014773155.1. Classification (NCBI taxonomy): domain Eukaryota; kingdom Viridiplantae; phylum Streptophyta; class Magnoliopsida; order Fabales; family Fabaceae; genus Arachis; species Arachis stenosperma. The sequence goes on along the minus strand of NC_080386.1, from coordinate 133,341,139 downwards.
TTAACAATTTAAATTGTTACGGTAAAAAGAGCAAGACAAATTTAAAAGAGAATAATATATTAACTAATCATTAATTAAAAATTAATTTAGTCACCAAAAAAAATTAATTCTCGTTATTTTTCTATAAAAAATTATTCCTATAATTTACCCCAAAGTTTAAAATGTAATAATATCTGAAGTAAATGAAATTTGGTTGGTTTAGTAGTTAGTTAATTAATCTACTTAAATAAATGTCGGGAATTTAAATTCGACCTTGTGCATGTAATAACCCATTAGTAAATATGAAATTCTTACATAGAACTCCAATCCGCAACGGGTTAGAAATACCGTGGGAAAAAAATTACTTGTAAAGCAAAATCTACTTAATTCATTAATTATAATAATAATTAATAAATATTAAATAAGACAAATTTTAACTATTTTTGACGTTTTTTTTTAGTTATCAAATATTTTCCTATAAAAAAATTCCTCTCTTATTCTTCTATCTTGCTTTTTTGTATAATGCAATCCAACTCAGTTAGGAATTTTTAAATTCAAACCAATCTAAATTATATTTTTCATTCGATTTAATTTAAATTAAAAATTAATTAAAATCGCACTAATTTAAATTTAATTAAATTTTATTTTTTGGCAAATCATATGAATTTGATCAAAATTCAAATTTACATATTTGTCAAAACTAATCAAATTCAATTCAAATGCACAATATACTATAATATTATTATTTTATTATTATATTTAAAATTTAAAAAATATAATATATTCAATTTATTATACTTTTTATATTATTCATGTATTATTATTATTTAGTAAATATTATATAAATTTAAAATAATTTTTTTAATTAACATATAATTTTATTTTTATTATTATGTAATTATTAGTTTTTTAAAATATTATTAAAAGTTGTTATATATATTTATTTTTTTATTTAAAAAACGCAAATCTAATAATCTAAAAGTCTAAAACAGCTTGAAATGAGATCGAATTTTCTCTAAAAAATTATTCTATCCAAATCAAACCACGAATATACTAACTGCAGTGGTGCTTGAGTGAAATACACTTGTACTTATGCAGAACCTAACAACCTCATTTTTTTCTATTACGTCTACTTTTTTTTTTATGTGAGACTTGTTAATAATTCCCTTAATTATAGGCTATTTTGAGCTAATTTTGTGTTGTTTTTCAATTTCTTTTTCGTTCTAATAATTAGTGCCAAACTATAAAAAAATATGGATTTTATTTAAACTCTGTTTTCTTAATTTGAAGCGCTATAAATATTGCAAGTTGTCCTTACTCCTTACGACAAAAGGCTACAATGCCATGGGAGGAAATTTATAAAGGAAGCAACAAATTTGGCAAGTTAGCATGGCTGGCCACGCTATTAAATATAAGATTGGTCAACGATGACATTTGGAATTTTGGATTTTGCTTAAGTATAAAATTTGTTACAAATTTACTTTTTATATTAAATTTTAAATATTTAAAATTTATTATTTTTTATAATTTTAAATTAAATATTAACTGTTTAATTTTTTTTTAAATATTATACACCAAACTTTTAGATCCCATAACAAATACCCTTTAAAAATGCTTTCTTCCAATTTTCTTTCAATTGTTTTTTTGAGTTTCATCATGAGTGGCCTTCATGTGCACATTTGTGTTTCAAGTAACAAATTTGGAAAAATAAAATTGAATTTTGGACGCTTCATTAATTTAATTTAATTTATTTTTTAGTATTGTATGATATCCTCAAACGCCAATTCAAAATGGAGAGGACAGATATTGGTTTGGGAAGCCATCGCAAAAGGACATGGTCAATTCAGTTGGCACTAGTGCTAACTGCTAACAATCTGTTATTGGTGAAATAATACAAAAAAATTTAAATAAAAAAATTTAAAAAAAGGGAAAAGAAAAATGCTTGAAATGCAATTGGTGAACTCCATCCAAAAGACCAAAACTAAAATTAAATTAGATTAGATTAATATAAAACTATCCAGTAGAATGTTTACTGTATGTATGTTGATTGACACATATATTAAAAAAGATCAATTCAGCTTGATGATACGGAAGGAATGTTGCAAATTAGAAATTTTGAATCATGACTTTTTCAATTTTTGTATTGGGTTAATACTCAAATTCGTCCCCGAAAGATTACACGATCTTCATTATCGTCCCCGAATGATTTTTTTAATCAAATTAGTCCCTGAAAGTTAACGAATAAGTCAAATTAGTCCTTCTGTCAGATGGGCGATGACGTGGCACGTTAAGTGCCACGTGGCATGATGACATGGTACGCCACGTGGCAGGTCAACGCTACGGTCAACGCCACGTGGCAAGTCAGCGATACGTGGCACGCCACGTGGCAGGTCAGTGCCACGTGGCATGTCAGTGACACGTGGCATACCCGTGACATGCCACGTGTCACTTGACATGTACAAAAGATTTTTATAGTCAAAATAGTCCTTGAAAGTCTAGGATTAAGTCATTTTCATCCTTCAAATTTTAAAAATTAGTCAAACTAGTCCTTATATAATTTTTTTTTATTTTTTTCATAATATTAAATTTGAAATATTTTTTGATACTACTAATTTTAATAGAAATATAATTGACAAACAAAACATTAGTAATTGTATCTTTTCTTCTTAAAATTTTTTCAATAAATATCTCTCTCTTTTAATTCTTCTCAAAATCTCTCTTATTCTTTTCTATTTTAAAACATTTTTCTTACAGATATTTTGCTGCAGTATATATATATACTCAAAATTGAAATGTATGTATTTATTAACCTAAACAAAATTATATACTCGAAATCAAAATTTATGTATATTAAGCTAAACAAAACCCTGAAAACCCTACCCGGTTCCCCTGACCCGGTACACACTAGTGCACCTAACCCTCCAGCAGTAGTAGCTGCAAACCTAATGAAGAAAAGAAAGAAAGGGGAAGCAGGGGAGGGGTTCCATGGAAGTAGAGTGAGGGAGAAGGAGGAAAGGCAGCGCGGTGGGTGTCACTGCCACCGTCGCCGCCATTGCCGTCCGTCCATGGAGCCTTGTGTCGGGGCGGAGGAGAGGAGGAGGGAGCTTGCCGTCGCGTCACCACGTCGCCATCGAACTCGCTGCCGGCGAGCACGAAGAGAGAGATCGGATAGAGAGAGAGAGAGAGAAGACTTACGAGGGAGTCACCGCAGGAAGGAGTTCGCCGTCGCGTCCCGTTGCCTGCGCCGCCGTCATTCATCCTCTCTGCTGTCCGACGCCGTCGCCGTTCGCGAAGAAGAGAGGGAGCTCGCGTTGCCATTAGATCCGCCATTCCTCACTGTTTCTGTCGCCGCCGTCAGTGCCTTGCTGCTGCCGCCGCTGCCGCGGGGAGCTACGCCTCTATGTTTCTGGCCACCGGAAAACCTCGTCGCCGTCGCCGAAAAAACTCTGCCGGTAAGGGTTTATGTTGGTCTTCGTTTCATTTGGGTTTTCGGAAGCTTCATTGTCGCTGTATGTTAGTTTCAGCTATCGTCGCCGGAGATCTGGTCGCCGCCGCCACTAGAGGTGGTTACCGGAGCTGCTGCTAAGCCGGTTCAATGAACGCTGCTGGTTCGTTTTCATAGTTAGGTATTTGAATGATTTTACAATCTGAAAGTTGAGTTTTTGTTTATTGGAAACTGATTTGGTCTTGAACTTATTGAAAAAAATTATATAAGGACTAGTTTGACTAATTTTTAAAATTTGAAGGATGAAAATGACTTACATTTGGATTTTCAAGGACTATTTTGACTATAAAAATCTTTTGTACATGTCAAGTGACACGTGGCATGTCACGGGTATACCACGTGTCACTGACATGCCACGTGGCATTGACCTGCCACGTGGCGTGCCACGTATCGCTGACTTGCCACGTGGCGTTGACCTTAGCGTTGACCTGCCACGTGGCGTGCCGTGTCATCATGCCACGTGGCACTTAACGTGCCACGTCATCGCCCATCTGACAGAAGGACTAATTTGACTTATTCGTTAACTTTCAGGGACTAATTTGATTAAAAAAATCATTCGGGGACGAAAATGAAGATCGCGTAATCTTTCGGGGACGAATTTGAGTATTAACCCTTTTTGTATTTGATAGACTTGCGAGTTCTAATTTTTCTGTCAATTCAATTTGGTGGCATGAAAAATCGCAAATTAGAGGTCATGTGTTCGAACTATAACTTTCTCAACTTTTGTATTTTCTAGCATGTTAGAGCACATGGACATGCAGGACACGTGGAGCGCCTGGTGCATAGCTGGACCCGCGTGATTTAAAGTATGGTAGACCTACGAACTCTGTTGCGAACCGATCGATTTTCAGTGAGTTTCACTGTTGTTAACCGGTTCTAAGACTAATTCGATCTAACATTTAAATTAGGGGTGTGCATGGTTTGATTTGGTTTGGTTTCGAATATTTTTAAAAGATAATTTTGGGTGATTTTATTGGATTTAAGTCGGGTAAGAGTCTCAAAAATAGACTCGGTCATTATTTTGGATTGGGACCAGACCATAGTTCGGGTCATTCGAATTCGGTCCAGTGACTCAGTCATCATACACAATTAATATTTTATAATATTAGTGATGGATGATGGTTATTTTTATGTAGAATTTAAGTATTGTAAACCTTAATATTTTGTGTTATTAGTCATTATAAGACTATAAGTAAATGTTTTATGTTTAAAAGGCATAAGATTAACTAGACTAATGCATAATATTGTGTTATTTGTATTGATTTAAATATTTGGTGTTATTAGACAATATTAATATTGATTGTGGTTATGCTTTAATTTTAGAGAAGGGTTAGTTCTTATTATATTTTATAAGTGAATTTTATCATGTCAAATAATGGTTGGATTTTTGAAAATTTGGATATTTTCACATGTTAATTTACAAGAAGGTAATGTTAACGACCCGATTTTCACACAATTTTTGTTCGATATAATCGTGACCCGAAAGTGTGTAAATTTCTTTGGGTATATGCCAAATTCAAGTCTAACAAATAAGTTTGGTATATATTTTGGTTCAAATATAAGTCACATCAAATCCGATTTTACTCCTCTCATAAACACTTCTAATTTAAACCGAATTGGTCAAACTATTAATTCTCCAATTTTCGGTCAATTTAACTTGGTGGCATGGAAGGAATGTTGCAAATTGGAGATTGTGTGTTTGAACCATGACTTTCTTAATTTTTGTATTTTATAGCATACTAAAACACATGAATATACAAAGCATGTGGTACGTTGGAGTAGGGGTGACAATAGGTAGCTACGGATTGAGAATATAATAAATATATCAATTCTAATCCTACATGTTTTTAATTTACGGATATCTCTTATTCTATTCGCGGATTACTAAAAGGATGTAATATTATTATATAATTTGATGATAATTTAAAATAGAATTGATTTTTATGTAAAAAAAAATATTAAATTATTAATTAATAATTTTTTTAGTGACTAAAAATATTTTGTATTTAATAAGAGATTTTTGGTTCAATATTTACTGAAAATATATTTTTATATAAGTATATAATATATCTAGAATACGAATTAGTCGAATAAAATTGAGGAAAATTAGACCACCGGTTTTTTATTTTTCGGTCAAAATGACCGGTCCATTATGGTTCTGATAAGACCGACTAAAGGAACTATTCAGTAGAAAAAATCTAATATTTTAAAAAAGGCTGGGGAAGTATAAATTCATTAATTTGGTTCAAAACGGTGGCGGGAAACACTTATTTTGTGTACCTGAGACGGGAATCACGTTCCATCTTCTATTTCCCTTCTTCGTGCTCTGCAATACCGAAAGAAAACGAGCTTCGAGTTCGAGATCCATCTAACAAATCGCTTCTTCTTTCTCTGATGCTTAGTTCTCAGTTCTCATGGATATGCACCTCAGTGATTCAACTACTTCAGCTCCATCGCATGCCACGTTATCCGGTACCGATCTTTTGTTTTCTTAATCACCTGAAAAACACTGTAACCGTCACAATTTCGTTTCCAGATACGAATGCTCTGCTTATCGATTTAGTTCTTCTTTTTTTTTTTTGAATATTCTTAGTTTTTGGTTTTCCTTAGCGATTGCTTGATCCGAGAGAAAACTAATCGTGTTTTGTTTTGCTTGGATTCCGTTTGTTAGCATTACGAATCCTATTACATCGAGGATATGGAACCGATCTAATGCTAGCTGATACAGTAGTAAAATTAGTAGTAATGAGGCTTTGATTTACTAATAACAAGATGAAATGAGAAGAGTAGGTTCATGCGATTCTCTTTCTCTTCTTTCGATTTGATCTGATTTCGGTGTAGGAACAACTTCATGTGTATCGGCAGAAGAAAATTTCAAAATAAAAATGAATTTCGTGTTTTAGGGATCTATTGCTTTTATTCGTCGATCTGTTTTCACACTTCGAATACGATAAACAATTTTTGAAGTGGTTTTGATTCACTACAATTCATCGAATAATCAGACTGGTTTGTATTCACAGAATCACAGGGAATAAGAGAGTGACAAGTTTAACTTCCCTTATAACTGCCTAAGTAGCTTGTACAAAACTAACAATTCGTAATTATCATAAATTAATTATGGACTATGGTGCAACAAATCTAGCTATAGCATGGATTGATTTATGGCATATGAGAATATTTTAGGTACCGGTAATGGCGTTTTCAAGAGAATGCTTATGTACTGGTAGAGCTGCTTGTTAACCTGCAACCGTAGATTAAAAGTATATTATAATGCTTCTGAATTCCGATAATTATCTATTTGTTTTAGCTTCTTAAGTATGCACTGTCTTAACCCTGTATTGAGTAATTACAGCTCGATACAGGCAATTATAGCATCGCATGTTTGTTTTTATGTTTATTTTTCGTGCTTAAATGTTTAATCACAGAAAATTGCATCCGACACTATATAATGAGTCTTCCATTATGTATTACTGCAGGCACAGGGGGAGTCTGTTTGATGAGAAATGTATTTGAAAGGGGAACGACATCCATCTGTTATCAACTTCATCTCCACTTTCCTCTCTGCAAATTCTTTTCACCTTAATTTTGTCCCTATTGCTCCAGTAATTTGCAGATTCTGTGTTCTTTTAATGTTTATTTCAAATACTGACTCTCCACTAATTTTGAGAAGCTTATTTACAGGACTTCATTTTCAATTGTGGGGGTTCGTCTGTAGCATTTGTTTTTGTGACTAACTGGGATTGCAACAACGTGTCTCTGATCTTCAGCAGGTAATTGGAGCTGTTGGTTTTCTAGTCTTTAGTTGGGACTTTGTTATCTATTTCATAAAGAGATTTTCGAGTCTTATGTTAGATTCAATTCTTCTCATGCAGAGTTCAGAAATTGAGAACACAATTTGCACGTTTTTATGTTATCATCACACTCCCAGCTAAACAGCAAATCGATTCATTTATTCAGTCATACTTGAAGTGAGTTAAATACGTTGCTTTTATTTTGTTCTGATTGATCATTTGCTATGTAGAATTCATCTGGAGGTAAAAACTGAAACTTAGTACCAACTTTGATGTGTCGTTCCAATTGACATTTCTTATATTAAAAATAATTACAGTATACAAGCAGCAGAAAATTGGAGAGAAACTGAAAGCTGAGGTCAGTTGTGCGAAGTGCATACAATAATTAGCTTCCAGGACTACTTAAGAATTAAACTTAAATATTGAATGCATGAACTTTTATTATGGTTATAAAGAAGAAGCAATCGGTGCAAGGAATGAACTTTTACCGTAAAGTGGTTACTTCGATTCCAGGCATTGACAATCATGACGCAAATGGGGTAAATCATTTTATTATGAAGCAACTTCTCATTTTAGTTTTCGTGATTTTTCATGCCTAAACCTAACAGTGTTAAAGCTCAGGATTCTCGATTATATAGATGTTTAAACTCTGGAGTATCTTTCTCTAACAATAGCTATATCACCTAATATTTGACTTAAATGTGAAATGAAACCATGATAAGCATATGCATATAGGCATAGCTTGAGTTATTTTGTCATTCTGGTCGCTCAATTCAGCTTAGTCAAGCTATTGGTTCTGTTCAAGCAATTGCCAAGGCATCAAAAGACCAAATTCTGGAGAACACAGACCTTTCTGCTGAGAAGGCAGAGATGATTTCAAGGTTTCTGAGGGACCCCAAGCTTTACTCTTCTCCCAAGATCACCTGATGGCGCAAAAACAATGGAATCCGGCAGGTCGGGATCTTTTGTTTTCTCCCACAACAACAATAAATAATAATGTAAAGTGAGTATCTCCTTCTAATTCCTTTATCCGGTTAGCTTCACTTAGAATAGTTCTCGTATTCGTAGTTTCAAATTAACGACTTGGAAACCTTCCAGATAAACAGTATTCAAATCTCATCATACCGTTGTTGTCTGTACTGCAATAAGTTTCATGACTCTCATCTCATGTTCTTATATGTAGGGAAAAAGTTAAAAATATAGCACTAGTTTTTTTTCACCGGTTATTTACTTATTTTACGTTTTATTATTATTATTATTATTATTATTATTATTATTATTATTATTATTATTATTATTATTATTATTTATCTAGCTACTTCCCTAAAGACTATAAGTTGAATAACTGAATATAATTCCTTTCAAAATGTTTTTCAATCAAACTTGAGTGCCATTATTTGGGTGATTGAATGCATGTTTCTCTCAAGGGAAGGAAGGATCAGCACATTTTTATTTTAACAATACTAAATTATATTTGAGAGTTTAATCCTCTTAAATGAGATTTCCTAATTGACACATGCAAATTCGTTGTGTATATATATAAATTATATTATTTCAATTTACATTTCTTTGTATATACTAAAATAATTCAAGTAACAAAATATATAATAAAAATCATAAAATTATGGAAGTAGTATATTATATAGACAATGATTAATGCACTTTTGGAGATTTTGTCAAAAGATTATTAAGAGTTTGTTTAGGGGTTATTAAGTTGTTAAATTTTTTTTTTATTGTTATTCAACTTGTTCCGATGCCATTAACTTGTTAAAAAAATATTTTTTTTTACTTTTTAATGTATTTGATAAATTTTAGTAGTAAAAATAAAAAAGTTTAAAAAAAAAAAAAAAATTTTTACAAGTTACAATTTATATCTTTTTTATGGATATTTTTTACTTTTAAAAAAAATATATTTAAGTATTTAACATAATAAATTAAAAATATTTTTATATTATTATACTTAAACATAATTATTAAATAAAAAAATTATATGAAATATTCAAATAAAATTACTTTATCTTTTTAAAAAATCACTTATAAAAAGATTTTTAGTATAAACTCACCCAAACAAACTCAGTAAGTTATTAAAAAAAAATTCAATAAAAAATATTTTCTTTTTAAATCAATCTCTAAGAATTTTTCAGTTGGTTATTTTAGTTTTAAACAAATTTTACTCATCAAATCGTTATTTAAACTTTTATTTTTTGTTAGAGAAATTTTTAAAAAAATCTTTTGGTGTCTTAAAAACTTTGTTGGCGTCGCCCGGACTCGAACCGGAGACCTTCAGTGTGTTAGACTGACGTGATAACCAACTACACCACGACACCAGACATTTGTTAAACTAATTAGTTTATACATCATATCATTCATCTTTATAAAGCCATATTAGAAAAAATTTTAAAATTTTAGATACTATCTTTTATTAATACTAACAAAGAATAATTTGTATAATTCTTTTATCAAAATTTGTCTAATAAAATAAAAGGTTAAGGATTGTTTTGATGATTAAAATTTATTAAGAATTAAATTATTTGACTAAACTTTTTAAGGACCAATTGTTGGTCATTTTTAGTGTATTTGATAAATTTTAATAATAAAAATAAAAATACTGAAAAAAATATTTAGAAATTACAATTTACACTTTTAAAAATATTTTTTTACTTGAAAAATATTTAACTTAATAAATAAATCAATAAATATTTTTATATTATTATATCTAAATATAATTAATAAATAAAAAATATTTTACATAAATATTCAAACATTAAATTATTTTTATTTTTTTTTCTAAATTTTGCCTAAACGAACCCTAAATATTAACGAAATATAAAGATGTTGTCGATAAATAGAATTACGACTTGTTCACTATAATGTTGACAATTTTCTGCCCTTTTTAGGGTAATTAAACTTAAACAAACTCTTAAAAGGATTCTAAACAATTCATTCGTTTTACCGTACATTCTCATATTGAGAAGGATTATTCCAACTTACTAAAATAGAGATTAATATAATAGACTTCTGCATAATCTCAAAATGAAACATGCACAAATATCAATGCTACTTCTACCATGAAGTAATATATTTATACTTAGAAATAAAATATTAATTAAAAAGTATTATTAAGAAGATAAAAGTAAGAGTTTCAATTTTTTCAATATATTTAATTCTTATAAACTTAAATAATTTACATCTAATTAAGACACTTATTAGTAAGGTTAAAAAATAAAACCATAAAAAGATTACTGATAAAATGTTATTTTTAAATGTTAAATTCAAATTCATACTACTTTATATACATGTTTGGACGTCATTATTTTGTTAAAAAAAATATATTTTTTAATGAAAAGAATTTTTTTTAACGTGTTTGACAAATTTCTAATAGTAAAAGTAAAAATACTAGTAAAATAAAAAAAAAAAGATCTTTTTTGAGAAGGTGTAATTTACATTTTTTTTTAAAAGATCTTTTTTTCTTAAAAAAAAAAGATGAATAAACAAAAAAGTACTTTTATATTGTTATACACAAACATAATTGATAGATAAAAAGACCTTTTTACATGAGATATCCAAATATAAAATTATTTTTACTTCTTTATAAGATTTTTTAAAAAAAATAACTAAAAAAATTTTTTTTTTTTAAAAACTCACCCAAACAAGCCCTATAAGATATATTACTCTACTAGGCCCTATAAAACACAGTTATTCCTTTTGGCCTTACCTTCAAAATCCTGTGTGTTGGATGAGATGCATCAATCGAAGTGCTGACCGGAGTATGAGGAAGTAAATAATTTAAGAAAATAAAATTATAATTACACTGGAATAAGAGAATTAGGAAATGACAAGGGACATAATGCTACTCTTTGTACAAAATCTGGGCGCCTCTTGCTTGGCATTCTAAGCATCCCGGTGATCTGCATTTCTGTAACTGCTCTGCAAAAGCGTGCTCTGGCAACACAAGGTTAAGGATTGAAACCAACATGGCAGCATCAACAAAATACTTCGCAATTACAGCAATAATGATGGAATAGCAAATATGCCTATACAAAATACAATACGAATATCAAATAACAGAGTTGAACTTCAATTTAGATGCATTTAAAGACGAGCAACTCGTTACAGCAGGTTGTTTTCAGCCTAAGATTTGTCTCTTAAGCATTTTCATGAGAGAAATCTGCTGCAAATAAATATATTCACCCTCAAAGATTTCATACTATGGTCCTGCAGTGTGAGTAAAATTTTCGGACCTGATTGAGAAAAAGACATCGGGACTGCAATATTCTAAAACGCATGAGCCATGCATCCCATAATTCTAGAGAAATATTGAACATGATAGCACATTAACTAGCAAGAATAAACAGGCGGCAATCAAGGCTAACTTTAGGCATGGTTAAATAAGATACTCATAACACAGTAGTTCTACCGCTTTAGTTATCAGGGTTGACTATGATAATCAAATCTAACTAAAATTTTCTATTTGGAAGGAAGTAATGTTGGAAGAACTCGGGGATGTTATCCAAGAAAATAGCTTGTAGAAAGCTAGCATATTCATTTTGCAAATAACACTGTTCCTCGGCCACTAATGAAAAATTGGGAGGAAACTGAAAAACGAATAAAAAAAGTATGAAGATATCATAGTTGAGTTAGATGCAAAATGGCCCCTTGTCATGTAGTTTTGGAGATGTTTCTTTATTCTTGAAAAGTTAAAATGCGTGCGTGTGTATGCAAATAATAAATGTCACCACAAGATTAGAGAGATAATGACTTCACAACTGATGCTTTGGGATAACCTACCAATGCATTCTCAGCATCATATCTTGCTTTGTGAAAGAAACAATGTAAAATGGGGAAGATAAAGGATACTGGATTGGGGATTCATTTTCGTCTCCAGATCCAGCTGTATCTTTTCTCTTCTTTGGCTGTGGTGACTGCTTTGACTTCGGTATCCGTTTATTTCTTTGGTGAAGAATTGTTCTAAAAGACTGGAACCAATCGTGAAGATTGATAAGATCTCCGTGCTCGAGACAGGGAATACCTGTACAATTTTCTAAATTTCAGTTTAGAAACTCCACTGTGGTTGTGGCATACTACTGTTCACAGCCAAGATTAAATCATATGTAAGGTGAAACACGTTAATAAATGTCAACCCTCAAGTACTGATCATGGTATATGAATAATGAATAGGGTTGGTCAAATATAAAAAAAGATTCACTTTTTCGGTTGGGGCATATGAATATTTAGAATCGGGGGAGATTACCTCATTTTCAAGCTAGGGCATGCTATACTAAATTGATAAGTTACTAGATACACTTACAGAATTGAGGAATCCTGTCTTGATGGCAATAGGGAATTGCCAGTTTTGTTACAGCAACTGCACCTTAAAATCTTGTGTGAATCCAACAAATCAGCTTGACTTCTTGGATCTCCAATCGAAACCTACGATATGCAAAAAGTAAATTAAAAGTGTAGAGGAACAAACTTAATCATACATGACTTCGGTAGGTGTATTAACTTTATGCGATGCGTGATGCGGTTGAATTATGGTAACTCCATGAGTAATATAATGTATAGGGGAATGAAATCTTATTATAGTGATTCATAATTTATATGAAAAAAAATATGCACCAAAAAGTCCATTTCCGAAGAGTTACAACAGAAATCTGTAGCTCCATGACTCATCATAAAAAATTCTCAACGAAAATGAAATTTAGTCGTGGACTTGAACACCGGAATCTAAACCAATGGTAGCTCAAGTCACGAGCATGGACAGAGTCAAGCTTTGTTGATCAACTCTTTGGAAGATAAATAAAATGTTTCTCAAGTACACAGTGTCCGAAGATTTAGTATGCTTTTGACATGGCAGTGTCTAAAATTAAGGTTAGCAGCACAATAAGTTGCGACTGCATCCTCTCTATATGAAAGGCCCATATACTGATATTTTTTTTGAATTTGGGGCAAGAGGCAAGGAGGAAAACCCTAATCTCTTACCACTTGAAGCTTCTCAACATTCTTGAAGCAGGAAATTTCATGAAAAGGCATGCATTCGATGGGCCTCATGTAATTTCTGTTCCACGAAAAGGTCAATCAGTGACAAGACTTAACCAGCAATAAAAGAGTGCTATTCGTTTTCACCAAAAATAAACATCAATTAGGACCTGCGACATAGTCCATTATTGTGTATAACACTAGGATGAAACAAAACCACAGGGATCTCAATTATCACACACAGCACAATACATGACTTGAGAGATGCATTCATAACCTGTACAACTGAATTAGCATTTGTTGCCATATAAAATCATATCATCAAAATTCATATCAATTGAAGGGGGAATGGATCGAGTTTTATCAACGTTACTTGGCATTGTTGTGTGTAAAAAAAGAATAGAAAAGAGGACACACTAGATAATAAACCTATTAACCTAATAATGTTTTCTGAAAATGAGAGGGTGAGAGAGATCAGCACTTCTGGTGCTTATAGTGCAACATCTCAATCAAATTTAATGCCATCTTCTTAGCAAACAATAAAATTTAATGCTACAGTATTGGTGCTTATTTAGTTCACCAACTTGAGTTATACATATTAACCTTAAAGTTTATCTTAAATATAAAGACGATGAAATTTGAATTTCAATCATAGAAAAGCTGAGCTCACACCTATAGTCCCCTGACCACAATGAAAAAAACTGATCAATCTATTGTCCTGTTTCAGTTTTATTTGCTTAGGAGAAATAGATAGGGACACAGACAACGCATGCAAACCCATTTATTGAGCCAACAATTTATAAAACAGTATTTATATATTGTATCCAAATATAATTGATAGAATAAAAGTAATTTTAATGAAAAAAAAAGACATCACTGAAAAATGATCTTTCCAAACAAGTCCAAATTCACTATAAAACACTGGCCTCATGCTTTCCACAATCAATCTATCTACACATGAAATGAAACAGAATACAAAACCTTACCTAACTAAGCAATCTATAAATGCAACAACAGCTCGCAAGTTTAACATTGTCGACTCATTCTCAGAATCTAAAACCTTCGATCCATATCTCCTGAATAAAAATAGTTAGCCTCAATTAAGAAAACAAGCAAAGAAACCAGCATACATCATTATAAGGAATTGTTATAGGCATCAGACAAGGAGTCTTGATTTGACAACCACAAAAGAGAGCATACAACAGCCCACAAAAATTTTCCAGTCCTCCCATAATTAACATAAGTATCTCCTAGAAAGGCAAGCTCACAAAACCCAACCAGAAACAAGCTAAAAGCTTTCCTATATTCCATGAAGGTGAGTTTTGCCCTCAAAGAATGAAGTACATCACAATCATATCCGTTAGTTAATCATTTTTTAAACTTAAATGTTTGTAGAATCTTTAATTTGATATTCATTTGTTCACAATTCTATAACTAGGCCTGCTTTCCCTTGTTTAGGTTAAGTCCAACATTAGTTCAACCTCTCTCACACAACCTGTCTGGACCCCTCTCCTTCCTTGCTTAACCTCAGCATCTCACTTAGACCTGCTACAGAGCAAGCTTGTGGGTGAGGCATCCAGGCTTTTTGAGACCCCAACCAAAAGGACCCAGACAATTGGTCTGTCAAGGAAACAGCTGGCATTCAATTTGAGCAATAGGTTTCTCTCAGTTCTCAATCAAACAGATCAGTACAATCAATGAAGAATCAACCTCCTTTGCCAAGAAATCGCAACTTCGCTTATTAGAATTAGAATATTACTTGGATATGTCCTTGGAACTCTTGCGTGGATTCCTCCTATCTTCACATCTTACTGAGGATTTAAATGTTTTCAATTTATCATGAATCTGTGAGAAATCAAATCATTATTTAACGATTACGAGCTTTCACAAGGAATCAATTTTTAATATAACCACAATAAGGAATAGGTAGAATGAATGAAACAGAAGGAAGTTGTACACAGTAAAGACTAGTTGAGCATACCTCGGAAATATCAAATATCTGCGGTAAGTTTTTCCCAACTCCTTATCAGTTGACCAAGCGCTCCTGTAGGGAGATCCGTGCATAATGTTCGGTCAGAAGTCTACAGATATTTGAAATAAACAAAAATTAGTCTCTTTGAAAATTGAAATGGCTGAATCAACGGATTTGCTTTGGTTAACAGGATAATGGAAAGTTCCACTTAAATAGTTTCAAATAGAAAATAAATAAGGAAAATTTCAACTCAATTTCAGTGATCAAATTGTGTTTTGCTAGAGCTACTATTTGGTATCCCATTCTCATATTACAAATTTACAATGGCATGGTTTTCGATTTTATTTCATACTAGATTCCAGCATTCGATTAAACTTGTAGTATCAAGGTAAAGTTTAACAATATAAGGAGGCAGCTATATGCTTTAGATGTCATCTTTGACTTCAGAACAAAACAGATTTCATGGCTTCTCTATATATCCCACCTTGCTTTACTGCTAAAATACATTATCTTAATGGAAAATAGTATTGCATCAAGAAACTTTCTCGGTACTTGAAAGAAAAAAAACATCATATTTCAATGTACCTCACTTTGCGAACTATTTGACGAATCAAACCACCGCTTTAACCGAAGAGTATTATTGACTGTGGCCATTTGTTGAAGACAACCCTTGATCTTTTTCATTCCTGATGTGACAAACAGAATCTCTATGTGGGTACAAATCTGGATTGAGCACTTCGCAAAACAAATCCAGCAGTCGCACTTTGCTATATTTTCCAGCTTCACATAGGCACTGAGCACAAAGAAAAATTAGTATCATGAACTCCAACTTTACCACATTAACTATTATGTAGGGTAGGCAAATCTCACCATAGCATGTTAAAATGAATGCTTAATATTTTTAATTTATTATCGGCAGATGCATTTAACAAGTAATGCAATAGACCTACTTATATAGAAAGTAAAATAGAATTTCCACCATGAAAAGGGGAGTCATAAGTTTCGAAAGCAAGGGAATTTGATCATAAGAATGGATTATCAAAATCAGAACTGCGGTGCTCCATAGAATGGTAACTTGACAACCCATTCGCTAGTGGAAAAAGAGGAAGCAGACAGAAGCCAATATCATATTATACATGTGAATGCTCCTCCTTATACAAAAAAAAAAAAAATTAAATAAAAAAGATTTTACAAAGTATATATCCCATGTTTATCAACAATAGACACATGCAAAGTGAAGCCCCGGCTTAATCTAAGTAGATGTACAAACCTAAATCACATGATCAATTTACATGGAAATATACTTTTAGAAGACGCTTATAACTCAACAACAGGACAAATTCCGTTAAGACAGATACACAACACCTTTCCAAATCACTAATGATAAGCACTAGTGGTTTATTGTTGTTGTCTTGTTCTCTATACCATGATGCTAAGATTGATATATCAGCTGACTGCTCAACATCACTACTAAGGAAATAGTAAATTGAAGGTATGAGTAGAAAGAATTAATTCAATAATGCACTAGTACGTATATGTAAAAACATACATGAATTTCACCCAGTGGAAACTCTCGCAATAAAGCTTTTAAGCAACCAGCAATTCCGTTTTTCATTGAAAAATCCACCGAAGAAATGGCTACATGGCATCCATGGGATTTCAAGAAATGGCCGAGCTCTTCAAAGGTCAATATATCATCGACAAATTCTATATTTCCTGTCAATCATAGATTTGATAAACATCTGTCTAGTTAGACAGAGTTACCAAGAATCATAGCATTCACAGGATTCACCAAAAAGGATAGTGCCTAAGCTTACCGGTAATAACCAATGCAGTGGACAGTTGAGCAGGAGTAGCATTACTCAGAATAGGAAAGGATCGAGTTGCTTTTGTGATACTAGGTTCTCCATGCAATCTAGCAGCATTGAAGAACTCCAAAATCCATCGTTGTATATCTTTAAATACACTAGAATTGAGATCTCTTAAAACATCCTAAATGGAATCAATATTTTCATATTAGATCATTCAAGGAAAAAGAATTAGAAGTTAAAAATACCTCCTAAATCTCCCTACTCGAGCATAGAGAAAACCAAGCCACAAGATTCAAGGAAAATGAAAAAAGATAAATAAGAACCTGAATAGTGGACTCGATTCTTGACCACTGTTAAACGCTTCAATTTGTAGCGGCTTAAACAAATGGCGGTCACATTCTTCGTTCACACTTCCTTCCTGTTTCTTTGTGTTCTGAGGTGAAGACAGCTCATTTCTTTTTCGCAGTTTACCTTGTCCTGTTGATGAGCTATCTTTTCTTCGGGATGAAGGTTTGTGAAGAACAAAGAATGGCTATCAAAAACGAACACAGAATAGAATTAAAAATCAGTACTCCTTTAGTAGTAGCTTGGAGGTATAACAAAAATCAAACTAAGACAAAAATCAAATACTAAATATGACACTTGTTCTCTTCTATCTTCTCCGCATATTGTGATGAAAATTAATCTATAGCCTTTACGGAAATTACAAATAAAGCACGGGAAATTGCTCATCTGCAGTTTGAAAGAACACAGCAATGTCGGAAATATCCTTTTGAAGGCCAAACTACATATTACTCACTCGTTATGAAGCACCAATAAATTATCAAGCAATTACTGCAATATCACTTATATCGTCATTTGTCGTGTGTTTGAAATTAGTCAAATCATTAACAGACGCTCCAAATTGAAACAAAAAATTTAGTTTAAGTTGCAAAATTAACGATGTTATTTCCACAATATGTTATAATCAGTCGCCTATAACTATTCAAAGCAATTAGAACGAAGATCAATAAGATTTTAAAAATAAAATAAAAGCACGCGTTATTCATGTGGAAGATCGGTGCGTATGTTATACTAAGCATCATTCAGAGCTGGAAATTAACGAAGTTAAGAAAGACCTATCACAAGCATCAAGATCGGTGCGTGATTATATTAAGCATCGATGAGAGCTGGAAACTAGCGAAGAATTTATGAAAGAACTAAGGAGTATCACAAGCTATTTAGTATTTACCGCAAGGCTACATTCAAAACTAGTATAATGGAGAGAGAGAGAGAGAGAGAGAGAGAGAGAGAGAGAGAGAGAGAGAGAGAGAGAGAGAGAGAGAGAGAGGTGGAAAATTGGAGAAAGGCGAAGAGAACCTGAAGATCGTTGTCAAGAGTTTCCGTAGGAGTTGATCGATCCAGTGAATCAGTAACAATCGGAGAAGAAGAAGGAGCCATTCGATTAAGCTGTGAAATATGCTGGACAGAGAGAGAGAGAGGTGGAAATTGGAGAAAGGCTAAGAGAACCTGAAGATCGTTGTGAAGAGTTTCGGTAGGTGTTGATGGATCCAGTGAATCAGTAACAATCGAAGAAGAAGAAGAAGGAGCCATTCGATTAAGCTGTGAAATATGCTGGAGAGAGAGAGAGAGAGAGAGAGAGAGAGAGATACTGTGCCAAGCCAACAAAAGGAGGTGAACTGATGAAGTAACAGTAACCTCACCGCCTGTTATGGCGGGAAAATCAGAGGAGTATATGCAGGAAATACAAATTCACGATCTCATTCACATTCGGCCCATAACAACATGGGCCCATTCCACTTTTTATTTTTGGACGGTCTTAGCTCTTTTTCGGTGTGTATTATTTCCGGGATCGTTATGCTGCCTAAGCCCAAAACTGATTTTGGAACCTTCGGGCTTTGAAGCTTAGATATTTTGGGCCTTAAGAAACGAAGGATACAACCGTAATTGGATCCGTCACTCCTACTAATTTTAAGAAAAAAACATGTAAAATCTAGCATATGACTACGATTTATGCTTTAAATCTGCATGTATGAATAGTTGTACTAGTACATATTTTAAAAGTATTAGAAATGTGACCCCTTTTTCAGGATACCACGATTTACGTCGAAATCAAACTATAGATAAGTGAGATAAAATCATGGGCACACAAAGCATAAGTTGTGAATGTAGTAATGATTTTAAATAAAATGAATGAAACCATAGAGAACCCACAATTTATGAAAAAGGATGCGTAAAACATAAGGAACCAACAATTTCTTGTTATTTATTTAGGTTTAGCTAAATATCTGGAGAGTAATTGATTTATTATGGTCACGGGTAAATCAAACCAGAATGACATGCAAGGACAAAAACTGTGTATAAATCATTGGTTCTTTACATGTTTTAGTTTTACACATCATTTCTCATAAATTGTGAATTCTTTGTGGATTTTATTTCGTTTAAAACCACATCCTAAACCGACGACTCATGCTTCGTGCGCCCATGGTTTTGTCTCACTTGTCTAAAATTTTGATTTTCACATAAATAGTAGTATCCTTATGTAAAAAATAGGTGATATTTCTGACATCTTTAAAGTATGTAGTAGTACAACAATTCATGCATCCAAATTTAAAGCATAAATTGTAGTCTTATGCTAAATCTTTTGTATATTTTTTTAATTAGTAGGCCAGGAGTGCCACGATTTATACAAAAAATTAAAGAATAAAATTTTATTACATTTAAATTTAGAATAATCTGGTAATATACATTTTCAATTAATTTAATTAAGTAAATTATTTTCAAAATTATATCATCCACACCATAAATCTAAAATAATAAGACACATTGCTTACACTTTATACATATAACATGAAAATAATAAATAAAAATATACAGTTAAGACTAAAAGAGTATCTTATAGCTATAGGAATTATTTTTTCCAATACATATGAGATTTTTGTAAAAGACTTACTAAAAGGAAGAAATATTTTTAAAGGAAATTCATTTGATTAGATTAGATATTGGCTAGTATATGGTTTATTAGGAAGACGCCGAAAATAGAAAATAAAAAATAAAAAAGGGTAAGTAGTTAAAAGGAGATAAAACGCATTATCTTCTTTGATTTTTCTAAATCTTAAATATTTCCACGGAAAATAACTCAAAGATTCGAATTAGAAACAAACTCTTCAGTATCAATCAATTTCTATTTCCCAGTCACCAAAAAAAAAAATCAATTTCTATTTCCTAAATGTTTGAGAAGTGGGACCTACTCAATTACACAATTAATCACTTCCCATATAAATATAACAATTCATTAATCCATCAATTTAGCAACTAATTTTCACACATTTTCAATTCAGTTTTGCATCTCTCTAACTCCAAATTCCTGAGCTTCGATCAATTTCAGTGGTCAACTATGTCTTCTCAAGAACGTGATGTCGTTCACTTCTTCAAGGTTATTCTTGAAAAGAACCTTCTTGGTGATGGATTTCTGGTAATAATAATTATACATCAATTTTTCTTCCCGTTCTTTTTCTTTTTTCTTTCTTATCTCTTCAATTCTCCATGCAATTCTCTAATTTTGGTCACATTAATAAGGGTTCACCAAAACAACATAGGAGAATGAACATGTGCAGTTCAATTCCCAATAGTAGGGTTTTGAATTAGGATTAATAAAAGCTAAACCCTAATCTTTTGACTTAGGGTAATACTTAAACCCAACAAATTGTAGTAATTAGTAGTAGTTAATTTCCCTTTCTTTATTTTTATTCAATAATTTTGATTAGTAGTAACTTTAATGTTTAGTAATAATACAAAGTATGTAGCTTTATTCCTAACCCTAATTGAATTTCTTGTTCGTTCTTGAAGCTAATTAAGAAGTTTATTTTAATTTTTGTTTACAGAGATTGCCAAAGAGTTTTGTGCATAACTACTGGAAACGAATTACGTCACGTTCTGTTTTTCTAAGTCTTCCAAACGGAGCTGAATTTGAAGTTCATTGGTCAAGGGATGAACGTGGCGACGTTTTGTTTGGCCACGGTTGGAAAGAATTTGCAGAATACGTGTCTCTCCAAGCGACACAGTTTCTCTTGTTCCGTTATGAAGTGAAAAAAACTAATAATAATAATAATAATAATAATAATAATAATAAGTTTTATGTTATAGTTTTGGGTTCAAGTGGTTTAGAAATTAAGTACCCTTGTTCTAATTCTGTGTCAAAGAAAAAAAATGATAATGTTAATGTTAATGTTGTTGAAAAAGGGCAAAAGGGTGAAAAGAGTGATGCTTGTCCTTTTGAGTTTGTTAATGGAAAAAGACGAAAATCTCTCTTGACACCGTTACAATCACCACCTCCACCACCACCACTAGTAATTTCCGATGATGAAACCAATAGTTTCAAAAGGAAGAAAATTATAAAAGAAGAGCCTGAAGATTACTCTATTATTGATGGTGAAATCAATAACACTAAAAGAAAAAGGAGAGCTTCTAGGAGTTTTGATTATATTGCGAAGGAAAAGGATTATGGTAATTTCTCTTTTTCTTTTCTTTTTTTTTTCTATTAAAAAATTAAAAAAGATGTTATAATAATGTTAATTGTTATATGCAAATTTAAAGTAATTTTATTGAAGCTTTGTTTACTTGTGCTCTTATAGATAACTCAGAAGTGTTGGACAATAAAACCATGAAAAAGTTTCAAGAGAAAGTGAAGAGTAGGTTCCAAACTGGGAATCCCTTTTTTGTATGTGCACTTGGGAAAACCTATTCTGACAGAGACCTCTTGGTAACTATTCTTTCATTATTTTTTTAAACCTTAATTTTATAGATTTTTTTTATCTTATATAGTAGTATTTTTTTTTTGAACACTTGAAATTCATCCAATTTTTTTGTGAATGAGATTTTCATTACTAATAATTAATGATGAAAACAGGTTATACCAAGCTATTTTGCTAAACCAATTCTTGGGAAAAGAGAAGGAAATGCAAAGCTCTTTCTTGTTGATGATCCGAAGAAATGTTGGGATGTGCAGATGAGAATTTCTGCTTGCAGACAATTTATAATTACAAATGGTTGGAAGAAATTCTCAACATTCTATAGTTTGAAACTTGGTGACGCTTGTGTCTTTGAGTTGGTCGATCCAATCGATATTTTATTCAAAGTTCATATTCGTAGTTATGGAGAAGACCCTTTGACTCCTAGCTCTTCTGGTAATTTACATATATCTCCTTATTAATAATTAATTTAATTCCTTGTTCCTTTTTTTATTATGTAATAGTATATGTCAAATATGTCATCTTAGAAAGAGAGGGGTAAAAATGGAATGAATTCCTAAGTGTGCATTATGTTATGTATCTAAGTTAATTATTTGCATGGTTTTATATTCTCATTATTTATTAAATTTTTTTATATATTTTCTCGAAATAATGATCAATTATCAGATTTTAATTTTGATACACTTCATGTGTTTTTCATACTTATTTTTAGTAAAATTAAAAATTAATTATTATTATTATAACACATGTAACTCCAATCTTTGTTTTTATTTTTGCTAATTTGTGAAAAATGTACAATATTCTAGGATAATTTTTTTACTTTTTTTTTCACTTTAGAATATTCAGAGCAAGAAGGCCCTTCATATAGGCCTCCTTCTTCTTCTTCACCATTCCTTAAAAAGCATAAAACTTCTAAAGCTAATTTCGGATTCATGCCCAAGAATGAATGACTTCACCATACACATCAAGCATGAACAAGTCATTATGCGGTATGAAAATATAATTTTATTAGAATAATCATCATGTGTATAAATGATTAAATGCAACAACTATATTCTATATGTGTTATATATATTGTTAATATCATTTATTAACCATTATTCTTGAACTAATAAAGTTTTGTTATTATGTTTTGTTTGGTGTAGGTGATACCAACTGAATACATAAAGAATTACAGTGTAAATTGGAACAATTTTGCAACCTTGCAAGTTGATGAGAAGAGAGAATGGAAGGTGAAATTACTTTATTATCCAAATAATGGGTATGCAAGATTTTCTCAAGGTTGGACCAAATTTACTAAGGAGTGTAAATTGGAGTATGGTGATTATTGTCACTTTGAGCTTATTGGTTTGGAGAATCTTAAGTTCCAAGCTTCAATTAGAAAAGGACACTAGAGTTGGTTTATATTATATGTACGAAACACTCAGAAGATAAAGAATATAGTTTAATAGATAATTTCATTTTGCATGATGTATTGATGATATGAAGTTTTTTCTCTTCATTGTAAATGAATTTTTAGTTGCTAAACGAAAGGGGTATATTTGGTATAGTATACAATAATTTTGTGAAGTGAGAGCTACACCAAACACATGCATCCAAGAGTTAATTACATTGCAATTTGCAAACATATATTTTTCTTTTTTTGTTTTAAGCGTTATTATCCTTAAAATAAAAAATACATAACAATGACTATTCCTAAATCATGTACAATTTGGTGTGTTTTTTTAATATAGATGCTAACAAATTTGAGGGTTAAATTTAAAAAGTAATAAAATTAGTAGAAAAATCTGACCCTCAAATTTTATGAAAGACTGAAATTTTAAAATTTGATAAAATATAAATTTAAGGGTTGAATTTGTGTACTTCAAAATCAAAACATCCAATTTATTAACATCTAATTTTATGTTACAGTGAAACTAACACACTAAATTTTAATAACACTAAAAAACGTGAGTATTCGATTCATTAACATCCAGTTTTATGCCGCAAATTATTTTTGATATTGGGGTAGAAATGGTGTTTTTTAGAAGTATGAATGTTAAAGGTGTTATTCTCAAATGTGGAACTTTTTTATTTAAAATATGAAAATCGGACCCTTCGATTATTTTGGGAATAAAAATCGGACAATGATTTATGAAATTTTTTTTTAAAAAGATCACAACAAACAAATCGGATCCTCTTATTTATGAATTTTTTTTTCAATCACAACAAATAAATCCGACCCTCCGATTTGATATTAAAAAGTTTTTAAAATTTAATTTACAAAGTAATCGGACTCTGCAATTACTTAATCCCATATTAAAATAAAATCACATGCACCCTCAACAGATTTGGATTTCACACCTCTATCTTCCATAACAAAAATTTTTATCCGTTTTATGCTACGGTGAAACACACCAAATTTTAATAACACTGAAAAACGTCTTTGTTTGTCCAATATTAAAATTAGGTGCCTACTACTGTAAAGATGCATCTTTACAGATTTTTGTCTTTTATGGCAAAAAAGCGTGTCACTAAAAAGCGTTGCTTTAAAGAGAAAAGTGTTATCCTTAATCGTTAACTTGGCTCTGATACCAATTTTTATCAATGCAGGTTTTTGAAATATTTTTCTTGGGTTGGATTTGCATTATTAAAATTTTCTATTTCTTTTAACAAATTTTCTATTTCTCTTGATTTTTTCTAATTCTTCGACTTCTTTTTTCAGATTGTTATAAGATAATACTAAAGTTTTGAAAGCTCTTTGGTTTATTTCAGAAAACTTTAAATATTTCAAATGATTTTCTCTTTCAAAGAGTTCTTGTTTCTTATCTTGATAAGACACGTATATTTCTTCTTTATTTATCGTCATAATTTATTATTTAAAGTTTCATTCAACTTTTCAATTCTTTTTGTTAATTCCTTTATTTCAGAATCTTTTTCTTCAATTTTTAAATGAGATAGACTTAGAGGGCTGTTAATTTTAGATTCTCTTATTCTAAAACTAGATGATGAAAATGAATTTCTTGACGGTTGTTTTAATAACAAAACTGGGCTTTCAATAGCCTTATTTCTTGGAATTTCTGTTTTTACAAACTTTTGAAATAGTTCATCAACATAAATTCTTTCTTTATTTTTGAAGTCTATACTATGATGACTATTTGTCAGCGCATAATTAATTGCATATGTGATAGAAAATGGTTCATCATTTTGTTCCATTAAATCTATCTTATGGAATTTATAAGCCAGACTTAAGGATCTGCCGAGATTTTCGGTTGATAGAGGAATAGCGTATCCAATATGAGCATTGAATTTAACATTTACATTTGCCAAGTTACCATGGATTATTCCAATTATTTGATCTCTAGGATTAGTGATTCTTTTATCACAGATTGCCAGACTTATTGGAGAATTAATTCCTTTCATGTATGTGGATTTAACTAAAACTTGAATGGTACTAATATGAATCCATCCAATTTTAGATCTTTTTTGTTGATCTTTAATTTTTCCAATTTGTTTATTTACATCTTGTTCATTTATCAGAGCTATTTCAAGTTCTCCATTTGCGGATTGTATTTTTATTGGAGTTTCAATCTGAATTTTTCCATAATATATTATATTTTTTCTATTAAAGATTTCTTTTAGAGGATTTTGTTTATTAAAATTATCGTTAGGTTTAAGATCTAATTCCGTTTTTAAAATAGCTTGTTTTTCATTATCAAGTAAAGCAGTTAGCTTATAGTAATCAGATTCTTCAGTTATTTCTATATCTTCTAAATAATTCATAACTTAAAAAGATTGGGATAAAGATGTACCTTTCTGGAGAATAAACTTCTTTATTTATTGCTATTTTACAATATGTTTTGTTCTCCAGAGGGGAGATTTTACAAATTAATTCCAGAGGGGAATATCTTAGAATTATTTTTCTAATGGATCAGACTCCAGAATCGCCTCAGCTACTTCCTCTTCGCCCCCCTGGCCTGTGAGTACTCTAAGCTTCCTGCTTTCTGATTTCTGATGCTCTATCAAATAACTTAGCACTCTATTTATAATGGTTGGGTTTGATGGACAAATCCCATCCTTACCCTTCTTATGACGTCATTGCTTACGTCATTGAGCAATAATTCGCACCAACTACATTATTGGTGCCTTGTGACGAAAGCTCTTACATCATTCAACAATAATGTTGATGGATGACTCAGATGTCTCATCCTCTTCTTTTCCCATGTGGGTGGGGTCTTCAGCATTGTTGCTTTCTTCAGACATTTCTGAGGCGCACAGCTGGCACCTATGGTCTTCTTTGTCTTTTAGTAAATGGCATAGATTCCTCCTTATCCCGTCAGGAAGTTTTTCCAGTAATCCAGAAAAGTTGTAAAATGCTGATTCAAAATCCACTAGAAGTCTCATCTCTTGATTCAATTGGTTTTTCTTACTAGAAACAATTAGAGTGTTTCTGCTTTTGTAGTTTATTCTTGTTCTGGATTCTTTGTTTATTTTTTGGGCTCTCTCGAAGACTCTTGCCAATGTACTGGCCAATCTTCCTTCGTCGCTATAAATTGATAGATCTTGAACTTGTTCTATTGGTTGAAAATCTCCTGGGAAGACTGACATGAAAATTACTTGAAATGCTGGGATCAAACATTCTCCTTCTTCATTGAAGATTGGCTGACTACTTGTAAATTTTAGGGATATATCTCTTGGTTCTCTTGCATCAATCATATTTTTGAATTTTTTCGCTGCATCTATAAAATCTGCAGGAAATTCTTTAATGATATTTAAATTGTCAAAAATTAGGATTGTATCAATTAATCCGTATTGGAAAAACTGATATGTATCAGAGGGTGAAGCCTCTGGGAAGATTACCAGCTTTGTTAGCTGTTCTTTGTTAATGGGATAATATCCCAATATTGCTCTTTTGTCTAGAGTCCAATTTAGAACCAGATTTAAGGTTTCTCTACAGTTTGATCTACAGACCCTTTTCTTGTCATTTATTTCGGCTCTTGTGGGAATATTTTTCATTAGTCCAGTCCTTTGGGTTTGGGCTGTTATTTGGATTTGTACTGGAGCTTTTTCTGCTCTTTTTAGAATTTGCTCTGTATGGAGCACTTCATATTCTCTGAGGGATTCTTTTGCCTCTTCTATTGTCAAGAATCCTCCCTTGTGAATAGTTTTGTGCTGATGGGTGAATGGGGCTGCTTTAGCCCAATCATCGTAAACTCCTTTCATTGGGCCATTATATATGACATAATATTTTTTATCCTGAGTTGATTTTTTAACTATTTCTGCCAGAGTTTTATTTTCAGGGATTTTTTCAGAAAAAATTGGTTTTGGGTTTTGTGGCTGGTCCACCACGCTTAGCTGGCTGAACTCTGATGGTGTTGCGAGCATTGGTATTGGAGCAGGTAATGTTGCTTGCTGGGGAACTTTCATGGCTTCCATGGCCTTCTTGATAGATTGAATTTTAGCTCTTAGCTGGTGGCAATGATTGCACCTTTCAAGCTCTTGTTCAAGCTTCTGGATTTCTTGATTCATTGTGTTGACAATGAACTCCATTCTCTTGTCAATGTATCTGCAATAATATTTTTATTTCCTTTAATGTACTCGATTTTTATCGGATATTGTAATAAAAACATTTGCCATCTTACCAGACGACCCTGATTATAATCAGATTGTAAATTATATCTAATAAAACCTGTTAAATAACTTGAGTCTGTTCGTAATGTAAATTCCTTTGGAAGTAGATCAATCCTCCATTTCTTAATAGTTTTTATTGCTGCTAGAGTTTCTTTTTCATGGGTAGTATACCTCTGTTCTGTTGGTGTAAATGTTCCAGAAATATATCTGCATAGTAATTCCTTTGAGGAATGTTTAGAATCTAGTGATTCTTTTTCTTTGTTCAAGCTTTTTTCAGCTTTTTTAGCTTTTAGACAGCCTGACCAGGTCTTGTCTGAAGCATCTGTTTCTACTATTAAATAGTCATCTTCTTCCGGAATATAAAGTTCTGGAAGATTTTTACAAAGTTCTTTAATTTTTTGAATCTGCAGGCTATCCTTTTCTTCCCATTTCCAATTCTTTTTTATACTTATTTTTGAAAATAAGTTTTTAGTATAATCTGTTATATTCTTTAAAAATCCTTGATCAGAAATATAATTTATGCATCCTAAAAATCTTTGTAATTGTTTTCTATCTTCCATTTTATCAGGAAATAAAACTACTTTTTCTAATACATTTGGTTGAAGTTTTAACTTCCCTTCAGTAGATAGAATTAATCCAAGAAATTCTATTTCTTGTTTTGCTATCTTAGCTTTCTTTTTACTAAGGACTAAACCTTTTTCCTTACATCTTTCTAAGACAATTAGTAATTTTTGAAGATGATCTTCTTTATCTTGTTTTGTAAAGATTAGTATATCATCAATGTAAACTAGAACAAAATCATTTAAATCTTTTAAATTTTCTTCCATAAATCTCTGATAAATACCTGGAACTTGTTTTAGTCCAAATGGTAGGACATTCCATTCGTAGAGTAATACTCCTGTTGATTCTTTTGTTGGACAAGTAAAGGCAGTTAATTTCTTTGTTTCTTCGTCTAAACGAAGTTGCCAATATCCTGATTTTGCATCGAGCGATGAAAACCAAGTTGCTCCTTTGATTTTTTCTAGAATGGAATCCTTTCTTGGGAGCTTATGAGCATCTCCTATGGTTGCTTCATTCATTTTTTATAATTAATAACCATTCTTCGTTTTCCTCTTTTAATTTCGTTATTGTTTTCAACATAGAAGGCTGGAGCCGCATGAGGGCTTTTACTTAGTCTTATAATCCCTTTATCTAAAAGATCCTTACATTCAGATGAAAATTCTTCCTTTTCTCGAGCTGAGTAGGGAATTCTATTTGGAACATTTATTTCCCTTGTAGGAACTTTTAGCTTAATACTTATTAATTCTTTGTTTGTATTTTTAATATCTAAAGGATTTTCAGCACAAACTTCATTTAAAAGTTCTTCTATTTTAATTTCAAGGTCATTTTTTGGAGTTTTTATCTGGAAATAAAGGTTCAAATAACATTCTTCTAGAATTGAAAATATTTTGAATTTTAAAATTTCGCTTATAGTAGTGGTTGGGATTTTTATTAATTTTGCCCTTTGATTTAGAGAGGAATCATATGGGGCTTTTAGAACTATATATGTTAATTCTTGGATAAAAGGGTGATACAGCTTTAGGAAATTATTTCCTATAATTAAATCTATTCCAGATTCTAATTTATATATAGATGGAACGATGAATCTATAATTTTGAATGAAGACTTCAATCATTTCTGCTTTAAAATTAATTTTGTGTATAGATTTATCGGCTATTCTAATTCTTAGTGGATTTTCTAACTTTTTCCAATTAAGTCCTATATTTGAACTTGCAAAACATTTTGTTGCCCCTGTGTCTATGAAGGCATTAATAAATTTTTCTGTAATTTTTACAGTAATAAACGTAGCACTAATACTCAGTTCCTGAGTTTGTCTCTGAGTCTGTTTCTGAGACATATTCAAAAATATATTTTAGTTCATCATCAGATTCTTCTAGAGGTTCCATAAAACAAGTTTTTGCGATTTCCATTTGTTTAGTTAAGTCTTTTTATTCTTCTTTTTGGACATTCATTTGCATAATGTCCTTCTTCTTGACAATACCAACATTTACAGTTTTCTTTTTTATTTGGGCAATAATTCTTTGGTTTTTTATTGATACTTCTTTCCCTAAAGTATCTCTTTTTTCTCCAATTTGGATAATATTTTCTTTTTCTAAAGTGATATTTTCTTTTTCTTTGGATATTTTTATAAGGATGGTATTTCCGAATATTTTTATTAGAACCATATTTTTGAGGAATTTCTTCGTTATCTTGACAACAAATTCTAATTATATTATTAAATCTTTTTTGAGTAGCTTCTTGCATACAGCGTTCTTTATTTCCTCTCTTATAGCAAATGTTGCTCCACCGAAATTATTTTCGATTGTTTTATTATTTATTTCTCTTATAAATCTTCCCATGATGATTTCGTTAGCAGGATATGGAAGTTTTGTGATATACATGCTAAGATAATGATTTTTATCTTCTTCTTTTAATTTATAATAATATATTCTATATTCGCAAATATAGGATTCTATATGGCATAGATCGAATATTTGAATATTGGCCAAATGATTTTTTGCTTCTAAATACTCTTTTTCAGAAATTTCTTTTCTATGATCTATAACATTTTTTCCAAAAAATTCTTTGTATAGAACTTTCATTATGTGTGCTATTCTATCATAAGCTGTTGTTTTTGCAGCTAATTCTTCTATTATTTTATTATCTATTGATAACATATAATTTCGTATAGTTCCTTTAGTGTGGAAACCTATGAAATTCCAGATATCCATTTCAGATAATTCATTTAATTTTGGGTTTGTATAAGCTTCTAATAGAAAAGAGTTCATCCAATCTTCGAAAATTTCTTTTTCGTTCTTTTTGCAATCTAGATCAAGCATTTTTTCTCCTTCTAGATCTTGAATTTTAGGATTATATTTTGATGGTATTTTAGTATATTTCGAATTTTTGCTTATAAATCCTTTTTTAAAGGCATAATTTTCAAAACCTGTTTCCCATTTAAATTGGGTTTGATTATTATTCCCAGATGTTCCAGCTTCATCCTTTACTTGTACTGGATGTACTGGTTCATCATCACTTGAATAGTCTAAAACATATTCTTCTCTTTCAGAGATTTCTGGTTCTTCTTTAATCTGAAAACCTTGTTCCAAAAAGTTGTCTTCTTGAGCCATTTTTAATTGTTTAAAAAGCATTGTAACTTCTTCTAATTTTTCATCAATATTCATAATTTTAGAGGCGGTCTAATCATTAGATTTGTTGTATCGATTTTATTTTGGATTTCTTCTTTCTTAGGAATTTCTTTTTGGAAATGTTTATCAAGAATTTGTTCAATTTTATTTATTATATTAGGCTCTTCTTTTTCTTTATTTTTCTGAAACTTTAGAGAGACTAATATTTCTTCAAGCATATCTATTATCGAATTTAATTGTGGATTAAAAGTATGATGAAGATGGGGATAATTATCTCCATGATAACATTTTTTAGAAACTCCGTGTGAAATATAAGTTTTTTCTGGTTTTTGAATACCTTCAATAAAACTTAAAGTAAAATTAAGATTTTGGGAAAACTCGTTTTGTATTGATTTTAAAAATTCAGTGTCATTACTATTGACATTAGTTAAGATCATTAGTTTTTGATCTATTAATTTTGATAGATTAATTATTTCTTCTCTTAAATCTTCTAATTTACTAGTTTTTTTCATTAGGTGACGCTTTTCTTTGTAAAGGGCTACGATTTTAAGTTAAAAGTGTGGTTTTAGAATGTGTGGTTCAAATTTTGCCACATAGCACATCTTTAAAACAACATCTTTACCATATATTTCACCTTAAAATTAAAGTGTGAATAAATGATATGGTTGGAAAAAAAAAAAAAGCCTGAAATTATAATTGAGTATAGCTAGTTAGCTTGCTTAGCAAGTAAACATCGTATCATTATCATAGGGTGGGGTGGCGGTGGCGGTAGGAGGTTGTACCGTCAGCCGCCTCATCAATCACTCTAATGTGCTCAGTGCTTTTATTGGAACTCCAAGTTAATCCAATTATTTATTTATTTATTATTATTACTATAGGAATATGTAATATATTAATCAATATAAAGATTTCTATTTTTCTAAAAGAAAAAACAAAATATGAGTGAGACAAATATAAAAGAACGACTAGTTTAAGCAACGTAATTTTTTTTATATAAAAGAATAGATCGGATCACAGACAAGTAAATTATTTAAATTTGTTTTAAAAGATACTTTTTAGAGTAAAAGCCCTTTCCGGTCCCTAACCATTTACCCGATGGACGACCCACCCCCTAAGTAATTTAAAACCCCAAATCGGTCCCTATCAATGATGGTATATGGACATTGAAGACCCTGCAACCGGTTCCCAGCAGGTGACATGCTGATCTGTCAGTCACTTGTCCACCTGGATTTTTGTCCTACATAATTAGGACTAATCGCCCCCTGCACCTTTGAAACGATGCGTTCCATGAACTCCCATGTACTCCCATGTACCCCCCTGCTGGGTCAAATTGATTCATGTCAGGTAGTGGGGGTTAAATTAGCTTTGATATGTGAGTTCTCCCCTGCATGGTGATTATGGGTGGATCGGGTGAAGCAGTAGGTTTGTTTCATGAGTTAGGGTTGTTGTGAAAGTATGAAAGTGATGTTAAGTTTGAAAGTTTGTACCTTTGTGTTGGCTTGATGCATTAAGAATGCTTAATGGATAGACAGGATAGCCTAGTTGCTGTTGAGGGTGTTTGAAGTTTAGCTCTGTTACTGAGTTGTGATTTGGTTTTTTACAGATGTCTGTGTTTGTTGCCCCTGTTTTTCATCACGGTGGGAGACTAGAGAAAGATTCAAATGGAGTGTTACGCTATGTAGATGGGAAGATTGAGAAATTTCCACCGATGGATGTTGATTTTGTCAACAAGAAGGACTTGGAAGAACTCTTCAGGGGATTAGGTTATCTGGAATACTAATAGGCCTAGATGGTTGCTTCTTAAAAGGTTATTACGGAGGGCAGCTCCTAACTGCAATGGCACTTGATGCTAACAACCATGTATTCGTTATTGCATATGCTGTGACAAGAGCTGAAAACACAGAGAACTGGACGTGGTTCTTGACGCGGCTTCAGGATGATTTGGGAGACCATCAAGTGCGCGGATGGAATCTGATGTCCGACCAACAGAAGGTAACTACAATGTCCCTATACTATTCTGATATAATGTATGTTTTATGAATGTAACTCTGCACAATGTAGACTTGTGTTGAATGTGTTAATTAGTTGTTTGTTTAGATTTAAAGTGGAATATCTGCTAATTGAAGCAAAAGGCTATACTTGTTAAACTGAAGAAATTCAGCAACATAGTTGGTAGTAAATACAACCAATCTAACCATCTTCCCTTACAATTGTTGGTATCCCTTCCATAGAAATAATCTGTTAATCTGTGAATTGTCACCTGGGTTAGTATTTGTTTGTAATCGTGTTGTTTAATTTCTAGCTTTTGGTTAGTAGAATTCTGCACAACATAATACATTCATTATTAGTTTATGCATATACGGTTAAGTGGCTTATGATTGGTCTATGTCTATTCCCAGCAATTGGTGTGTAGTTATTGGTGTCTTTATGTCATAAGTGCATTATATTTGGTTTGTAAACCATCTTTGCAGGGACTTATGCGTGCAGCCAAGGAAGTCATGCCCTATGCACACCACAGAAATTGTGTGCTGCATATTTGGAAGAATCTTCAACAAAGGTTCAATAACAAGCAGGTAAAGGGTCTGTTATGGCATGCTGCCAAGTGCACCACTCAGGTGCAGTTCAAAGCGGCAATGGAAAAATTTAAAAGTGTGTGCCATGGAGGATGGGAGTACATGAATCAATTTGACCCAGCAGGGGGGTACATGGGAGTACATGGGAGTACATGGGAGTTCATGGAACGCATCGTTTCAAAGGTGCAGGGGGCGATTAGTCCTAATTATGTAGGACAAAAATCCAGGTGGACAAGTGACTGACAGATCAGCATGTCACCTGCTGGGAACCGGTTGCAGGGTCTTCAATGTCCATATACCATCATTGATAGGGACCGATTTGGGGTTTTAAATTACTTAGGGGGTGGGTCGTCCATCGGGTAAATGGTTAGGGACCGGAAAGGGCTTTTACTCTACTTTTTATGTATAAATATGACATGATTGTTTAATATGTTCTTGGAAACAAAGAAAAATGAAATAATCGCGTTTGTTGTCAATGGCTACATAATATTTTTAATAATAGTATGTTATTAAATATATTTATTATATATTACAGATCTGTAAAAATTAGTAACTAAATATGTATCTGATTTATTATTAAAAATTTTTTTAATCTATTTAAGTAGATCAACAAACTAACCCAACAAGTTTAAGCATGATGAGTCTTTCTTTTTTTAAAATATATATTATATATATTCTGCAAATTATTTATTTATATACTCATGATGAGTCTTACATCATCATCGTCGTCAATAGATTTGTGTTTCAATTTCCAAACTTTCAGTCACATCCAGTCGTCTCAGCAGTGAGTGGTTACATAACATGTAAAATTGGAAACAAAAAACTGATAAGGGTAGTGGCCTAGTGGGTGATAGCAGATGAATCAATATAAAATGTGCGAAATTTTTATTTAATTTTCTAATGAAAAAAAAAACTTTAAACACCTTGAAGTTAATGTTTTGTTTTCTCTGATATTTTTTATTAATATAATAATATATTATTAAGTATATTCATTATATATAACAGAGTGACCCTTAATCCTGTATAAAACTTTGTTACTAAATATGTATCTAATAATTTATTATTTTCTAAAATATTCTTTCATATTTTTCCTAACTAAAATAAAATTTAGGTGTTGTATAATATTTACTGTAATTTAAAAGTTCGTTTGAGTTTTTATATTTTGTTTGAAATAATTGATTTTTTTAATATAAGTTTTTGTAATAAATTAGATTTATTTAACATAATTAAGGAATAAATAATTAAAAAAAATCTTCATGTCTGTTTTAACATTCTAATAATCAAGATAATCATATTTTTATAATTTTCTGCTAAAACATACAGATACATAAACTACATATCACACTAAATAAAGTTTCATTAAAACAAATTTTTTTTATAATTAATAATTCAATAATAAAGACATATGTCAAAAATACTATAAAAAATATTTTACAAAAACTTATTGAAAAAATAATAATTTTTACATTTCTAATACCTTTTACATTTTTAATGTATTGAAAATATTAAAAATAAAAAAGTCTATTATAATAAAAAAAGAGAGAAATACACATGAATAAATTAAATCAGAAAAAATTTTATAACAAGTGCCAATGTTATTGGGCTAATTTTTTTATATGAAAAAAATATTGGTGTTTTTGTTGGAAATGAAATTATTTAGTATAATTACAGATGAATGAATTTTATAGGCAAGGAGTCAACAAGTTGGGAGCGCGTTGTTTATGTGGTAATTTAATATACTTATTAACACTTAGGGAGAGTGTTGAATAATTTTCACAATACTATAATATATTTCAAATATCAATATTCAAATAAAACACCATCTCTATTTTCATATTAAAAATAATTTCCAATGTTATTAAATTAAAAAGATAAATAAACTTATATATATATATATATATATATATATATATATATATATATATTCAATAGCTTCATCTTTACTAACTAGTATCTAAGTTCTAAAAAACAATGTCTCTGCATTCATCAACAGGTTTCTTTAAGATACTTATACACAACACGTTTAAAAAAGAATTGGTAAGTATTTTTTTTTTCTCTTTTTGCATTATACTTATAACATAATGTATGCACAATTTTTTTTTTAAATTCAACAATAGTTATAGCATCTCATATATCAATTAACTCAATTATATATTCTCTATATTTTTTTTTTCAGATGATTCCCAAGAGTTTTGTGAGAAAATATTGGGAAAGGATATCAAATCCTATAATACTAAAGCTACCAAATAACAGAGAACAAGAAGTATATTGGAGTCAAAGGAAAAATGATGAAGTTTGGTTGGAAAATAACTGGGAAAAAGTTGTAAAGTTATGTCACTTGGAATATGAATTTTTGTTAACATTTGAATACAAAGAAACATCATCATGTTTTGAGCTCAAAGTATATGATAAGAGTGCTTCACAAATAAACTACCATCCAGATTGTGGAGTTCATGAAACTAATCATGATTATATTGTTGTTGATGATATTCAAAAGGAACCAAAGAGAAAGAGAACCAACAAAGCAGGTAATCAAAACCTAATAACTTCAACTATTTTTATTTTTTTTATTTTGTTATTCATCAGCTCATATTTGAAACCAAGTTGAAAAAATTCAAAAGACAAAGCATTAGGTTTGATTAAAAAAAAATAATGTGCCTTTTAATGAATATCTATCAAAAGTTTTTATTTATTTATTTACCATGTTAATTAATATTAGATTTCTCTACCTCAATAACTTTTATTTTATCATTTTTTTTTCAGGAATTAGAAAAAGCATGCTCAATAATGTTAGGGAGAAAATAGAGATGGCTGAAGCCTTCTCTACAAAATTGAAAAATCCTTCTTTTTTTCTTGTTCTGAAGCCTTCATATGTTCATGGCAATGCTAATCTGCTGGTATGTAATTAAAATGAAACAAAAAGTCAACAATAATCTTGATTTTATATTTTCTAGAGTCTAGTTCCTATTATATAGTAAAAATATGATTTTGTTATATTTTTTGTGATTTATATTTTCAATTTGTAGTAGTTTCAATTTTTGAATTGATATTGTTATATTTTTAATTGGTGTAACATAGCATAGAAGCCACTGAATATTTTATTAGTAAGTAGTTTTATTATTTTTTATTAACTAATTTAAAATTTTTAAAATCATATGTAAATAATTAAAATGACAAATATTGTAAACCTAAGAGAGTTAGTACTTTACATCTCATTGAAATAGATGGAAAAAAAATCTATCAATATATTAAATTAATTATTATATTTTTATGCATAAATATATTTTTAATTAAAATAATCATTTTTAATAAAATAATTAAATATATAGTATACTATACTTTTTTTTATTTTCAGTTACATAATAAAAATTTTATAAAATACTAAATATATTTTTTATATATATGTAATAATTGATTAATGAGTAAATTGCATTTCCAACACACAGCATATACCATCTTTATTTTCGAGACAATACTTAAATGGATTAAAAGGAAGTGGCACGATTTGGATTAGTGAGGATGAAGACACAAATTGGCCCATTAGTTACAGTTTCTCTAATATTCGAAAACGAACTACAATTCATGGTGGTTGGAACAAATTTTGCAAGGAAAATAAGTTACAAGTTGGTGATGTTTGTGTCTTTGAAATGATGACTCAAGTCAACCCCCATTCCTTCAAAATTCACATCATTCCAGTCACACAACAACAACCATCAACTCCTCCTCATCAATTTCAAGGTTCTAACTTTAATTTTAATTAATTTATTTATTTTTAGATAAAGTATAATTTTTTTTTCAAAATTTATTAAAAAATTTAAAAATACTTTAAATTTTATTTTATTTCAAGAATTTTTGATTTATATAAAATATATATCTGCTTGACTAATTTTTTAAAAAATAACCATCAACACAAATAAATTAAAAATAATTATCATATATTATAATTTAAAAATATTATTTATATATTAAAATCAACCAATAATATATTTGTATATAAATATGTATAATTTAATTTATTTTTAATGTGTATTTTTATTTTAATATATATGTTATATATTAGTAATTAATTTTGGTGACTAATTTTTAATGTATACGTAATATAATTGATTATTATTAGATTAATCTTAATTTTTTTACAAGTTTAAGAACATTTTTAAAATAAAATAATATTTTTCAAAATTTTGACAAATTTTTTTTAAATATATACTTTATTTATCATTTATTTTTTATTTAATAATAGTCTTACTACTAACTTAAATAACTTGTGCTATAAGGTGTGTTTAAAAAAATAATTAATGTAATGTCCCTTTATTATTATTTTTAAATATTTCCAATTTTTGTTCCTTTGATGATTCATTCATTGTTTTCCTTGTGGTATGAAGCTGATGAGCAAAACAAAGATAATGATGAAGTTACTAGAAAGAGAAAAAGAAACGATAGGGTTTCAGGAAGATCTCCACAATGTCACGTGCTTCAGAGTATTCTTTCTTTCTTTTCTTTTTGTTATTTTTTTCAAATATATCATTCTGCAATTTCTTTTATTTTATTTTATTTCGGTTATTACGTATACTTCATCTTCAGAGTTACAAAATCTAATTTCTTTTCTTTTTCCTGTGCAGAATCTGAAATTCCCAATAGGCAGACTCATAATCAATTCGAGCTTCGTATATCAAAATCTAAATTAAAGCAATTCACTTCATCAGTATTCGTAGTACGTACGAGTTGCTAGAATATTGTATATATATTATATATTAATATATAGTATTTATATAATTAAAAATTAATTAAAGACATTTTTTTGCAGCCCATACCAAAGAAATTTCTTCGCAGGAATGAAAAATGTCTTGGGAAAAATGTGACACTTAAATTTGGACAAGAATCATGGACTGTGAAAGTGGTGAATGGTGGATCGTTTAGCAAAGGTTGGGTCCAGTTTGCAACAGAATGCAAATTAGTTGTTGGAGACATTTGTCGATTTAAACTGAGTGACGGTAAAAATTTAGTGTTCCATGTTTCCATTTTTAAGGAGCATCGCTCATGAAAATGAAATCATGATGAGATCTTGTTAATGTTGTCTATATATATTTTAAGTCATGGTGAGAATCTTTTGTAGCAATTATCAAATGGATTGTATGGAGAATCTGTATTTCATTTCATATTGACTATTTCTTTTCCTTTTTGTTTTTGTTGTAAATTAAGTGTCAGCTTTCTCATTTCAAGAAGTCATTAATTATTAATGTTAATCTTTTGTGTTCTCTATTATTAAATAAAAGAGGAAGTGAAAAAAAAGTAGAAAGTTAATAGAGAGAAAATCGTATTAAGGATACTTTAGTTTTTCTCTTCTTTTTTTTTTTTTAAATTACTTAGAGCATCCCTGCGAAGTGAGAACACTTTGTAGTTTGTACTTTTACAAAACGTCACAAACTCACGATGTTTTATCTTTTATAATTAAAATTTTTATTATAAAACGCCAGTAATATTTTGTACTATTATTATAAAAAAAAATAAAAACCAATAGAATATTTATACAATATGTACAATAAAAATTTAGGGAGTATTAGAGATATAATCATTAGTGTTATTCTTTTTCATCAACGGAAGCTTTTAGAATGAGTCATAACATAGTATTAGAGCTCTAGATCCAAAAAGTCAAGAGTTAGATAGTTAGTGAACCCCAAAATCAGTTTAAATTTACTCAATAGTCTATTGTACACTTTATTATCCCTAGTATTCGCATAATATAAGTGGTGTTCATTTTGTAACTTAATAGTCCATTATACACTTAGACCATTGACTCTCTAATAGTACTCAAAAAATAATGTAAAACATTAAAATAGTCAAGTATCATTATTTTACATTAAAATTATCTACGCATAAAAAAATTATCCCATCTCTAATTCTATATTTAAATTTAATTTTGTTTTGAATCTCACAAAATAGCACATTAGTATTTGTAAAATTATATGTCATAAATAATAATTTAAAATTAAAAAAATAAGATTTGATACTATTATGTTTGATTTTAATTCAATTAAAATTTGTTATTTTTATTATTTCATCAAGATAGTTATACAAGTATCAAAATTTTAGAATTTAAATTTTTTAAATTTTAAATTTTTACTTTAAAAAATAAAATATAATCTTTTATCTTTAATTTTTTTAAATTTTACTTATAAAATAAATAATAAAAAATCACATTTTTTTTAATTGAAATTTAAAAATTAAAAAATCCAATTTTATTAATTTCTATCAAGATAATACTATCTCTTTAAAATGAGATCAGTTTTATTTCATCTATCAATCTAAATTCTAAATTAATTTTTTTTAGAAATATCAAAATGATACTCTAAAAATATTCTATTAGAGATCTTATTATATTTTCAATAAAACTTAATGTTTGTCTTAACATTTGTGCTTTAATGTTTGTCTTAATATTTGTGCACAATTAAAAAAAGAGTTTTAGATAAACAACTTAATTAAGTTTTTTTGAAAAAAAATTTAAATAATATAAACTCTTAAATAATTTTTTAAAAAGCTGTAATTTAGTTTTAAAAATTGCACCAAATATAAATTTATTTTTAATTTTTTTATTGTTTTCATTTTTTTTAAATATTTTTGTGAACATCCAAAATCTTCTAGAATACATTTCTCCTCCATGAGCTATAACGTACTCTATACTCTTCTTAAAATTTATTTATAACCTGCTATGGCCAATGAAATTGATTCAATTCCCTAATTTCATCACCCTTTTTCTTCTTTCTTCTTCTTCTTCACAGACAAACAAATATGGCCTTCTATAACATGTTTTTTAAGGTTCTTATTGATCCCAACCAACTGAGGGGAAACCAACCAAAATGGAAGAAGCCGTCATCACTTCATGAATTGGTTCGTATTATATTATTATTATTATTATTATTATTATTATTATTATTATTTGACAAAAAACAATATCATCACTCATGTCCATTTAAAATTGATGCATTCCTATTCATTATAAAAACATAAACTTATGTCGAGAAATTACTAAATAATAATGTATGTATAAATTTGTTTGTTAATTATTGTTAATATTTAATTTATTATATATTGCTTATTATTTCAGGAGATACCACCAAAATTTGTAGAAAAAAATTGGAAAGAATTGTCAAATCCATTATTGTTGGAGTTACCAACGGGACATGGAATAGAAGTAAAATGGATCATTAAAGAAAATAATAGTGTTTGGTTTGAGGAAGGCTGGAGAAGAGTTGTGGAGTTGTTAAAATTAAAGCATGGATATTTCGTGACTTTTAAATACAATGGGAAATCGAAATTTGAACTCATAGTTTTTCATCCGAATACTTTAGAAATTGATTACTCAAGTGTGAGAGGTTTCTATAATGATGATCATCATCAAGGTGCAAATGGAAATGATGATGATGATGATGATGATGATGATGATGATGATGATGATTCTATTGAGATTATTGCTGAAGAGCCAGAACAATTCAACAACAGAAGCAGAGAAGGTAATAAGAAGAGTTACATGAATCTTTTTCATACATAACTTATATATACATAGAGTTTAATTTTAAATGCATGCACTACAGTATAAAAATTATATTTGTTTTTTTATATAACTATTCATATTATTAATGTAAAAAAAAATTCTTTTTTGTTTGAGGATGCATCAAAATTAGATTCTATTATTATATAAATGCTGAAAATAAAATAGTTTGATGATTGAATTTACAGGAACTTGTAAAAGCATGCTCAAAGAAGTTCA
The DNA here is from genome assembly GCF_014773155.1 of Arachis stenosperma. Lineage (NCBI taxonomy): Eukaryota > Viridiplantae > Streptophyta > Magnoliopsida > Fabales > Fabaceae > Arachis > Arachis stenosperma. The sequence goes on along the minus strand of NC_080386.1, from coordinate 133,300,215 downwards.
TGAAAATCATGACTATATTGTAATTGATGATGATGATGATGATGATGAAAGGCACTCTGAACCACTCTTGATGAAAAAGAGAACCAAATCAGAAAGTAATTGAATTGAAATCTAACTTCAACTCTTTTTTATTTTATATTTTTTATTTCATTAATCAGCTCATATTTCAAAACAAAGCTGAAGAAATTCAAAAGTCAATAGAATCAGACCCGTTTGGATAGATTTGCAAGTGCCTTTTTTTTATTTTTAATTTATGAAAAGGTGTAGTATTAATATCTTGTATAATTTTTAAAATAAAATTGTAATTTTTTAAAAAATAATTTTAGTGTTTAAAGAAAAATTAAAAAAATTATTTCTTTTATAATAAAAATTTTTTTATTATTTTTTTAAAATAAATATTTTTAGAACTAAAAAATCAAATACAAAATAATTTATTTAAGTTGTTTACCCAACTATCAAAAGTATTTTTTTATGTATCATCTTAAAGTTTTATATTTATCTGCTTCATAATATATAATTGGTTATATTAATAATTTAATAAATCAATATAACTAGCCACAATTTTATTTTCATATATATATATATATATAACTCGTTAGGATTGAAGGGAATACCTTATAAATGCTGGAAATAAAATAGTTTAAATAATTATTTGAATTTACAGGAACAAGTAAAAGTATGCTAAAAAAAGTGAGGAGAAATATGAAATGTGATGATCACCGGAGCAAGGCACTGGAGAGGGCTGAAGCCATCTCTTCAAAGCTGAAAAATCCTTCTTTTGTTCGTGATTTGAAGCGTTCATATGTTGACTACGGGATCATGGTAATTAAAAAAAAAAAAACACATTCATTAACTTGATTCTATATTTTTTAGAGTTTATTTTCTATTAGTAAAAATATGCTTTTTGCACACATCACTTTTTAATTTGAATATGGAGGAAAAAGTGGTGTTAGACTCAGATGTGGGGAATCTAGGTGCTTTACAGTCATGTGGTGTTAGCGAATAGAACTCGGACCATGCGAGTTCTTCCTTTCATAAAAAAATTGATAACAACAAACAATTCGGAGGGTCCGTTTTCTAGCTTCCGAAATTCATATTTGCCTACCCACAAGTCGGACCATGCGATTTGTTAAGCAAAATTTTAAAATCAAACAACTCGCATGGTCCGATTTGTGTACTCTGAATTTTTCAAATTTTTTAACACAAATCGGACCCTCCGAATTGTGTACTCTGAATTTTTTTAACTTTTTAAACACAAATCGGAGGGTCCAATTTGTGTACTCCCACAATTTTAAAAAACACCAAAAATTACCATATTAAAATATATCACTCATTTTATTTCCATATCAAAATTTTTTAACCACAGAAAATTACATGTTTTATTTTTTGTGCTTTGTATTTTCAGTTTGTAGTAGTTTCAAATTTTGTATTAATATTGTTATATTTTTAATTGGTGTAGTTTTATTATTTGTTATTATTAATCAATTTTTAAAATAACAAAAGAAAGTTAATTGGGGCCAAGTCATGTGTTGATATTAAAAATTATATACTACTTCAGTCGATGTTCTATTTATTTTTTTAATTAAATAGAATAATCAAATCCAAAATAGAAAAATAATTAAATTTATTTACAATAAAAATTTTATAATTTATTTACAGTTGTGGATTAATTTTATTTTATTTTTAATGTTAATAACCATGAATGATTTAATTTGTAACATATGCAGCAAATACCATGTTCATTTTCGGAACAATATTTATATAGATTAAGAGGAAGTGGCACAATTTGGGTTAGTGATAATGAAGACATGAAATGGAGTATCAAATACAGTTACAATGATTCTCAGAACAGAACAAGTATCTATGGTGATTGGCACAAATTTAGAAAAGAAAATGAGTTAGAAGTTGGTGATGTTTGTGTATTCGAAATGATGACGAAAGTTGAACCCCATTCCTTCAAAATTTACATCATCCGAGTCACAGAAGGATCATCATCATCTTATCCTCATCAATTCCAAGGTTCTAACTTTAATCAATTAATTAATTAATTTATTTTTTATTATTATTAATTAATAAAATTCTAGATGTGTTTGGTTTGTAGTTTTATTTTTTTATTTTTATTTTCAGTAATTTTTATTATTTGTATGTTTTTTTTATTTTGTAAAAGAAAAAATAAAAACAGTAAAAATAATAAAATGTTATTTTTTGTTTTTATCTCTTGTTTTTATTTTTTTTCACAAAATTTATAAAATAAAAAATATTGAAAAAAAATAAAAAATAAAAAATTAATAATCTTATTAAAAGTTTACTAAAAATTATTAAAGAATATTTTTTATTTTTAATATATTGAATACAGACAAATGTGAAAAAATTTACTAGTATATTTTTAAAATATATTCTTATAGCATAAAGTAGATTATATTTAGAATTTTCCTATTTTTGTTATTTTTTAAAATATATTATTATGCGATTTATTTTATTTTATTTTGGTTGTTGTTGTATTTTATTTTATTTTTGGTTACAAAATCTAAACTTTTTTTTCTTATTTTTTTTTATGTCTAAACAGAGTCCGAAGGTCCCAATAGGCAGACGAACAATCAATTCGAGATTCCGATAACAAAATCTAAATTGAAGGCATCAACACTCGTAGTACGAATTAATTACCAGAATTTTGTATATTATATATTAATATATATTACTATATTTTTGTGGTTATTGTATACTATATAATTAAAGACATTTTTATTTTTGCAGAAAATACCAAGGAAGTTTATTCGCAGGAATGAAAGATGTGTTGGGAAAGATGTGACACTTAAAGTTGGAGAAGAATCGTGGATTGTGAGAGTGTTGAATTCTGGTTCGTTTTGTAAAGGTTGGATTCAATTCGCAAGAGAATGCAAATTAGTTGTTGGAGATATTTGTTATTTTGAACTCACTGACCCCACTAATTTTGTGTTCCATGTTTCCATTTCTAAGGAGGAGCATCGTTCATAAAAATGAAATCATATCTTGTTAGTGTTGTATATATATATATATATATATATTTTAAGTTATGGTGAGAATGAATCTTTTTTGTAGTAATTATCAAATGGATATGTATGGAGAATATTATCCTAACTAGCACTATGTATATTATGTATTAAGTATCCATGAAAGTATGTAACGTATTTTCAGTTGAAGGTTGGATTGTGTTTGTTTTTTATTTTTTTCGTAGAAATTCACACCTATTTTGTCTTTATGAAAAATTAATAGATAATAATTTAACCAAATTTATTAAATTATTCAACGGTTTTTATTATTAACTTTTAATAAAGACTATAAGCGTTTACTTTTTTTTTAGGTTTTCTGATTTTAATTATATTATTATTATTATTATTATTATAATAGTAATATATTATAGGAAGAGTTTCAAGTATGTATAGTGTATGTTTAATATTGATAGAGCAAATATTACCACATCAAATATCATTTAGGTGTATAGTCACAAAAAAAATATTTAGGCGTCTTTTGTTAAAAGGCTAGATTAAATATATTTGTGTCTATATGAATATTAATTTTTAGAGTTTTAAGAGTTTAGCTAATATGTATTTTAAAAGCACAAATTAATATTATTATTAATGAAAATTTGAAATTTAATTTAATAAATATTTTTATAAACGTTTTTAGTCGTTAATTATCTAAACCAAATTATTTGGTTAAAAAATTTAGATATGAAATTAGAATGAGTGTTATACTTTAACGTGATAATTTTTGGTATTTTTTAAACTATGAGAAGTATATAAATCGGACCCTTCAATTTGTGTTTAAAAAATTTAAAAAGTTTGGAGTATACAAATCGGAGTACACAAATTGGATTTGTGTACTCCAAATTTTTCTAATTTTTTCAACACAAATCGAACGATCCGAGTACAGAAATTGGACGGTCCGATTTGTGTACCTAAAAATCGGACGGATCGGACCGTCCGATTTATACTTTGTACATTAAATCATCCAACATTTTAGAAAAATACAACAGTAAATCATAATTTAAAAAGTTAATTGAATATTAAAAATAAAAAAGTAAAATTATTTTAGTAAATTTTTTTTTTTACGATAAAAGGGGCACGAAGGTCCAAATAGAGAAACGGTTCATCTGCAATCAGCAGCAAAGATTAGGGAGAAATACAATTAAGGAGGAATGGAATAAAAAATAAGCATTCTGAGTTATTGGACAAATTAATTTCTATTTTTATTTCAACATTTATTTGCATTTTAAAATTTCAAGTCTTTTGAATATATTTTTAACATATTAGATGTATTAAAAATTTTATCTTATCTTAAAGAATTTAACTATATTATGTTTTAAGATCACAATTTAAAAATATAATAATAAAAAATTTAAATTTTTATGTACTTAATATATTAAAAATATAAAAAAAATTATCTTTGTAATAATTTTTTAATAAAATATTTCTTTCTATAATATCTTTAAAATATATTCTTAAACCACATATTAATAATATCTTTAGTTTTTAAGTGACTCCCAAAATATTCTGCCAAATAGTGAATGTTGGATTATTTTGTCAAACTGAATTTATGTTAAATAATTCAGTTATTTTTTTCATATTTTAAATTTTAAAAAAACTTGTTTATTGTTTTAATTTTTAAAAAATATTTTTCTTCTAAAAAACTGTAGCGTGACCAAGGCAAAAAGCGTACTCTACAAGTCTACATTAGTTTTTTATATAAATAACGCCTTGAAATCGATTCCGTTACCCTAATCTCATCACTCTTCACAAGTCACAGCTATTAGTTTTTATTTTCCAACTCTTTTTCATTCTCAGTTCTTCTTTTCCATCGTCAACAAACAAACATGCCCCACCATAACATGTTTTTTAAGGTTCTTCGTCATCCCAACCTTTATGATGAAACGGTTCGTATTATTATTTAAATTCTTCTTCATACCATATAAATTCAATGCATTTCTATTCATTGTAGTAAAAAAGATAAAAATTGTGTTGAGAAATTATTAAACAATGTATGTACAAATTTTTTTGTTAATTGATGAAATTTAATTTTCATGCTATTAATATTGTTATATATTATTGCTTTTTTTTTTTTTTTCAGAAAGTGACAAAAAAATTTGTGAAGAAATATTGGAAAGGAATAGCAAATCCAATATTATTGGAGTTACCAACTGGTGACAAAATAAAGGTAAAATGGAGTAAGAAAGAAGACGATAGTATATGGCTGACTGAAGGTTGGAGAAGAGTTGTGGAATTATTAGAATTAAAACATCAGTATTTTGTAGTTTTTGAATATAAAGGAAAATCTAAATTTGAACTCATAGTGTTTGATTTGAGTGCTACGTCGATTGACTATTCGAGTTTGAGAAGTCATAATGATCACCATCAAGGTGAAGATAGAAATGATGATAACGATGATGATGAAGATGATGATCAACCTATTGAGATAGTTAATGAAAAGCAAGAACAATTTAGAAGAAAGAGTAGAGCAGGTAAAAAATAGTTTCAAAATACTTTCTACTTTTAATTACTAAAGTACTTTTTTCCATAAAATTTGTCTAATCTTAAGTTTTAATTTTGTTTTCAAAAGTTTTCCTTTGCAGAGTTATAATATATGATAATTATTTTTGAGTTGTTTGTGTCAATAGTTATTCTTATAAAATTATTGTTTATTTGACACTAAATTTTTTAAAAACATTAGCTGATACAAATAAAAAACTTTCAAAACAAAACGAAATTTTTAAACAAAACAAAAAAATATATTTTATTGTTTTTATTTTATATGTAAAAAAATTAATTTTGTTCATTTTTTTTAATTGAAAATTTAGGTTTACAAAAGTTGTAAAATCCCATATTTGATTATGCACGCTATTTTGATGAATTTCTTCTACCTTAGAAATAGTTAAAGTAGTTGAATTTATTTAATTTGAATTTGCAGGAGCTTGTAGTGAAAGACTTAAAAGAGTTCAAAGTGATTCAAAAATTGCTCCGAAGAAAAAGGATAATAAACCGTTGGTATTAGAATTTCAAAGCAGAAAAGCATTGATGAATAGAGCCCAAGTTTTCTGCCTAAACTCAAAATATCCTTGCTTTATACTAGAAATGCAAAGATCTTATATTTCACATGATCTACTGGTAATTTTCTCTCCATATCTTTTCTTTTTTTATGAAATTTTATTTCACATTTTCTTTTTATATGCATTGCATAAATTTATTTATTTTATTTTTGAGAAGACTACAATATTAATTTTTTTTAATAACCAACCAAATATAGTATTTTTGTGTAATCTTAATTTTTACGATAATGAAAACTACCTTCTTAAAAATATACCTAATTATTGTTATATTAGTTGTTGCAGATATTGCGGTTGTGAAATTAAACAATACTTAATTGAAATTAAAAGGTCAAACTCATGCTTAGTAGATAAAACTTGCGGAATTATTGGAACGGAGATTATTCATCATGTTTTTAATCAATTTCCTTTTTTTATATATATAATATTAGATTTATAAACAAAATGTCCGAAAAAAATTGTGTAAATAAGCTACTTAGTAATTTCTGACTATGTTGTAAGTTGTAACATTATTTTGTGTTTTATTTTCTTATAAACCATGATTTTGGAACAGCGTATACCAATCGAGTTTTCGAGAGGGCACTTACGTGGGTTAGAGGGAAAAGCCAAAATTGGAGTTAATGGTAACATGAGATGGGATATTCTGTTAAGATTTTGTGGTGATAGAGCTACTTTCAGTGCTGGTTGGAAAAATGTTTCCGAGGCTTTTGGCTTAAAATTTGGGGATGTTTGTGTATTTGAGATGATTAAGGACACTCCACTTTCCTTCAACTTTTTTCTCATCAGACCCAAACAGCAACCAATAAGCCTTTGCCACCAAAACTTGCCAGGTTTCATGATTTTTAATTGTTTCATCATTTATTATTATTATTATTATTATTATTATTATTATTATTATTATTATTGATGATGTTGTTGTTTAATATAAAGTTACTACTAATATATTGCTTGGAAGATGTTATTAGAGTTGTTGAACAATCTTGAGTTGAATTAAGGTTAAGTTATAAAGAAAAAGAGCCCAATTTTGGTAGAAATTAGTATTATGATTAGAAAAATGATTGTGAGTCATAATTCATCATTGTTTTAATTGTCCTCTTAATTTTTAGATAAAGAAATTTTGAATTTTGAATTTTTGATATTTTTTATAAAAAAATGATTTGAAGTTTTAACTTCTAACTTATTCTCCTAATTATCATATTAATTTTTAAATAAGAAAATTATTGATATTTTTAGAAAAAAAAATTGAATCCTCTAAATTTTAAATATTCACTTTAAAGGATAAAGTGTGATTTTTTTCTCATTTTTTTTTGTCTCATCTATGAAATAAATAGTGAGAGATCACACTTTATTCTTTAAAGTGAAATTCAAACTTTAGAGAATTTAAATTTGAAAAAAAAATATATTTAAGGTTTTTACTCTTTTTAGTTTTTAGTATTAAAAAGAATATTAGAGGATGAATTGAGATTTTCAATAATTATTCTTTTTAAAAATAATATATATTATTCGCTTTTTTTTTATTTAATTGTTATGGTATGTAGCAGACCATTATCAAAGCCTCCCTCAGCCAAAGAAAGTGCAAGGGCAAACCAGTCAATCTAGAAAAAGAAAAAGAAGCAGTGATGGAACTTTCATGAGAATCCGTGACAGTAAATATTATTCTTTCCCCTTTTTTTTTTTCTCCATTTTACTTTGGTGTATACAATGATCATGTCATGCCATATTTACAATTGGTTTTTGAGAGTTTAATTTCTTATTTGAGTAGATTATTAATTTAAAGATTTAGTTGGTTTTAAAATAAGAAAAAATTTTTGTCTAAAGCATCTAAAGGCTTAGAGCAAAATGAATACATGATTTATTCTATTATTTTAATTTCTATAAATATATTTTCATTCCTTATATATTTTTGCAGGAGCTCCCAACATGCAGGATAATGAATTTATCCTTGAAATTAAAGATTATCACCTTAGTGGATCTACTGTGGTAAGATTATAATTATAACTTATAAGTAAAAATTTTAAAAATATGAAAAAGAGATGGATATCCTAAAATTTGGAAAATAATAGACAAAAATTCAAGTGCAGTTACTAATAGTTATTAAATAATTTGACAGATTTAAAACTCTCAATTATCATTTTCATATGAAATTAATTGCACCTGATTTTTCATCAAAATTGTGCCTATTGCGTAATATAAGCCACTTATTCATAGAGTTGTCTTTTCATTTTATTTGTTTATTTATTTATTTTTGCAGTTCATACCAAATGGATTTTGTCGTAGGCACAATGATTGTCTTGGAAAACTTGTGAATCTGAAATTTGGAGAAATTTTACGGCCAGTGAAATTGTTAGCACGCGGTGCTTTTTCTGAAGGATGGTTGAATTTTGCAAAAGAATGCAAATTGAATGCTGGTGACTTTTGTTCCTTCAAACTTGTTGATGACCAAAATCCTATCTTTGAAGTTTCAACTGTAAAATCAAAATAGTTAGGTTGTGTGTGTTTGTTCTAGGAAGCACAAGATTAAGACCTTTGTTTTCATCTTAGGTTGCTACTCTTTTGTGTTATTACATGGGTTTCTAATATAACTGTTTGGAATTTAATTTTGTTATCATTGTATGTATTTTGGTAACTAAACACATATGATGCTTAGTTTGTTTTATTTGTCTAATATTTTTTCATGGATGCTCTAGTATGATGTATTGAGCTTTTTTTTCAAAAAAAAAAAACTCCCATATGATGGATTGTTGATTATGTCATCGCTAGTACTATTAATTAGCATTAATAATAAGGGAAAGTACGAGCAGCCAATTGAATATTTTTACAAATTTATAGAGTATTAGAGATATAACTATTAGTGTTATCTTTTTCCATTAGCTGAAATTTTTAGGATGAGTAGTATCATAACATAGTAAGAGTTCGATCATTGGTGAACCCCAAAATCAGTTTAAGCTTTTGGGAAGATGTTTATTATCCCTAGTACTCGGATAGTTATTCTAGATAGTATGAGAGATGTTCATTTTGTAACTTAATAGTCCATTGTTTGGATCCAATAATAATTATAATAAAATGATATTTGTATTATTTTTTGTATAGAAAGTTTTTTTCCATCTTTTTATAGTATAAAAGAAAATTTTGTTATTTTTTTATATTTTATCATTATTTGTAATATTAAAAATATAAAGTGTATAAGAGAGATATATAAAGAGTATATAAAACATTCTTCTTAATAAATAGTTTTGAAGTTTGAAAATTTTAGTTAGTATATGACATTATCTTTTGATTTCAGGTTACATATTACATTATTTTATTTTAGAACAAGAACTACTTGTTATTTTGTCCCCCCTAATTGCTAGTTCAATTCATTTCTCTTTCTTTCTCTTTTGAATGAAATAAGCAACACCTATAACTACATCATGCAAATAAATAATAATGAAAATCTTAATTATGAAAGATTTATTTATTTATTGCATCACATAAAAAATGTGATGAGATTATAGATCAAAGGCGCCTTTGTATGGTTAGCTTCAAGCCATGTGCCATTGACAAAATAGTCATCATTCTATAATTAACTTGGTGACCAGCCACCAAATTAAACTTATAAAATCTGCACAAAATAGCCATCACCATCCTCATTTGTAGGTATGCTGAGTCCTTCCCAAGGCATATCCTTGGCCCTCCCTGAAAAATCCATACTTAAAATATTATTCATGTCTTTCTACTTAAAAAAAAATTAAAACTGATAATTTTTTGTTAGATTACTCAAATCAAATCTTTTTCCTGAAGTCCTACTTTATTTAGACCGAAAAAATCGTACAATTTTTTTTTTTAAAATTACGTCTCTTTGCTTAAATTTGTAGTCAATCATATTTTGTAATAAGTGCAGTTGATAGTCAAGTTTAATTATTTTTGTATCCATAATAATATAAAATAAAAGTTCGACTCCAAATTGTTAAAAAAAATGACTTGGAGTCGACCCTTTGTCTTATGATTAGTTAGTTCTGTTTTTTAATAAAACTGTCTTTTCTTAAACATATTACCATTTTATAAGATAAAAAACTCATGAAATTGTTTCCATATTTGAATAATTAATTCATCACATATGTGCAATCCTATAACAATATTTGAAGGGTGATGAAGTTACCTGAAAAGCAGTGAATTTGAATGGAGATTCATTTTGGAGAACACCATCTTTGAACCATCTTTCAGGAATGAATGAAGGTGCATCAGGTCCCCAATTATATTCCATTCTTCCCATAGAGTATGGAACATATGTTACCATTCCCCCTGCTTTTATTTTTGTTCCATCTGGTAACACATCATCCTCTAACACTCCCTTAGGATCCTACATTCAACCATTGATATATCATACAAGAAATTAAGGCTGCACTGAAAATTGATCGAATTTATGGTTTTAGATTGCAAAGTCTATCACGTCATGCCGTCGCAATATATTTATATTTGGAATTGTAACTGCAATTTAAAACCGTCGTTAATAATAGACTATATCCTGTTCTAGACACATTAAAGTAACATTTTGAAGGTTGGACAGAAATTTTTAGTAGGAAGAAGTGTAAGAAGTGGTTCATTGCGGTTATTTAAAATGTTTGACTGAAAAAAAACAAAAAGATATTCTAGAACAAAAATCAAGTATTGCGAAAATTATTAACAGGTCGTTTTCGAACTATAAAAAATGAAGTAATGTAAATTCTTTTTGTTGTTGATGGTAACATAGGGAATAACAACATCGAACTATAAAAAATGAAGTAATGTAAATTTTTTTTGTTGTTGATGGTAACATAGGAAATAACAATAGATTAGATTTATTTTTTAGTTTTGTTTTTTTGTTTGTTTATGTTCTTTCGCTCCATTATATTGTGTCGAGTTTTCTTGTTAAAAAAAAATACAAGAGATGCACCGGTACATACCTGAGGAACTGCTGGATACAACCTTAGTGTCTCTGTAATGACTGCATGCAAATAATGCAATCTCTCTAATGAATCTTTATTCAAAAACTTTGAAAATTGCTCCACTCTTTGATTGAATGATTCAGAGTCTCCAATGTCACATTGATTCAGAGTAACACCTTCATCTTTTGCTCTGTTCTCCTCAAATGTCTTGAGCTCCAAGTAAAGTTTGTCAGCAACATGAGCATGTGTCATCACCATGTATATCGCCCACGACAGAGTTGTCGCCGTCGTGTCTCGGCCGGCGATCACAAAGTTCAACACAACATCTCTTAGACTCTTGTCTGTTGCATTATTTCCCCCTAGCTCTATAAATCTTGATAATATATCATGCTTTATCTGATTTCAACAAGAAAAAAAATGAAAACCAATTTATCACACTCTAATGATGTATTAAAATTGTTATGATTTAAGATTTTTGGAGAAATAAAGTATTATAATCATTCGAAAACTTGTAATATAACGTACATTTTTTAGGGACTAATTTGTTATACTTCGATGATTCGAGGACTAATTTGTATAAATATATACCTTACTTTGTTGTCCATTGTTTTTAGCAAGCTCTATCTCTGCTTTCCTTCTCCGAATGACATTGTAAGTGAAATCATCAATGGCTTTCATGCTTCTTTCAAGTTGTGCTTCTGAACCAATGTTTAGAAACTTCTTGATTCGCCATAGCGGATCGATGAAGCGAAGTGTGACAATGGTGTTTGCAGTGTCAAAGGCTTGAGCAAAAGAATTTTCTGGTAAATTAGGAGCCAAGGTTCCAATTTCCACTCCAAATCCAACCTTACATATTGAGTCTAAAGTCATTCTCATCAACAACTCCTACAAAATTGGAGATTGATGTTTGTATTTTGGCTTAGATTTAGTATAGGAATTAGAAACCAACAAATAATCATAGATACCTAAATCAAATGCTTTTAAAAATATTTGTATTCAAAACATTTTGTTAGATTGAATAGCCAATTTGGTTTCTAACTACTATTTTTCTTGGCCAACTTGGTCTCTAATTAAAATAAAATAACAATTTGGTTTTTAACCATGAAAAATGCTACTTTTTTTTATAAGATTTAATTACTCGGCCGGTTCTTACTAAAATTTTAAATTAAGTCCTTATATTTTTTTCTTTTTAATTGGGTCCCTATATAACTATATTATATCAGATTTTGTAATTAAGTCTATGTTGTGACAAAAATATTGGAATCAACGTAATATTCTATTAAACAAAACAAATATGTCTAATACTTGACTGAATATTCTATTTTGTTAAATAGAATATTCAATTGATTTCAATGTTTTTGTGGCGACAGAGACTTAGTTACATTTTGATATGGTACATGGATCCAATTGAAAAGAAAAAAAGTATAAAGATCTAATTGAAAATTCAATGAAATTATAGGGACAGCAAAGTAATTAAACCTTTAATAAATAAGGCTTGAATTATAATCTACTTTGGTTAGAAAACGAATTGTCCATCAAAATCAAAACAAAAAATGAAGAGTTAAAGTAAAATCATAAAAATAAGACCAAAAATTAATGAATGTGAATATTTGCAGGCACCTGCATATCTATTTCTTTGTTGAGGAAAGAAGCTTGGGAGAGAATGGTAGATAATTTTAAAGCATACTCTCTGAAAACTTTTGTACTGAAATCCCTCAAATTTCTTGATGCAAACTCTAAGCTTGCTGTCTTTCTCTGTTTCCTCCAAAGTTCACCATCAACATTAAATATCCCATCTCCAAGCAATACCTCCATATAAGAATGATACACTTCACCCTGCATTATTTTAAGAGCATAATAACAGAAATTTTTTTAATTTTTTATGTAGTTAATGACTTAGTGTATTAAAAATATAATTTTTTTAATCTTTTTGATAATTTTAAGTAAAATATTTTTTTAGGATGTGCTTAAAATATGACCTTAGAATATATATGTTAGCAAGCCTCTTTTTATAGTAATTTTATCTCAAAACCACTTTTTAGTAATACTAGTAAATAAATTTATTTTCATATAAATGATTATATAAAACAAAAACAACTATACAAATATACTATGGTTGAAATAAGTTTAATCTTCCAAACAAATCCTCAACTAAGAATTTAGTACCCACCATTGAAAGGAAAAGAAAGGATGTAATTTGGATTTTACCTTTGGATAGTTATTGAAATTGGTCTTGAGCACATGTTCCACATTAACAGGATCAGCAATGTAAGTATGGGTTGTAAATGGCATTTGAACCACAACAGTTTTTGACTTGGCCAAATATTGAACAAGCCAATCATGCATCCTATCATAGTTCATCAACAATTCAATCACAGACCCAAGAAAAGGCCAAGTCTTGGGGCCTTTATTGTTCCTCTGACTCCATCTATGTACTAGCATCCATGAAACAAACATTAACATCAATAGCACCAAACTTCCCATGTTGCATTCTAATGAAGGGCTTGTCTCTTGTCCCATTTTTTAGAACCTAGTAATGTGTCATAAAAAATGAATGCAATGGTGATTAATTGATGAGCTTCTTTATATTAATTAAAGGATGTCAAGAGATGGTTAGGATGTAGGTATGTTAGTGGTTTCCTTTATGTGTGTGGTTTTAGCAAAGCAACATGTTGTCACAATCTTTGAATGCATGAAAAGGTTCATTTGTTTCATGCCCTTGACCTAATTAAATTTCTTGAAATTATGGAATATAATTTATGCCTAAAAAAGCTACTCTTTATATTTTTATTGGTTCAGGTAAAATTTAAATATTTGATTTTGGTCCTTGCCGTTAATATTAGTAAATGCATGCATAGTTAAGTCAATAATGACATGACAAAAATTAGATTGAGCGGATAAATTCTTATTTTTTATATTTTTACTTGAAGGATTTAATTTGAATCATCAATAAATTTTTATCATGTAAAAAGATGTATATACACATGTTGTCCCACACACCCTTCAAAATTACAATGAACATCTCAAGAATTTGGTGGCGATAGGAGATGAATCAAAATTTGTTCAATACTACTACTCAAGAATTTATTGACCAATCATAATTCTTGTATGAGATATTAACAGAAGCAGCATCACTCAAGAGATGTGTCACAAGGCCTGCTTTATTTGGATCCAAGTAACTTATCATCCAATTTAGAATGTTTCTCTCTTGTCCAAAATCCATGCCATACCTGTCAATTTTGTAATTACGAATTTACCATTAAATTGTTTTTATTTATAAATAATATTTCTTAAATAAGCAAAAACCATCTAAAAGCATAAAAAAAAATCTTTACATGCAACTAATTTAATGAACTCCATATTAAAGAAAAGTAGGAAAAAAAATTTTGCTTACCACTTGAAAATGGGACTTAGATAAACGGTTCTCTTCTCCAAATTAACTTCAATTCCATCATTTGCAAAGAACTCTCTTGCAGCACCTCTCAGTTCTTCTGCAACTCTATGGGGTGAGAAGAACCTCACTTTTGGGCTTGACTTTGTACCATTACAAATTCCAAAGTGAATTAACGGATTCATTTTCAGAAGAGCAAGCTGCAATTAGAAATAATAAGTTACTGTTACTTTGTATTCACTTAATTATAGTGAAAAAAAGTGAATCAATTTGGAAAACACAAACTGAGGCTGCAGCACTGTTTTTATTTTTATGTAGATAATTTTCTTTTATGAATTTGACTTTCAAGAGAGTATATATAGTTTCATGATTAGTACTTACTATTTAAGTGTGTGTCTCACTTATTCAAAACAAAGCAAAACAGAACATACAATACAATTATGTTACCCTGCTTAAGAAAACTTTTCTAACAGTTCTTTTTTTAATTTAGAGGTAAAAAAAAAAAAAAAAACAAAATTCATCAAAACATAAGATCAATATCGTATTATGTCAAACCAACTAAGCTTTGATATATATAATTGCGAATTTTGAACCAACCAGAAGAAATATATAACAAATAAAAAAAAAATCAGATTACCTCTAACCGAGGGTCTCCAGTGCTGAAGGGCTTAACTAATGAATATGGTGACCTTCTGTTACTTCTGAGAATACCATTTTTGATAGTACTAGGAGAATAAGGATGTCCTCCAATCAAATACAGGAAATCAGAGAAGGATCTCCTGTTAATTGCACCTTCTTGCCCCACTCCTACTCTTATCACAGCATGGATTACCATTGCATTATACAAATTCAAGAAGAAAGCAAGCTTCTCGTTTTCTGATAGCTCCAACAGATCCACCCTCTGAAGATCCTGGGTCATGTTAACATACCTGCATTTCCAAGAGTAGGCTTGTTAATTTGCAAATTATGCATTCATAGTAAAAAAACTTAGTATTTGTGGTGTTTTGAAGCATTTAATATACCTCCTAAATTCTTCACTTTTACTAATGGCCACATAATCAACATGTTTTCTATCATCAGAAGCATAAGACTCAAGAATAGCTGACATAATCTTGGTAATCCTGTCACAAAGTTCAGCTGCAGCCTTTGGTTCACTATCATTTGTGGCACCTCTGAAATTGAAGCATTTGGTGATAAATGCTTCATGCTCAAGGAATCTGTAGAAATTGTTGTTTCCCTCCTCAAAATCATTTTCCCTACATATGAAAAACATATAAGAAAATCACTATAAGACTATGAGTGTCCCTTATATATGGTTCATGTATATGTATAGTTAGTTATTAGTTTCAAAGAGTTCTTTTCTTACCCCAAAACATGATGTATGAAGTGCTTCTGGCACAATTGTTTTCCAATCTCCACAGCCTGGAAATTTTTGTTAGAAATGAAAATAAGGATATATGCCTTAATATTATAGTATAAATAAATAAATAAATAATTTACTTTGGTATTTTATTTTAAAGTTTTAAATTATGAAATCGGGATTGTATTATTACTATTTAGTAATACACTAATATTATTTAAGAGGTAAATGTAAAATATCTTAGTTTTCATTATTTTATAAACTTCTTTAACATAAATCAATGAATCATCCTAACAACTACTCTTTCATATAAGTTTATGTTTTTTTTTTCCTCACGGTATCTCCCAACTGACAGGTCAAGGGGTACTGAATACTAATGAGATGTTGCATACATAAGGCGGAATTCAAACTTCCAACACTTACTTAAACCAACTAGTGAGCTAACTATTGGATTAATCCAATTTGATTACATAAAGTTTTTGTTTAATTCTACAAATTAATTAAGAAAATGATAACCAAAACTTTTGAAAATTTTACAGTCCAGAAAAGAATCAATCATTCAAACCCATGTGCCATTTTTTCTCATTTTGGGTCAATGGAATGAGTCCATATATCTTTGGGACTCCCCCACCAGCCAACAGGCTTTGTTTGGTTTATTATACTTTTGATCTCATTAGTACTTAGGACCACTTATGCTAGGCCCCTAGTTGTTCTTTTCTAATTTTCTATTGTAATTAAAAAACAATGAAAATAATTGGCCAAATTATAAGATGAAAAAATTCAAGATTAGGCAGAATTTAGTACTTTTAGCTAGTATTTTGGTTATTAGTTTAATTTTTTAATTTAGCAATTTAATAACATATTTTTAGTCTATACTTTTAAATATTATTAATTAATTGCCAATTAAAAATAATAAATTTCACTAACTCTTAGCATTTTTCTCCTTATAAGATAATCAGTTACTAAATTAATCTATTATATAAAATGTATATTAAAATTAAAATATAAATTAAATACTACATATATTTATATTTGTGCACAAATATATAATAATTAATGTAATAACTATCATGTACACTTAATTTTTTTAAAAAAAATCAACATACAACAAAACGTGATAACTGATAGGAAAGTTCAGAATGTGTACCAAAGTTTAATTTCATACGTTCAAAATTTGAAAACATTTACTAAACTAATCCTAATAATATCATATCAACAGTACAAGAATTTTGTATACTTAAAAATATACTAAAATAAAATAAAATAAATAGTTATTATATATTAACGTACCTTGGGACGAGAAGAGTGAAGATAATGAAGGAGAAAGTCCACTAAGTCGGTCCCACTGAAACAGTTCCTCACAAGCTTCATCTTAATCCAACGGTCCTGAATCGGCAATCTCTGCCTCATCACCCTCACAACCCTCACCATCTCCCCTTCTTCTTCTTCTTCTTCGTCTTTTGCCACGTCATCATCAAATCCGTATGCCGGCGCTGCAGGCGCGTCAGCACCGGAACATTTCCCTCCCTCCTCCCTCAACAACCGCCGCTGCAATTCTCCGTCGCCGCTCCTCATCATCACGTTCAGCTCCACCAACCCTCCGATCAGTTCCCCGTCGAAGAAGATCTTCGGCACCGTCTTGCTCCCCGTCCGATCCACCAGCTCCTTCTCTCTCTCCACGTACACGTCGACATTGATCTCCACGAACCTCAACCCTCTCTCTCTGAATAACCTCCTAACCGCGCTGCAGTCCCTGCAGTTGGACCTCGAGAAGAAGCTAATCACTCGTCCCTTCGTCGAAAACGACACGTCGTTTTCTTTTTTCTCCGTCACAACCACCTTGACTCCCGGCAGATTGAACTCCGTAACGTCGCCACTAGAGTCCTTGTCGTTCTTGTTAAACGACTCGTCGTTTTCGATGGATTGCTTGATTGACGAGATGCCTCTTGAGATCGCAGACGACAAGTCGTTGCTGCGCTGGCGGAAGAATTTCCCGACTGCCAAACGCGAAACGGCGTCGTTTCGGTTATTGCCGTTAAGTTTAGCTGGTGGTGTTGGCTTCGGGAGAAGCGAATGAGGTTGCACGATTGTTAGAGTTTTTGTAACGGTCACGTCGTTGTTGACGTTATTACCGTTGGGATCGTGGTTTTCGTTTGGAATAGGACTTTCCACTTCAGAGCCCATTTTTTTGTTTGTTTGTTTAATTTCTTCTATGCTAGCTACGAATGGAGATTAGTGTTCGAAACTAAGAGAAGCAAAAAAACCGGTTACGTTGGGAAAACCGAGGAGTGAAGAAAACGAGGTTGGAGTAGTGATGAGGATGCTTTGAGATGGGAGTGGTGGGTTTTTAATAGGGTGGGATTTGATTAAGTAATTTGATTAAGTAATAGTAGTAATTAAAAATGGAAGCAACGGATTTGAGGGAGTACGATGAAGGGGTCAGTGAAATACAGGGGGAAGAGACAGACGTGGTCTTTTTTATTGATATGATTTGAGTGTTTACGTTTTCTATACTTTTCTATGGAAAGAAAAATACTCATATGATGACCTAATTAATATACATTTACTTGGAACTTTTCAAGAATTTTCTTTCATTCAAAAGTACTACTAACCAAACTAAAGTTCGCTTGGCTCTATCCATGGGAAGAGCGTGGTGTGTTCATCACTTCATCATGTATGTGTGTCACTGCACGTGGAATTCACGAGTGTTTTAATTTTAAGATTTAGCTAACTAAGAATACATGTCTTTTACTTTTTTGTTTGGATTTTGCTGACTTGTGTTTTAAAGGTATATATTCTTAAAAAAAATTATCAGAGCTATTAAAATTTGAATAAAATTTTACATTCAAATCAAATTTTTGTTTAAGTCTATTCAAATTATTGTAACCTTTTAAATTAAGCGCTCCTTCTCCTTTTCCTTCTCATTTTCTTTCTCATTTTCTTTCTGCTTCTCTTTTTTCTTCTATTTCTTCTTCTTGTTCCAAATTCGTGCAGTTCTTTTTCTTCCCTTCTTTTTCTTCTCCTTCTTCTTCTTTTTTTATTCTTCTTCCAAATTTGCACACGCATTTTTTTTCTTTTTTTTCTCCTCCTCTTTCTTCTTTTCTCTTAGAGATTATCAATTCAATTTAATTTAATTCATAACACTGGGTCTATTCAATTCAAAATAATTCAATTCAATTCATAAATTTATTAAGGTGAAATACCATTATATAAAATCAAATTTAAAAGAGCTTTATGCATAATGAATCGAAGGTGAAATAATTGTATAGTACTAAATGAACGGAACATTATCCATTATATAAAATCAAATTTAAAACACGTTTGTCTACAATTTAAAAATTATCAATTCAATTCAATACACCCGCATCCATTCAATTCAATTCATAATAAACCGAATATTAAGGTGAAACAATTGTATAGTACTAAATGAATGAAACATTATCCATTATATAAAATCAAATTTAAAACAATTTTCTGCATAATGAAGCGAACACGTTATTAAAGTAAAACAATTGTATAGTACTAAATAAACGGAACATTATCTATAAAATCAAATTCAAAACACACGTGTCTACAATTTAGATATTATCAATTCAATTCAATTCAGAATACCTGCGTCCATTCAATTCAGTTCAGTAATTGCATTTTATTCCATTCGATTGAAAAATAATCCATTAGCAAAATATTGGTGTTGTTGGTGATGACAATAACGAAAGAGAAGAAGAAGAATCTGCGTGCACAAAGAGGAGAAGGTATGCGTGAATTGAAAGAAGAAGAAGAGAAGGTATGCGTGAATTTGAATTTGAAAGAAGAAGAAGCGGAGAGAAGAGAAGAAGAAAAAGCACGTGTAATGACGCTGTTTTAATGAGAGTAGTTTTTGTTGGTGTTGCACTTACTTGAATAAATTTCGATGAAAAAAAATACTTGGATGTATAGCAATCCTATTAGAATTTATTTATTTTTTATTATTTAATTATTAATTTAATTTTTTTAGTTTAATTTTTTTAGTCTAACTAGTAACTCAATAATATATTTTATCTCATATTTTTAAACATTACTAACTAACTAATAGCCAAAAATTATAATGTTCTCCTAAAATTCTAACATTTTTTTTAAATATCATAAAAAATATTTAATTAATAATTATTGAAAATTTATTTTTTTATATATTTTTAATGTATTAATTACATCAAAAATTTAAAAATATTTTATTATTATATTTTTAACATGTGCAAGTTAGCTATTTTTTATTTTTATATATTTTTAATAAAAATTTCAATTAATAACCTTAATATGTATTTATGTTTGTCAAATCTTTAATTTTAATTGTGTTTTGATGGTATAGGTGATTGTAATATGTGTATTTTATTAGTACATTACTAGAATGAGTGTTTTAATTGTATGTTTGTCTGAAGTGGGAAATGATTTAAACTTTTTTATGAATTAAAAAAATAGACATTTCCATTCTTAATTATTTTATTTAACCAATTTATTAATAATTTTATAATATATGTTCTTTTCTTATTCCATAAAATGGTACAATTATTTTCATTTTGACGGGAATTAAATGGTGCATTAACCAAGTCAATAATTGTATTACCATAAAATGAAGTCAATCATTGGATGATAAAAAATATTATAGTTTAATTGAAAAGTAATTAGTCTGCCTTTTACA
Organism: Arachis stenosperma; assembly: GCF_014773155.1. Lineage (NCBI taxonomy): Eukaryota > Viridiplantae > Streptophyta > Magnoliopsida > Fabales > Fabaceae > Arachis > Arachis stenosperma. The sequence continues at coordinate 133,279,806 of NC_080386.1, read as the reverse complement.
GTAATAGAAGGATATTGCTAATAAGTACCTCACACAATTTTCATGGACATTATAAGTAAAATTTTGAATGAAAAATATAAATTAAATGTAACTTTTTTTAAAAAATTATATATATTGAATACATTGAAGGAGCTAAATTTTTTCAGTTTTTCCTTTTAACTAATATTTTTAGTGTTTTGCTAATAAGTGCTTTAAAGACACGTTTTAAGATAATCATTAACAGAAAATATACATATTTTAAGTTTTTAATGCATTGAATATATTAATAATATATTAAAATTGAAAACAAAAATTCTTAATTAACCAATGCCTTAATTATGGTGATTTATTTTGAAAATTTCTTATGTTGTTGCTTCTATTATAAGGATAATGATAAAGTCATTCTATATATAATTATAGGAGAAAAATCTAAAATAGTTCTTGACACTTACCTCAAACAACAACGAGATTTTTGATAAAAAAAAATATCAACTCAGCTTTTAAGATTTATTTTTATATGACTGATTAGTTCTTGTGTCAAAAAAAAGTTAATGTTGTTTTTTTTGTACAGAGATTAATCAATCTAAAAAAAGATTAGGAACCGAGTTTGGTGTTTTTTGTTGAGGGTTTCATTGTCCTTTCGAGATAATTGTCAGGAGTTAAATGAGATATTCACTCTAATTATAACTGATATTTTTTATATTGTAATTTTGTATGAATTTATAAAAAAAGAACATTATTAAAAAATAGAAATTTAAGTGCAGTTAATTTTACGTAAAAATGATAGTTAAAGATCGTTAAATAGATAATAATTTAATCAAATAGTGTGAAACCAATTTATAATTCGAAGAGAGTATCCTTATTAAAACAATTCTCAACTATCAATTTGACATGAAATTAATCACATGAATTTTTACTAAATTAAAATAAGAATGATGATATACATTTATTATTATTATTATTATTATTATTATTATTCATGGAAAGTGTTATTGTATTAAACTATTAATCAGCATTTACCTTTGCTAGTGTTTGGTCCATTTCAATTCTCCTTAATAAAAAAGTGTTTGGTTGGCCCATTTTCAACGCGTAATTGGAAGTTTGCAACGATAAATCCGATGTGTTGGCACCAAAAGAGACGCAAAATAACGGAATCTCCAACTGATGCCGGTGGAGACAGCACCTAACTGGCCCTATTTAGTGTGCGGAGTGACGGAAATGCCCTTAGGATTTGACAATCAAGAGTGGACTAAGCCCGAAGATTGCATGTCTTAGGGGCATGTCTGTAATTTCAAATTTCATGGGAATGTGGCGATGATGTAGGGAGTGGGGACTGGTTGATTTGCATAAGAGTGTTGACAATGGCAAAGAGTCAAATGAGATAATAACAACATGCATTGCATGACGTGATTTAGGCTCCAATTTGCGTCCAATTAGGACTCTTTCCATCTTAATCCTAATCTTCATTTGTTTATTTAGAAACAATCAAACACCTACTAAGCAAGGCTTTGGCCAATTGGCACACCAACCAAACCGTCTCACTCAACTAACCATAACAATAACAACAACAACAAAATCTTATCTCACTAATTAAATAAAATTAACTACATAAATTAAACAATATCATTAAATTTTATTATATATTATATCATAAAAAAATTATTTATATATAAATCTCATTAGACTATTTTATTAATAATATTCCTAAATTTTTTTTCTATCTTTCACTCTTTGTCAATTTTCTATTTTATCCCCCTTTCTAATTTGATACTTTCTGAATCTTCTTTTCATTCAACTAACCATATATATAAAAAATTTTAATGTGATTAATTTTGATAGGCTGAATTGCCTAAATTATTGTATACAATATTTAGTTATGTTTGTTTATTTAGACCATGATCATTCTTATATTAATCGTTAAAAATAATTATATTTAATAACGTGATAATATATTAATACGTAATTAAATATATATGTAAAATTTTTTTATATTATTAGTTATTAAAATTAAATTTTTTTATTATATTAAAGATTAATATCTAAAAATATTAAAATACAAAAATTCCTAGTATATTTGGCAATAATATGCCCAATATATATATATAAATTATAAAAATATTATTTATATATTAAAATTAACAATAATATATTTGTGTATAGATGTATTTAACTTATTTTTAATATATATATTATATTTTAATATTATTTTATACTAATGACTAATTTTAATAGCTAATTTTAGTGTATATTTAATACCGTTAAATCTTAAAAAAAAAATTGAATATCGATAGAATCTATGATTCTATCGTCTCATGTTCATGTGCGTTTTAAATTTATATATAATCATAAATTTTGATTTATGTAAAAAATAATATCAAATTATTTTGTAGTGATAAAAAATGTTATAGATATAATCTATACTCTATATTCTATAATGTATAAGTTCTTCTTAATAAGCCAATAAATTTGTTACGGTGGGTAACCGGAGATAAATGCAATGGATGGCGTTGAGGGGCCCAAATGTATGAAGGAGGAGAACTCCGGATGGGTCAGCAACTCGGGAGGCTCCGTCCGACTTGCGCGCGCGAAGGAATGGGGGGTGGTACCTGCAAAGACACTCCGATGCTTAAGTTAGCAAGAGTGTGAGCAGGTCTAGAGAGTATTGGGCTTAGAGATACCTGAGGGGTGTCAGTGTATTTGTAGTGGTGAGCCAATAACCACCGCTGGTGTAGTGCCGTATCTTTAGGATATTAACCGTCCCATTATCTTGGGGAGGTTAAGATATGGCTTTAGGAAGCGGTTAGAGAGATTTTAGGGGCGGTTACTCATTTGAATGAGTGTTTATCTGCCAGCTAATCTCATGTCCGACTTCTTTAGCGCAGGTCGGGACGAACACCGACTTCTTATGTGAAGACCGGCGTTTAGTAAGGCTTAATCTATTGGGTTGGGCCTTTTAATTGGACTTGGGCCCTTATCATTGGGCCAGGGTATGAACAGTGCCCCTACTTGAGCCCAAGATTCTTTTAAGGCTAGGGTTCAAGTATTCAACTCGGGTTCGTAGCCGACTTTCACGGGTTTTGGAACCGACGTGATTTTCGTGACCTTTTCTTTCTGACAGTTACGTCAATTCAAGCGTCGTGTCCGTTGAGAAAGCGTTTAGGGATTGAGGGCTTTGGTAACGGTGCAATCTCATTAATGACTGCCTCGTTTTTACCATTATGCCCCTTAGCCTATTTATAAATACTTTCCCTCTCTTTCGTTTTTCCGTTTCTGCAATCTTTCAAACTTCTCCTTTCCCTGCTTGTGCTGCATTCTTGTGCTTGAAAATTTCCGCTCTCTCCAACCTTCACTTCTCGGATAAAGGTTAGTTTTGTTTCTTCCATATCATGCCTTGTGTTTGCATGTTTTGTATTGTGAGTGGGTAGGTTGGCCTGTAGATTCTTGGTTTTGCATCCCTCCCCTTTAGGGACCGTGTTTTTGATTTTCTTTTTTCTTTTTCCTTTTGTAGGTTTCTGCCACTTTTCTTTATATAAAAAATGGCTTCCGTAGATGTTCTTTCTCTGTGGGTTGATGACACTGTCCTTGGGGAGGAACCCCTGGTCGATGCTGAGTTTATTACTCATCTTCGTACTCATCACCGGCTTTGTACTTCAGAGGAGGACGAGCCAAAATATGAACTAATAATCCCGGGTCCTGAAGACCGGGTCTGTTTTGGGAGAGTTAATGAGGCGGCCCCTCATTTTTTCTTCATGTATGAATGTATGATCACCCGTTTGGGTGTTTTTCTTCCTTTCTCAGATTTTGAAATATCTATTTTGCACCACTGTAGAGTTGCCCCTACTCAACTTCACCCCAATTCTTGGGGTTTTTTGAAGATCTATCAGTTTATTAGCCATGCTCTGGACTTTCCGACCTCTTTGAGGATTTTCTTCTTTCTTTTCCATATGACCAAGCCTTTTAGTGGGCTAAACAACAAACAGCAGTGGGTATCCTTCCGAGCCATACAAGGTCGGAGGATTTTCACCCTTTTCGACGAATCCTTTCATGACTTCAAAAACTACTTTTTCAAGGTTCAAGCCGTAGAGGGTCACCACCCCTTTTTCCTTGATGAGCACTCTTCCCCTCGCTTTCCCCTTTATTGGTTGGCGGCCTCCCCTTGTGAAAAGTATGGTCTAGATGACCTTGACGAGGTGGAGGCGGCTATTGTGGGATTTTTCAAGGAAGCGTGGGGAAGGGCCCCATACTTGGATACCAGAAAAATCCTCCAGGGAACGCCGACTTTTGTTCAGTCTCAATTAGGTAGTGCATGCATTTCTGATTTCTGAGTTGTTTCTACCGACTTGAATGTTACCGACTTATAACTGTTGGTTGTTTTTCTTGTAGATATGGCAAAGAAGAATGCTCAAGAGGCTTACCAAAGGGTCCAGGAGGCTAAGGCGAAGTCCCGGGCTAGGTCGGGGGGTGCCAGGGCGATCACCTCTCCTCCTCCTCCTCCTCCTCCTCCTCCTCCTCCTCCTCCTCCTAAAAATACTGGCACTCCCTCTCAACTCCTTGTCATTTCTTCCTCAAGTTTGTCTCGACCACCCCCTTCTGCCCAAATTCTCTCTGAGCCAGAGAAGAAGAAGCGTAAGACTTTAGAGTCTGGCTCTTCTTCTTTTGATGGTGGGGTTAAGGCGGATGCTCTGGCATTCGTCCGAAAGAACATCTATCCTTTTATAAGTATGGATGATGTTTCTGTTCGAAACCACCTCACCACCATGGCCGAGGAGAGTTTTAGGACAGCGGGTGTTTGTGGCAAACTTTTGGATCTTTTTGAGAAGACTCCCCTTAGCTCTTTGGGGGCAACCTCACGGGTTGAGGAGTTGGAGGGGAGGCTTCTTATTTATGAAAAACATGAGAAGGAGTTGAAGGAGGAGAGAGATAAGTTGAGGAAGGAGAGGGATCACCTTAAGGAGGAGGAGGGTAAGCTGCGGGCTCAATGTACTTTGGAGGCGAATTTGAGGAAAACGGCACAAGACAGCTATCACAGTTTATTTCAGGATATTGTGGCCGTGAGGAAGGACTTGCTAAATTCTCGGAACGCATACGCTGAGTTGGAGGATTCTATTGCCGATGGCGCCGAGGAGTCTTGGAGAATTTTCTTGGAACAAGTCAAAGTTATTGCTCCCGACTTGGATCTTTCTCCTCTACATCCGGACAAGGTAGTTATTGATGGCGCCATCGTTTATCCTCCTGCCCCCGAGGTTGTTTCCGAGTCAGATTTGAAGACTCGGGGGCAGAGGATTATTGAGTCTCCTCCTCGAGATCCTCCGAGTTCGTCCTCCGTTCCTCCTCCTGGCCCTGGTGGTGGTGATTCCTCTGCTTCTCTGAAAAGATAACTTTATTTTTTATGGCTATATGGGGGCTCGACTTGTGAGTCCCCCCTTTTTTAAACTTATTTGTTGTTGGTTGTGTGAACAATTTCCTTTTGGCCTTTTAAGGCCGTAAACAAAATATTCTGATCTGTGCCCTTTTTTGGATAAGGGTTTTTAAACAAAAGTGAATGCCCCTTTTTTGGATAAGGGTTATCTTGTGCGTTTTGAGTTACCTTGTGCGTGTATGCTTTTCTGATTTCCCCTTAGCTTTTTCTTGAAAACCTTTCTATTTCGGATTTCTCGTTTTTCGTTAAGGACTTTCGGGTCGTCCTTTAAACTTTTTCTTAGGTTTTCCTATCTCTTTTTGTTATTCCTTTGTACTCAACTTTGCTTTTTTGATGAGTTTTTCGTGACTTAGGTTATTTTTGCGATGCGTTTTTCTTCTACTTGGTTTTATACTTCGATCTATGGATCGAAGTGTTTCCAAGTTTTCCTACTCGGGGTCTCGTTCCGACTTATGAGTCGGGTTGGTTCCCGAGTTTTTACGATCGACTCATATAACCTCTTTACACCGACTTGTACCTCGTCGTTTTATCCTGACGACCATCTAGGTCGGTTCATGGGATTTTCACGTTTTGTCGAGCTTAAGTCGGCGCGTTTCGTAGAAGGATTTAGAAAAATAAAGCAGGATATTTATAAGAGATATTATGAATGAAAAAGATCTTTATTAATTGGGGAGGTACCTTCTTTTGCTACTAAGGGTCTTGATAGCTTATTTTTCCCTTAGTCTCTACTATGATGCCTCGTTAAAAACCCTTCTCCAGAAAAAACCCTTTTTTGGGAAAAAATCATGAAGTTGGGAAAAGAGTACATCAGGGAGTAGAGTTCGCTTTTAACTGTAGTACCTTTTCATATTACAAGCATGCCACGACCTTGGTAGCTCAGTTCCGCTTAGGTCGGTTACTTTATAATAACCTTTCCCTAATACTTCTTTGATTTTGTATGGTCCTTTCCAATTTGCGGCGAGCTTTCCTTCTCCCGATTTGTTGACTCCAATGTCATTTCTGATTAGGACCAAGTCATCTGTAGCAAATGCTCTTCGAATGACTTTCTTGTTGTACCTTGTAGTCATTCTTTGCTTTAGCGCAGCTTCTCTTATCTGGGCACTTTCTCGGACTTCGGGGAGCAGGTCGAGCTCCTCTTTGTGTCCTTGTATATTTCCGACCTCGTCATGGAGAATTACCCTTGGGATTTGCTCATTGATTTCTATTGGAATCATGGCTTCTACGCCATAGACTAGTCGGAAGGGTGTTTCTCCTGTGGCGGATTGAGGAGTTGTCCTATAAGCCCATAACACTTGAGGGAGCTCTTCAGCCCAAGCTCCCTTTGCTTCCTGTAGTCTCTTCTTTAATCCTGCCAGTATGATCTTGTTAGCCGCCTCGGCTTGCCCATTGGCTTGGGGGTGTTCCACCGAGGTGAACTGATGCTTGATTTTCAGACTGGCTACTAGATTTCTGAAGGTGACATCGGTGAATTAGGTTCCATTGTCTGTAGTGATGGAATAAGGTATTCCATACCTTGTGATAATGTTTTTGTAGAGGAACCTGCGACTTCTTTGAGCGGTGATAGTGGCTAATGGTTCTGCTTCTATCCACTTTGTGAAGTAATCTATTCCCACGATCAAGTATTTGACTTGTCCTGGTGCTTGGGGAAAAGGACCTAACAAGTCCATTCCCCATTTTGCAAAGGGCCAGGGAGAAGTGATACTGATGAGCTCTTCTGGTGGAGCTACGTGGAAATTTGCATGCATCTGACATGATTGGCACTTTTTCACAAAGTCTGTGGCATCTTTCTGCAAGGTCGGCCAGTAGAATCCTGCTCGGATTACTTTCCTGGCGAGTGACCTTGCTCCTAGATGGTTTCCGCAGATCCCACTATGTACCTCCTCCAACACCTCGGTAGTTCTTGAGGTCGGTACGCACTTTAGTAATGGTGTTGATATCCCTCTTCTGTAAAGGACATTTCTCACCAAAGTATAATGTTGTGCTTCCCTTCGGATCTTTTTAGCCTCTTTTTCCTCCTTAGGGAGGATGTCGAATTTCAGGTATTCGACTAAGGGGTTCATCCATCCGAGGTTTAAACCGACTATCTCAAGTGTCTCCTGTTTATCTTCTGTTTTTGCTACCGAGGGTTCTTGAAGGGTTTCTTGAATCAGGCTTCTGTTATTTCCTCCTGGTTTGGTACTTGCTAACTTGGATAGGGCATCCGCTTTGCTATTTAGATCCCGAGTTATGTGTTTGACCTCGGTTTCCGCAAAGCGTCCAAGATGTTCCAGGGTTTTTTCCAAGTACCTCTTCATATTAGGGTCTTTTGCCTGATATTCTCCGCTTATTTGGGAGGTCACCACCTGTGAATCGCTGTAGATCGTTACCTTTGTAGCACCGACTTCCTCTGCTAATTTTAATCCGGCAATCAAGGCTTCATATTCTGCCTGATTGTTTGAAGCTGGAAATTCAAATTTTAAGGAGACCTCTATCTGGGTTCCTTTTTCATCTACCAATATTATGCCTGCGCCGCTCCCTGTTTTGTTGGAGGATCCGTCTACATAGAGTTCCCATGTAGTCGGCTTTTCCTCTTGCTCTCCTGCATATTCTGCAACGAAGTCGGCGGGGCATTGGGCTTTAATTGCCGTCCGAGTTTCATACCTCAAATCAAACTCGGAGAGCTCTATCGCCCACTGAACCATTCTTCCTGCAACATCCGTCTTTTGGAGGATTTGCTTCATAGGCTGGTTTGTGCGGACTCTTATTGTATGAGCCTGAAAGTAAGGTCGTAACCTTCGTGAGGCTATCACCAAGGAGTAGACAAACTTCTCTAGTTTGTGGTACCTTAGTTCAGGGCCTTGCAGGACCTTACTGATGAAGTAGACCGGGTGTTGTCCGACCTCGTCTTCTCTTATCAGGGCTGACGACACAGCCCTGTTTGCTACGGATAGGTATAGGACGAGGTCCTTTCCCGGTATTGGTCGGGTCAAGATAGGAGGTTTGCTTAAGAACCTTTTGAACTCTTGGAACGCCTCCTCACATTCCGGAGTCCATTTGAATTGGCATCCCTTCCTTAATAAGGAAAATAGTGGAAGGGATTTTAGTGCCGAGCCTGCCAGAAATCTGGAGAGGGCTGCAAGTCGGCCATTGAGCTGTTGAACCTCTCTCAAACAAGTCGGGCTTTTCATTTCTAAGACGGCTCTGCATTTATCGGGATTGGCCTCAATTCCCCTTTGTGTTAGCATGAACCCTAGAAATTTCCCTGTCTCGACCGCGAAGGCGCACTTTGCAGGATTTAGCCTCATCCCATGCGACTTTATAGTGTCAAAGACTTGTGAGAGGTCGGTTAAGAGGTCGACTTCTTTCTTGGTTTTTACTAGCATGTCGTCGACATAAACTTCCATCAAGTTCCCTAGGTGGGGAGAAAACACTTTATTCATCAATCTTTGATACGTGGCTCCTGCATTCTTTAGTCCGAATGGCATGACCACGTAGCAATAATTGGCTCTCGGCGTGATGAAAGATGTTTTCTCCTGGTCGGGTTCATACATCGGGATTTGGTTATATCCCGAGTAGGCGTCCATGAATGATAAGTATTGATACCCCGAGCTGGAGTCCACCAGGGTGTCAATACTTGGTAGGGGATAAGGGTCCTTAGGACATGCCTTATTCAAGTCGATATAGTCGACGCACGTTCTCCATTTACCATTCTGTTTTTTGACTAGCACTACATTGGCTAGCCATGTTGGGTATTTGACCTCTCTAATAAAGCCGGCTTCCAGGAGCGCCTGTACTTGCTCTTCTACTATTAGGGCTCGTTCTGGGCCGAGCTTGCGTCTTCTTTGTTGCACAGGTCGGGACCCTGGGTAAACCGAGAGTTTGTGGGACATGAGCTCGGGATCAATCCCGGGCATGTCGGAAGCCTTCCATGCGAAGAGGTCAGAATTAACTCTCAGGAGTTCACCCAACCTTTGTTTTAGGGTTTCCCCTAGGTTGGCTCCTATGTAAGTGTTTTTTCCTTCCTCCTCTCCGACTTGTATCTCCTCGGTTTTTCCTCCCGGTTGGGGTCGCAGCTCTTCTCTGGTCCTTGTACCACCTAACTCTATGGTGTGGACTTCTTTGCCCTTTCCTCTCAGATTTAGGCTTTCGTTGTAGCACTTTCTTGCCAATTTCTGATCTCCCCTCACCGTTGCTATTCCTCCTGGGGTTGGGAATTTCATGCAAAGGTGGGGAGTAGATACCACTGCTCCAAGTCGATTAAGAGTAGTCCTGCCGATTAAGGCATTGTAGGCTGACCCTTCATCGATGACTATGAAGTCTATGCTCAGAGTCCTTGATTTTTCCCCTTTTCCAAAAGTGGTGTGAAGGGGTAAGAAACCCAGTGGTTTTATTGGCGTATCCCCTAATCCATATAAGGTATCGGGGTAGGCTCTCAACTCTTTTTCCTCTAACCCTAGCTTGTCGAAGGCGGGCTTGAAAAGGATGTCCGCCGAGCTTCCTTGGTCTACTAGGGTTCTGTGGAGATGGGCATTGGCTAGGATCATAGTTATCACCACGGGATCGTCATGCCCGGGAATTATCCCTTGCCCATCTTCTTTTGTGAATGAGATAGTGGGGAAGTCGGGTGTCTCTTCCTCGACTTGATAGACTCTTTTGAGATGTCTTTTGCGAAAGGATTTAGTGAGGCCCCCTCCCGCAAATCCTCCCGAGATCATATGAATATGTCTCTCTAGAGTCTGCGGTGGTGGATCTCTTTTATCCATATCATCTCGCTTTCTTTTTCCGTGAGTGTCCGACCTTTCCATGAGATATCTATCAAGCCGACCTTCTCTGGCCAGCTTTTCTATCACATTTTTGAGGTCGTAACAGTCGTTGGTGGAGTGACCATATATTTTATGGTACTCGCAGTAGTCGCTGCGGCTTCCCCCTTTTTTGTTTTTAATAGGTCTAGGGGGTGGCAGCCTTTCAGTGTGGCAAATCTCTCTGTATACATCCACTATAGAAGTTTTGAGAGGAGTATAAGAGTGATATTTTCTGGGCCTCTCGAGACCGAGTTCTTCCTTCTTCTTGACTTCCCTTTCCCTCTCTTTAGATGAGGGAGGGGGTCCAGGTCGCCAACTCAGGTCTCTTAATTTCGCATTCTCTTCCATATTGATGTACTTTTCCGCCCTTTCTTGTACATCGCTTAGAGAGACGGGGTGCCTTTTAGATATGGACTGTGAGAAGGGGCCTTCTCTAAGTCCATTGACTAACCCCATTATGACTGCCTCTGTGGGCAGGTCGTGGATCTCCAAACATGCCTTATTGAACCTTTCCATATAGGCTCGCAAAGACTCTCCGACCTCCTGTTTTACTCCCAAGAGGCTCGGTGCATGTTTTACCTTATCTTTCTGAATTGAAAACCTCATCAAAAACTTCCTTGAGAGATCTTCAAAGCTAGTGATTGATCTCGGGGGGAGGCTGTCGAACCACTTCATTGCTGCTTTCGATAAAGTGGTCGGGAAAGCTTTGCATCTCGTAGCGTCGGAGGCATCAGCTAGATACATCCGACTTTTGAAGTTGCTTAGATGATGCTTTGGGTCTGTGGTCCCGTCATAGAGGTCCATATCAGGGCTTTTAAAGTTTCTTGGAACTTTTGCCCTCATTATGTCCTCGCTGAAAGGATCCTCTCCACCCGGGAATTGATCTTCTTGGTCGTCGCGGGAGTTGTGACTCTTGAGGGAGGATTCTAGCTGTAAGAGTTTTCTTTCTAACTCTTTTCGCTGTTCCATCTCCTCTTTGAGGTACCTTTCAGTTTCTTTCTGCTTCTCCCGCTCTTGCTCCAATTGTTCTAAGCGACTGTGGACTAACCCCATTAATTCAGTTATGTGGGATGGTCCGCCTTTTCCCGATTCTCGCTCGTCTGAGGGGTTAGCCTTCGGGTTTTTTACCCCGGAGGTGCCCTCTCTATTCTGATCATTAAATTCCTGGTGGAGGGTTACATCCACATTGTCGTTACCTGCGTTCAGATTCTCTTCTTCGGAATCCGTTTCCGCATGTACTTCCTCATGGGATCTATCCGCCATCGATGGATGATCTCTCGGGTCCCCGGCAACGGCGCCAATGTTACGGTGGGTAACCGGAGATAAATGCAATGGATGGCGTTGAGGGGCCCAAATGTATGAAGGAGGAGAACTCCGGATGGGTCAGCAACTCGGGAGGCTCCGTCCGACTTGCGCGCGCGAAGGAATGGGGGGTGGTACCTGCAAAGACACTCCGATGCTTAAGTTAGCAAGAGTGTGAGCAGGTCTAGAGAGTATTGGGCTTAGAGATACCTGAGGGGTGTCAGTGTATTTGTAGTGGTGAGCCAATAACCACCGCTGATGTAGTGCCGTATCTTTAGGATATTAACCGTCCCATTATCTTGGGGAGGTTAAGATATGGCTTTAGGAAGCGGTTAGAGAGATTTTAGGGGCGGTTACTCATTTGAATGAGTGTTTATCTGCCAGCTAATCTCATGTCCGACTTCTTTAGCGCAGGTTGGGACGAACACCGACTTCTTATGTGAAGACCGGCGTTTAGTAAGGCTTAATCTATTGGGTTGGCCCTTTTAATTGGACCTGGGCCCTTATCATTGGGTCAGGGTATGAACAAAATTATAACTCAATTAACATACCTTTTTTATACTCATTTAAAAAATCGTTAATTTAAATCTCTATATTTTTAATTAAAAAAATAAAAATTCTTTTCAATAAAAAAAGTCTAAGCCCAATACGAGTGAACATGTACATGAGAAACATCAAATGCCACCATTAAATTCATGTCTGGCCTTGCTAACACCCCAATTACTTTAATTTATGATAAAGGAATTTTCCACTTTATTTATCAACAATAAAGCTTAATGCACCAATTTCTCTTTAGCTTCATTCATAATTTAAGTTATGATGTAGTTTTAACTTTTAAGTATCATCATATATGATGAAAGAATTTTTTTTATCTCATTTTCTTTTTTTTTTTTTGAAAAAAGAGAGCTTAACATTTGAAGTGGAACAAACAATTTACAATTATAAAACAGAAAAATATAAATCAAAACAATTTTTATGTCATTTTTGGTATAATCATCAACATCATAGTTAACTATCACATAATTACTTAACACAGTAAAATAATCGAGCAACACAATTAACCACGTCTATTACCTTATTTTCAAAAATAATTTTATTTTTACGTAACCAAATATTCTATATAATGTTAAACCCTGCAAGTACCAAGTACTACAATATAATATATACGTATAGTTAAACACTAAAAAGAAAAAAAAAATCAAAATTACAATACAATTTTTTATACAATTCAATGAAATGTCAATATATATCTTAGCCATATAGATAAACAACCAAGCAAGAATTTACATTAATATCTATTCAACAGAATCTATGCCCATTTCCAGCACAAGAAGGACTAAGCAACCCATTATTATTATTACTATTATTGACACCAAACCTTGACATTTGATTCTTCATTTGGTTGCATAATTTCTCCAACTCCCTCACTCTTAATTGCATGCTTTCTAAGTTTAGTCTCATGTCTTCTTTCTCTTCCAAGAACAAGTTGTTTGTGTTGGACTCATTGTACAAGATTATTTGTGAATGGTCCATTATACCCTTTTCATTAACTGCAAAAACACGTTGTGGAATTTTTGCTTTTTGGGAAATAAGTGCTTGCATTGCAATTCTTGGGGGTATTTTTGGGTTTTTTGCAAGATCTTTACAAATTTCAAAACTTAGTTTATTATAATTAAGACATCTGCAGAATCTTGATCTTTCTTCAAATGTAATCATTGGGTGAGACTGCAGATTGAATAGTTCCATCAAGAAAAAATTGAATTAGAAATTAAATATAACAATTAGATTATTAACACTAACACCAAAGCAATGCATTTACAAAATTAAAATTTTTAAAAGAAGTAATTGTTGTGGAGAGATTATACAAAAATAAGATTAGTGAACTGAACAAAACTTTTTAATTATGTATACATTTATAAGACTATAAGAGTATGCAATTTTTTTTTTTTGATCTTTAGATTATTTAAATTTTTGTATGTACAACATTATTTAGAGTAATACAGACATTTGGCAAAATTCGTTTCCCTTCTTGGCGGGCACCTTCTTATCCTCTTTTTTTGTTTTATTTCATGATTGATTGTATTTCCATATATATGACAGATTATATGACAATGACATAGATATACAAAATAATAATAATAATAATAATAATAATAATAATAATAATAATAATAATAATAATAATATTATTGAGCCAAATTGTTAAATTTCAGTATTTTGAACTGAAATTTGGACAAACAAATTTTACTTTCGTAAGAATTTCTAGTGATGATAAGACATTAAGAAAAAAAATATTTGGTGATTGTTTAAGAAATAAAAAAAGGTAAAAATAGACTGTGGTTATCCACATAAAGATGTATAAAATTGTCTTTAAAATAATAATTAGATAATACACATATTATATTAAGCAGTTTAGTAGAATAATTATTTAAATAAAAAAAATTATTATGTAAAAATAATAATTAAAATCAATTAAATAGATATATTTAATTAAATTATTTAACATAATAAATATTATCATCTTAATTAAGTGAAAACTCAAGTGCAGTCAATTCTTAATTACCATCTGCATATGAATATATTCTCCTGTAAATAGTAAAATATGTCAAATTTTCTAACGATTTTGATGAACTAACCTGAAGATAGATGTCAATGGCTCTGTAGAGGCCATCAAAGCAATCTCTAGCAGAATCAGGCAAACACTCTGCAACTCCAAGAAACTTTGAGATCTTCAGATTCTGATCAGCTGATACCTCTCTCAAATACTTATCAATTAACCTTCCAACTTTCCTCATTTTCTCTAAACTTTCACTATTATTATTATTGTTGCTCTCAACAAATAATTTAACCAACCTTATAACAAAATTAACATCATAATACAGCCCCATATGGTTCCCACACACCAACAAATCATCCAATCTTGCTTCCTCAAGATTCCCACCAATCAATTTCTCCATCTCCATTCTACAACCTTCACTAAGCCCAAAACAAGACACAATCCTTAGCACCCAGAAAAGTGTTCTGCAAGAAAATGTGTTCTTCCCAACAAATATGACTCCATAAGCAGCTGTCTCGGCAATACTCGAATACTCACCATTCTTGCTTCTACTTGGAGGAACTGATTTCTTCAGATAATCAATTAGGAACCTTGTGAGGACTAAGTTGTTGTTATGCTTCTTGTAACCGCCAATGCACCTGAGAAACTTGTCAATAATCATTGGAGGAAGAGAATCCATGTCTTGAAACCACCAAGCTTTGCTTGGAAAGCTTTGTCTTATAGTCTTTGGTGTTGTTTGAAAAGAAAGCCTCTTGTTATTGTTTTCTGGCGACGACGGCGACGAAGAAGGAGATAATAAAAGTAGGCTTGGATCAGAGTTCAGAGCAATCTTTGCCAACAATGCAAACATGATCTTGTCCAAGATTCCACAGTTTTCTGCATAGGAATGGAATGAAACACAACTCTTGAGACTCAAAAGTGTGTCATTCCATGTCCAATGATAGATTCTGTCAAGAAAATTTTCTGTTTGTTGGATGAGATTGTTGGTGAAGAATTCTTCAGTCATGTCAAGGTAGAGTGCACTGCAATGGAGGATAAGGACATTGGAAACTGTGATTGGAATCTTGCCATTGTTGTAGCAGAACATTGAAACAAGCTCAAATCCATTTGGACCACATGGGAAATCATTCATTTCAATCATCATCTTATTCTTGTTCTTGTTCTGGATTTGACTCTCTATTTTTCCACTGTATTTTGACATAACCTCCTGCAAAATAAGATGAACTACATTCTTCAGTCTTCACCTTTTGATTTTTCTTTGGATCTAAGAACAATTATTAGAAGATAAAATCTAAATAATAATGAATATGTTGAGTACCTTGTTCAAAAGGAAGATTTCTTCATCATTAATGTTGATTTTCAAGTCACAAGGCTTCTGCATAGTTAGCCACTTAATTGTGCATTGAATAAATGAGAGAGAAATATGAAATAATTCTAATTCTTGTGGATAATTATATAAATGCATCATATGAATTTGAATATATAAAATAAAACTTTAGTTCGTTGGTCTCGGTATCAGTTATTCCACTAAGATTAGGGTATGTCCTTAAGTTTAATAAATATTTAAAATAATATTTATGTATAACTCGAACTCACTTTGTGTGAGATATAATTTGAGTTTATAGTTTATCACTCATGCTAACCCTAATTCAATTAGGCTTTGGTTCAGAAAACATGACCAAAAATTAATATTCTTATATTTTGTTTAGTGAAAAATAGATTATGAAAATTTAATTTATTCTTATTTTTTTTATAAAAAAAATATAATGATAAAAATTTGATAAATAATAAAAAAATAAAAAATAAGTTGTATTTTTTGTTAGTATCTTTGTGTCTTTTTATAAAATATACTAATTCAGTATTTTTATACATAATATCTCTATTCATGGTTTATCTGCCAAACATAATTTTATATTTCTGGTCCTTATTTAGCTGTTTCAGTGTTCTATATCTGTAAACAAATGCAGTTTTAAATTCAAGTGTAATTTTAGACTTACAATGTATTTCAAATTTATGATGTAAAAAAAAAAAAATCAAATTTACATTCACTAGTCTTTAACAGATTTGTCAGTATATATATGTATATATAACGGAATGGCCAAGGTACATGAAAATGTTCAACCCTATCCAAGCCAAGGAGATGCTTCATTATTGAGATCTATCCCATTTGTTTCCTAGCTCTTTTTCATAATTAACTACATATATTATATTCTGTTTTTATGTTAAATATGCTTTTTGTATCGTGATTCTACAGCCTTATTATTAATTATTTATGATTGATGTTATATAGTTTTGGCTATTATAAGACAAGGTCCCCATGCATGTATGACAAATTTGGTTGTATTAGCAAAGGTGTGTCACAGTATATATTTTATGTATTTTGCTAATTTGTTGCTCTTGTCTCCATTGCTGGACCAGTTGTTCTACTTCAAAATTTTGAGTAAGACTGCTACTAAACAAAGCCACAATGATTCTTTTTTTGTTTTTATTTTTATTTGCTATTGAAATGGGATAGGCTTATGTTTGAATTTGTCTGACAGGGTCAACAATTCAAGAAGAGCCAGAACCAAAGCATATTGGTTAATAATATAAACACCTTTTTTCAGTTCTGAGTTCTGCCAGTTAAATTTAGTTGCATTGCATGACTTGGCTTTGGATTTACTTGAGGGATGTACTTTCTAAACATGTGAACATGGACCTAATGAATGGGACCAATGAGAACTATAAGGGAATTTTTTTTTTAAAAGAATCAAGATAAAATCAATGGTTGACAAGGTTGGTAAAAAATGGGGCTAAATTACCAATTAGACTATCTTTAAATTGAATATAAAGACTAATGAGTAAAAAAATGATTAAGTCGAAGAATGAAAATGTTTGGTAAAAAAAAAATAGCTAAAAACAGTTAAAATTTATTTTATTTAATATTTATTAATTATTATTAAAATTAATATATATTAAATAAAATAAATTTTAATTATTTTTTATCTGTTTAATATTTTTATTAAAAAAATTATCTTTATAAAAAATATTCTTAGTCCGAGTTAATTGAGTTCGAATTAGGTAGCCGCGAGTAGAGTATATATTGGTAGTCCTACACTAACAATATAGAAACTTTTGAGTGGCTAGATTCTCGTGAAGTGAACTGCTGGGGATGTTGCTCGGGAATCTCTCAATAATAATCTGAGTTAGATTCTTATTAAGAAGCCCATACAACCAGCGTTTGCCAGCATCTGAGTCATTGCTTATGCATGTGCTGCTGATGATATGCGTGCTTCCGAATCTTTTTTACTTATTATTCACGAATTTTGTTTGTTTTCAATTATTCATATATTCAACAAATTACAAATATTAAATAAAAGATATTTACAGATCAGTTTTTTCTTATACAATTTTGTTCAAAATTATTATGAATGTGAAAACTTAGATGCAGTCGACTTCAACTTTACGTGAAGTCGACTGCACCAGTTTTCACTTAATATAAATTATGATATTTAAATCACATTTTTTTGTTTGGACTTATGGGCCTAGTGCTACTTAGTCGTGGGCTAGGAAAAAATGGTGTCACCTTCCATTTTGGGTATTTAGGCCCAAAAAAGGGTATGGTTCTCTTCCCAGTTCCCATTGTTGTTTAAACCCACCCACCCTCTCGTATCCCAGGTCGGGTCTATCCGTTCATTGTTTTTTTTTTCAGGTCCAGCTTTTGACCCAAATCTAGGACCAAAAACCCCATCCACCCATTTTTTTACTTTATAATGGGCAATATATGAAAAAGGTTTGATACACGATTTTTATTTATTTTTTAAATATTGTTCATCATATGTATCCATAAATTTCTAAAATTTAAATCGAAGATTTTTTAATAAGAGTATAATGTATTTATTATTTTAAACTGATTTCACCATTAATATTTTCACACACATTCAATAAAAAAGTGAATTATGGAATATTAATTAACATACTAGTAATTATAAATTATAATAACAATACCAGATGAAGTGTTTGTAATAGGTCAATTCTATGGAGAGAATTGAAATCCCATATAGTAAAGTTTATTTCTTAACAATCGATTGAATAAATAAATAAATAAATAAAACAAAAAATCACATAACACCTTACAAACCAGATAAGCAGCATGTGATAAATATAGCCTATGAAGTATGAAGTGCACACACCGTCACATCCCATATTAAAGAAGAAGCTAAATTTACTCCTATGTCCTTCATTCGCAGCTTTTGCTAGTAATAACTTCAACACATACCTTATGACTTATGAGGTTGAGCTAATAACTCCAACACACATACCGCTAGATTTTAATTTGTTTTAAAATGAATGATTTTTTTTTTTTTTAGAAGAACACTAGTTCATATATAACCTATCCAAAAGTTACTAACAAATAGTAGCTAGATACAACTACTTAGGTTGGTCAAATAGTCAACTCATTCGTTTTGTGCATATAATATTTATTAGCCAATAATAGACATTTAAATAGAATTTAGACAAGAAACAAAAAAAATAGCTAGATACAAAACTAAAAGTAGCAATGAATCTTAAAAGGTAGTGATCTTTTGATTGATACTTCCCATTATTTTTCCAAATATCAATGAAACAATTCGGAGCATCAGATCATATCAAATTCCAAAAATAGACAAACATTGCCCCTCACATTTAGTTTCTTACCTACACATAACATCTACGACAAATCCAATTGAAAAAAACAATAAATAAAAATAATAACGCTAATCAAATTAAACTTCCTCACTTCCAAAATCCTTACCACTTATTTTTTCCTCAACAATCCTAGACAGTCTCTCCAACGCAATATCAACAACATCACCAAAACTAACATCTTCAACAACACTTGCATTAGGATGCATATACGTGACCTTATGGATCAAATTTATCACAGCCACACGCATCTTTTCTTCATCTTCTTTTGAAATTCTCATCAAAACCTCCTCAATACTCTTCTTCCCCTCACCACAATCATTTTCGTCAATAAATACCGAATACGTATTTTTCTCGTCCGGCAAGTACCATGCGTACTGCGTATACGCTGTATGAGACGAGAAAAACACAGGTATACAACCGGCCAAAATTGAGTCAAACGTTGACCTCCGAGTGAACGAGTCACCCGGAGCCTGAAGGCAAAACCTAGACTTACTCATAACTTCGAGCACAGCCATTGGATCATGGCACTTGCTGGCACCATTTCCACACTGTACCAGCTCACACTTCATAGAATTCTTACACTGCTTCAATATCTCGTCGCGTATTTTAGCTTTTTCTAAACCGTGACGTGTCCCGCCGACAAACGAAAATAAATAAGGTCTGGTGGAGTCACAAATTTGTTTTTGCCACGTCATCAATTCTGCTAGGCTCCTGGGATGAAAATAAGAAGGGTAAGGAATACCAAATTGATTTTTTCCTTGCCAGGGTTGTCGCTCCACTGTTAGCACCGACATGTTTTTGACAGGTGGCATGTTTAGAAGAATGTTGGCTCCAAAGTCAGGCCCACTGGGTGTTCTCATGAAATCCCATGCGGTTCGCCCCAGGGCAAGAAAATGATCCTTACCTTCGTTTATATTAAACCAGGGTTGACTCTGGAGATAGTCAACAAGATCAACGGCCAGGGAATCACGCTGCGTGAGATTAGCCTCACGGAAGACGCTGGAGGCGTAGAGACCACCATAGAAGGGGACGTAGAAGAGACGCGCCTCGCTTGGATCCCACGTGCGGCACGGGTGGTTCTCCAGCCGCGCGTGGATTATCATCTCCGCTATGAATTGGTGCGTAGCAAACCACGATGATGATGGTGATGATAATGCAGTTACGGTTGTTACAATAGGTTGGCCGAGGCCGTTATTTGCCACGTGAGGGCACATGTTGGTGTAGATGTTGAGGTTGTTACAGTGCTCGAGGAGTCCGAGGTTGAATTGTGGAGGGAGGTTGTAGATGTAGAACGGGTATGAACCGACGCATGTTTTGTTGTGGTTGTTGAGGGTGGTTGTGGTGGTGGTGGTGAGGGTGGTGGTTGTGGTTAGTGAGAGCCATAAGCGAAGAAGAATGAGCCACGTGGCAATGAAGAGACATGAGAGGAGTAAGTACTTGATTTTGTTGAGCTTGGTTAAGGCGATGTTTGGATCTTTGTCTTTGGTTTTTGGGAAGAGGTCTGATGATGATGGAAGATAGTAATTTAGAGAAGAAGTCGGTGATGGTTTTCTGAAGAACATGGAGGAAGAGGAAGAAGAGGCACAAATTCAGGGTTGAAAGTGATGGAAACTTTAGTCAGAGAAACAGAGAGAGAGAGAGAAAATTGTGGCTCCAATTGGGTGAAGACTAGGAAATAAGTATGAAGAAACAGTAGTAACTCTCTGTCTTCTATATTATTGTGAATTTGTGATGAAAGATTTTTTTATTATCTAATCTCCTCCCATTAATGTGTGCAGTCAACAAGAATTTAAACATGGCTTAATGGCTATAATTAGTTCTTAATATATATATATATATATATATATATATATATATATATATATATATTAAATTATGATTCTCTAAAGTTTAAATTTTACTTTAAAGAGTAAAGTATGATCTCTCACAATTGATTTCATAGGTGAGACCAAGAATAAATATGAAAGATAAACTATTCAAGGGTATAAGATCACACTTTATTCTCTAAAGTAAAATTCAAACTTTAGAGGATCCAAATCCTACATATATTCATACACAAATATATTAGTGATTAATTTTAATAATTATTTTTATCTTTTAATATACAAATAATATTTTTGTATATATATATATATATTGTAATATTCAATAATCTTTATCTTTTTGTGGTTTTGTTAATGTTGATTATTTTAACTATATTCATTAAGGATTTTATATTTTTATTAGTATAAATTAAATTAGTCAAACTAATGTTGATACTTAAAAATTTCATTATTTAAAAAAATATTTTTTTTGAAAACATAATCTATAACATGTAAAACGTTTTTATATTGACCATAAATATGAACTAAATTCATAAATGATTTTGAATACAAATGGCAAATGCACATGATTTATGTTGTATTAAAATGTATTATCTACCGAAATTAACTTTCATACACTACTTCTAAAATATTTTTGGTGTTATTGTATATTGGTTACTAATTAACAAAAACGAAAATTATTTTCACATAGGTATTTTAAAAATTAATTATGTAAATAATTAAATAGTGGTAGATATAATCATATAATTGATAAAAAAATAATTTCACATCTTACAAATATATATAATTATATATAATCCTAAAAATTAAATATCTTTGTAAGTCTTCAAAGAAAATCGGAGGCTTGTATATATTGACATGATAGATTATATCATCGAAATTATCTTATTTTTGTTGCAAAAAAATATTATTATATATATTATTTAATTTTTTACGATATTTTCTAATTTAATAGACTAAAAATCAATTTGCTGCAGTATTGATAACTAAACATTTGTTTAAATAAACTAGTGAACTAACCGTTAGAACAACTAAATTTGGTTAAAAAAAATATTATTATAAGATACTTCAAATTATAGGAATACTAGTTTTAAGACCCGTGCCAAGCACATGAACACAAGAAATACTTATCGAGAAGATGACAAACGAACTACATGACAAACATACCGTTCAAGGCAGAATGTTAGGTAGTAAAGCAAAAAAAAAATTTCTGTAGACAACATTAATAGTATGATCAGAAACTTTGCCGTTAGAACCAACAGATAATATCTTCAGTCCAGAATGCATGCTGACCCGAGAGAGTGCAACGTAAAGCTGACCATGAGTAAAAACAGGCCTTGGAAGATACACGCCAACGGTTGACAGCGTCTGACCTTGGGACTTGTTTATGGTCATCGCAAAGCAAAGCGCAACCGGAAACTGTCGTCGAGTAAACCTGATCAGTAATGTCTCATTATTAGGGGACATGTTCATCGTGGGAATAAAGACAACCTCACCAGTATTATGACCTACTAATATGATGCACTCAATGACGTGGTCGCCAAGATGTCTAACCTGCATCCGCGTACCGTTGCATAGTCCATTGGATTGGTCAATATTGCGAAGAAGCATGACAGGAACACCGATTTTAAGAACTAACCGGTGTTGGAGAATTCCTGAACAATTCAACGCATTCAATGACTTCGTGCTCATTGTATATAATTCAAATTTCAGGTGACCATCTTCATTAATTAGTGTATCCGAGCTCAAATAAACTCTCTCGTTGCCAGGGATCAAAGACATCACATGATTGTTTACTTCAGTTACAACATCAAGTGTTGGTGATAATATACTCATATCCTTAAAATAATCCACGCTAGAAGAATGGAGTAAAATGTCAGGATAAACAAACAACACCAAATCATGCAAACATGGAGACTCAATATCCAGCAGCAAATTGTCAGGTATTCTAATTACTGATTCGCCATCGGTGTTGTCTCCGAGTAACTTGTCGCCAATTTGAAGCAGCCATTCAACAAATTCCTTTAATTGTAAACCGTGGATATCTCGCGAACCACGGCCCAGCCTCATGTTTTCAGTTAACTGCAACACTTGGCAAGATTGCCACAGCTTCGAAGCATTAATACACGAATGAACAATCTCTTTTCGGGAACTACGGGGAATCACATGCAATATCTGTCGAAAATTACCTCCCAGAACAATAATTTTTCCACCGAATGGAGCATCAGGATTATATCCATTATCAAAACGAAAAACATCCTTAAGGTACTTGTCGAGCTCTTCGAAGCAAAATTTATTTAACATAGGTGCCTCATCCCATATAATTAATTTTGCAGCTGAAATAAGACACGTGAGGGGTGTGCCTTGCCTTATATTACAAATAGAGTCCTGGTTAACACTGAGTGGAACCTTAAAGCGTGAATGAGCAGTTTACCCATTAGGCAACAACAACGATGCAATGCCACTGGATGCCACGTTGAGAACAATATCACCCTTCGACTTTATTGAAGCAGACAGTGCATTCCACAGAAAAATCTTACCAGTTCCACCATATCCACAAACAAATAAAAAACCACCAGCGCCACGACTAACTGCATTCGCTATTGTGTCGAATGCAATGCACTAGTCTCGATTCAACTGGAAAATCAAATTGACGAAAATACTTGCCAACTCTGTCCTGTCAAAATTGAGCTCATCAAAAAAGACTGTGTCGAAAGGTTCAGTTGAATCAACAAAATCAAGAAACGGCATGTTAGTAAATTCTTTTAGGCTCTTACCGTTCGGTTGCAAAAGTTTTTTTAATTTTGGCAAGCGTGATGAATTTAATCTCCTTAATGGAATGCTGGAAACCTAAAATCAAAATGAAAGATTGTTACATCAGAAACAAATTTGACACAATGATAAAGGAAAAAAAATGCATAACACACTGCAGTATTGATTACTAAACACTTATTTAAATTGACTAATGAGCTAACCGTTAGAACAACCAAATTTGGTTAAAAAAATACTATTATATGATACTTCAAATTATAGGAGTATGTATATATGTATGCTAATTTATATAAATTTGTCCTTATAGGTGGAGTAGGTAGGAAAATTCATTAGCTGTATTATGGGAGCGAAGATGGAAGAAGGTGGGGACAGAGTAAATTAAAGCAAATGCTGTGTCTCTTATTTCAAATTTATTCTTTTAGAAAACCTCGCGGGTGATTCATTTTGTTGGTGCCAATAATAATTACAAAAATGTGAATGAAAGTGCCCAAAAAAATGTTAGGGAATAAATATGAGTTGTTTCTTTCAAACAAGGAGTGTCTCACTAAATGCACCCGAATAGAAAATATAAGGACATAGATGTTTAAGTTTTCAATAAATGTTAACAATTTTATTTTTTTATTTTTTTTTATTTTTTTTTTCGTGTAATCTCATCATCAAGACTAGACATGAAAAAAAAAAAATCTCATCATCTATCTTTGACAAGGAGAATCATCATATAAATATTAAATCTATAATATATGTATGATCATGACCCTCTACGTGAAACTACTCTAGATACATGATATAATAAATCGTTTGATCAAATAAAACTATGCAACAACTAAATAAACAAGTATTCTCGTACATTGAATGAAAATTATTGTTAGCTAATATTGAACAATCATCATACTGTATGTAGATAAACATTTTAACAGTAATATTAAAAAGATAAAAAAAAAACAATCAGAACTTGTCTTATTTAATATTTATTGTTAGTATTTATTAATAATAAATACTAAATAAAATTAATTTTAATTAATTTTGACTAAATTATTTTTATTACCAAATATTTTCATATTTTGATTTCTAGAGGTAGGTGGGGACAAAATTTACTATATGAAGGACACAACAGACGAATTCTAAAACACATGCATGTAGTTAAGATATATAGGTGTCACAATTTTGTTATAATTATTGTTAATAATTTGGTTGGAGATAAAAATATATAATGGATTAAGATGAAAATTCAGGTGAAGTCGACTTCACGTGAAGTTGATATTTAAGAGTCGTTAGATGAAAATTAAGTTAAATCAGTCAAATCATCTAACAACGTATCAACTTCACATTAGGTAGACTGAATCTGAGTTTCCACCTTGGATTAAACGTGCCAAAGTTTTCGGGGAAGTGTATTTTCAATGAGACCTTATAAAGAGAGAGAACAATAATGGAATATGATATGTGATTGATACATACAGCTCGGAACTAAGGGAACACAATATGCAATGATTCTTGTGTTATATATGTGAACCAAATAAATTGGTATTTAATTTTCCAAATTGGTTGTTCTTGACCTTTTGCCTTTTTGTTTATTCGGTGACGTAATTGACCAATATTCTTCATTCATCTTTTTAATTATATGGAATATATTGTCTAAGCTTTTGTCATCATTCAATGAAAGAGGTGAATATGGCGCAACTAACTTTGGAAATAAAAAATAACGTGGACACCTCCTTCCTCAATCATGCATGCTACTAGGCTTATGCATTATTCATTTATTCCTAAATCCTAATAATTAATTTAGCAAATTATTTTTTGTTTGCTCTCAAACTTCTTAATTTAATTTGTCATCAGCTATATATGGAGGTTATTAAACGAAGGGAAAAAGATCCTAGATTTAATTAGAATTGTTCAAATTTATTTATTTATTCTTTAGTTATCCATATTTAATTTATTGAATAAAAAATATTAGGGAACAACACTGTTCATACCCTGGCCCAATGCTAAGGGCCCAGGTCCAACCAAAAGGCCTGATCCAATAGATTAAGCCTAGCAAAGCACCGACCTCCACTCAAGAAGTCGGTGTCAACCACGACTTAGTATGAAGAAGTCGGTTATGAGATTAGCTGGCAGATAAACACTCATTCAAATGAGTAACCGCCCCGAAAATCTCTCTAACCACTTCATAAAGCCATATCTTAACCTCCCCAAGATAATGGGACGGTTAACACCCTAAAGATACGGCTCTACACCAACGGTGGTTATTGGCTCACCACTATAAGTACACTGACACCAATCAGGTATTTCTAAGCCCAATACTCTCTAGACCTGCTCACACTCTTGCTAACTTAGGTATCGGAGTGTCTTTGCAGGTACCACCCCCCATTCCCGCACGCGCGCAAGTCGGACGGAGCCTCCCGAGTTGCAGACACACCCGGAGTTCTCCTCTTTCATACACTAGGGCCATCAAACGTCATCCATCTTATTAATCTCCGGTTACCCACCGTAACATTGGCGCCGTTGCCGGGGACCCGATAGATCATCCATCGATGGCGGATAGATCCCACGAGGAAGTCCATGCGGAAACGGATTCTGAAGAAGAGAATCTGAACGCAGGTAACGACAATGTGGATTTAACCTTCCACCAGGAAGTTAATGATCAACATAGAGAAGGCACCTCCGGGGTAAAAAATCCGAAGGCAAACCCCTCAGACGAGCGAGAATCGGGAAAAGGTGGACCATCCCACATAACTGAATTAATGGGGTTAGTCCACAGTCGCTTAGAACAATTGGAGCAAGAGCGGGAGAAACAGAAGGAAACTGAAAGGTACCTCAAAGAGGAGATGGAACAGCGAAAAGAGTTAGAGAGAAAACTCTTACAGCTAGAATCCTCCCTCAAGGGTCACAACTCCCGCGACGACCAAGAAGATCAATTCCCGGGTGGAGAGGATCCTTTCAGCGAGGACATAATGAGGGCAAAAGTTCCGAGAAACTTTAAAAGCCCCGATATGGACCTCTATGATGGGACCACAGACCCAAAGCATCATCTAAGCAACTTCAAAAGTCGGATGTATCTAGCTGACGCCTCCGACGCTACGAGATGCAAAGCTTTCCCGACCACTTTATCGAAAGCGGCAATGAAGTGGTTCGATAGCCTCCCACCAAGATCAATCACCAGCTTTGAAGACCTCTCAAGGAAGTTTTTGATGAGGTTTTCAATTCAGAAAGATAAGGTAAAACATGCACCGAGCCTCCTGGGAGTAAAACAGGAGGTCGGAGAGTCTTTGCGAGCCTATATGGAAAGGTTCAATAAGGCATGTTTGGAGATCCAAGACCTGCCCACGGAGGCGGTCATAATGGGGCTAGTCAATGGGCTCAGAGAAGGTCCCTTCTCACAGTCCATATCTAAAAGGCACCCCGTTTCTCTGAGCGATGTACAAGAAAGGGCCGAAAAGTACATCAACATGGAAGAAAATGCCAAATTAAGAGACCTGAGTTGGCGACCCGGACCCCCTCCCTCATCCAAGGAGAGGGAAAGGGAAGTCAAGAAGAAGGAAGAACTCGGTCTCGAGAGGCCCAGAAAATATCACTCTTATACTCCTCTCAAAACTTCTATAGTGGATGTATACAGAGAAATTTGCCACACTGAAAGGCTGCCACCCCCAAGACCCATTAAAAACAAAAAAGGGGGAAGCCGCAGCGATTACTGCGAGTACCATAAAATATATGGTCACTCCACCAACGACTGTTACGACCTTAAAAATGTGATAGAAAAGCTGGCCAGAGAAGGTCGGCTTGATAGATATCTCATGGAGAGGTCGGACACCCATGGAAAAAGAAAGCGAGAGGATATGGATAGAAGAGATCCACCACCGCAGACTCCAGAGAGACACATTCATATGATCTCAGGAGGATTTGCGGGAGGGGGCCTCACTAAATCCTCTCGCAAAAGACATCTCAAAAGAATCTACCAAGTCGAGGAAGAGACACCCGACTTCCCCACTATCTCATTCACAAAAGAAGATGGGCAAGGGATAATCCCCGGGCATGATGATCCCGTGGTGATAACTATGATCCTAGCCAATGCCCATCTCCACAGAACCCTAGTAGACCAAGGAAGCTCGGCGGACATCCTTTTCAAGCCCGCCTTCGACAAGCTAGGGTTAGATGAAAAAGAGTTGAGAGCCTACCCCGACACCCTATACGG
Source organism: Arachis stenosperma (assembly GCF_014773155.1). Taxonomy (NCBI): domain Eukaryota; kingdom Viridiplantae; phylum Streptophyta; class Magnoliopsida; order Fabales; family Fabaceae; genus Arachis; species Arachis stenosperma. Next base: position 133,252,319 of record NC_080386.1, on the reverse strand, counting down.
ATTAGGGGATACGCCAATAAAACCGCTGGGATTCTTACCCCTTCACACCACTTTTGGAAAGGGGGAAAATCAAGGACTCTGAGCATAGACTTTATAGTCATCGATGAAGGGTCAGCCTACAACGCCTTAATCGGTAGGACTACCCTTAATCGCCTTGGAGCAGTGGTATCTACTCCCCACCTTTGCATGAAATTTCCAACCCCAGGAGGAATAGCAACGGTGAAGGGAGACCAAAAATTGGCAAGAAAATGCTACAATGAAAGCCTAAACCTGAGAGGAAAGGGCAAAGAAGTCCACACCATAGAGCTCGGCGGCACAAGGGCCAGAGAAGAGCTGAGACCCCAACCGGGAGGAAAAACCGAGGAGATACAAGTCGGAGAGGAGGAAGGAAAAAACACTTACATAGGAGCCAACCTAGGGGAAACCCTAAAACAAAGGTTGGGTGAACTCCTGAGAGCTAATTCGGACCTCTTCGCATGGAAAGCCTCCGACATGCCCGGGATTGATCCCGAGCTCATGTCCCACAAACTCTCGGTTTACCCGGGATCCCGACCTGTACAACAAAGAAGGCGCAAGCTCGGCCCGGAACGAGCCCTAATAGTGGAGGAACAAGTACAGGCCCTCTTGGAAGCCGGCTTCATCAGAGAGGTCAAATATCCAACATGGCTAGCCAATGTAGTGCTAGTCAAAAAACAGAATGGTAAATGGAGAATGTGCATCGACTATACCGACTTGAATAAAGCATGTCCTAAGGACCCTTACCCCCTACCAAGTATTGACACCCTGGTGGATTCCAGCTCGGGGTATCAATACCTATCATTCATGGATGCGTACTCGGGATATAACCAAATCTCGATGTATGAACCAGACCAGGAGAAAACATCTTTCATCACGCCAAGAGCCAATTATTGCTACGTGGTCATGCCATTCGGACTAAAGAATGCAGGAGCCACGTATCAAAGGCTGATGAATAAAGTGTTTTCCCCCCATCTAGGGAGCTTAATGGAAGTATACGTCGACGACATGTTAGTAAAAACCAAACAAGAAGTCGACCTCTTATCCGACCTCTCACAAGTCTTCAACACTATAAGGTCGCATGGGATGAGACTAAATCCCGCAAAATGCGCCTTCGCGTGGAGGCAGGAAAATTTCTAGGGTTTATGCTAACGCAAAGAGGGATTGAGGCCAATCCCGATAAATGCAGAGCCATCCTAGAAATGAAAAGCCGACTTGTTTGAGAGGTTCAACAGCTCAATGGCCGACTTGCAGCCCTCCAGATTTTGGCAGGCTCGGCACTAAAATCCCTTCCACTATTTTCTTATTAAGGAAGGGATGCCAGTTCAATGGACCCGGAATGCGAGGAGGCGTTCCAAGAGTTCAAAAATTCTTAAGCCAACCTCCTATCTTAAACCCGACCAATACCGGGAAAATACGACCTTACTTTCAGGCTCATGCAATAAGAGTCCGCACAAATCAACCCATGAAGCAAATCCTCCAAAAGACGGATGTTGCAGGAAGAATGGTTCAGTGGGCGATAGAGCTCTCCGAGTTTGATTTGAGATATGAAACTCGGACAGCAATTAAAGCCCAATGCCTCGCCGACTTCGTTGCAGAATATGCAGGAGAACCAGAGGAAAAACCGACTACATGGGAACTCTATGTAGACGGATCCTCCAACAAAACAGGGAGCGGCGCAGGCATAATATTGGTAGATGAAAAAAGGAACCCAGATAGAGGTCTCCTTAAAATTTGAATTTCCAGCTTCAAACAATCAGGCAGAATATGAAGCCTTGATTGCCGGATTAAAGTTAGCAGAGGAAGTTGGTGCTACAAAGGTGACGATCTACAGCGACTCACAGGTGGTGACTTCCCAAATAAGCGGAGAATATCAGGCAAAAGACCCTGGCATGAAGAGGTACTTGAAAAAAACCCTGGAGCATCTTGGACGCTTTGCAGAAACCGAGGTCAAACACATAACTCGGGATCTAAATAGCAGAGCGGATGCCCTATCCAAGTTAGCAAGTACCAAACCAGGAGGAAACAACAGAAGCCTGATTCAAGAAACCCTTCAAGAACCCTCGGTAGCAAAAACAGAAGATAAACAAGAGACACTTGAGGTAGTCGGTTTAAACCTCGGATGGATGAATCCCTTAGTCGAATACCTGAAATTCGACATCCTCCCTAAAGAGGAAAAAGAAGCCAAAAAGATCCGAAGGGAAGCACAGCACTATACCCTGGTGAGAAATATCCTTTACAGAAGAGGGATATCAACGCCATTATTAAAGTGCGTACCGACCTCAAGGACCACCGAGGTGTTGGAGGAGGTACATAGTGGGATCTGCGGAAACCATCTAGGAGCAAGGTCACTCGCCAGAAAAGTAATCCGAGCAGGATTCTATTGGCCGACCTTGCAAAAAGATGCCACAGACTTTGTGAAAAAGTGCCAGCCATGTCAGATGCATGCAAATTTCCACGTAGCTCCACCAGAAGAGCTCATCAGTATCACTTCTCCCTGGCCCTTCGCAAAATGGGGAATGGATTTGTTAGGTCCCTTTCCCCAAGCACCAGGACAAGTTAAATACTTGATCGTGGGAATAGACTACTTCACAAAGTGGATAGAAGCAGAACCATTAGCCACTATCACCGCTCAAAGAAGTCGCAGATTCCTCTACAAAAACATCATCACAAGGTATGGGATACCTTATTCCATCACCACAGACAATGGTACTCAATTTACCGATGCAACCTTCAGAAGTCTAGTAGCCAGTCTGAAAATCAAGCATCAATTCACCTCGGTTGAACACCCACAAGCCAATGGGCAAGCCGAGGCAGCTAACAAGGTCATACTGGCAGGACTCAAGAAGAGACTCCAGGAAGCAAAGGGAGCTTGGGCAGAAGAGCTCCCTCAAGTGTTATGGGCTTATAGGACAACTCCCCAATCCGCCACGGGAGAAACACCCTTCCGACTAGTCTATGGCGTGGAAGCCATGATTCCAATAGAAATCAATGAGCAAAGCCCAAGGGTAATTCTCCATGACGAGGTCAGAAACATACAGGGGCACAAAGAGGAGCTCGACCTGCTCCCCGAAGTCCGAGAAGATGCCCAAATAAAAGAAGCGGCATTAAAACAAAGGATGACTGCCAGGTACAACAAGAAAGTCATTCGAAGAACATTTGTCCTAGACGACTTGGTCCTAATCAGAAACGACATTGGAGTCAACAAATCAGGAGAAGGAAAGCTCGCCGCAAATTGGAAGGGGCCATACAAAATCAAGGAAGTGTTAGGAAAAGGTTATTATAAAGTAACCGACCTGAATGGCACCGAGCTACCAAGGTCGTGGCATGCTTGTAATATGAAAAGGTACTACAGTTAAAAGCGAACTCTACTCCCTGATGTACTCTTTTCCCAACTTCATGATTTTTTCCCAAAAAAGGGTTTTTTCTGGAGAAGGGTTTTTAACGAGGCATCATAGTAGAGACTAAGGGAATAGACTATCAAAACCCTTAGTAGCGAAAGAAGGTACCTACCCAATCAATAAAGATCTTTTTCATTTATAATATCTCTTATAATATCCTCCTTTATTTTTCTAAGTCTTTCTACGAAACGCGCCGACTTAAGCTCGACAAAACGTGAAAATCCCATGAATCGACCTAGATGGTCGTCAGGATAAAACGACGAGGTACAAGTCGGTGTAAAGAGGTTATATGAGTTGATCGTAAAAACTCGGGAACCAACCCGACTCATAAGTCGGAATGAGACCCCCGAGTATGAAAACTTGGAAACACTTCGATCCATAGATCGGAGTGTACAACCGAGTAGAAGAAAAACGCATCGCAAAAATAACCTAAGTCATGAGAACTCGCTAAAACAAAAGTTGAGTATGAGGAATAACAAAAAGAGATAGGAAAACCTAAGGAAAAGTTTCAAGGACGCCTCGAAAGTCCTCAACGAAAAACAAACAATCCAAAAAGAAAGGTTTTCAAGAAAAAGCTAAGGGGAATTCAGGAAAATCAGAAAAGCATACACGCAAAAGGTAACTTAAAACCCTTATCCAAAAAAGGGGGCATTCACCTTTGTTTAAAAAGCCCTTATCCAAAAAAGGGCACCGAGCAGAATATTTTGTTTATGGCCTTAAAAGGCCAAAAATTGTTCTCACAAATCACCAAACATAAGTTAAAAAAGGGGGGACCCACAGGCCGGGCCCCCATATAGCCACAAAAAATAAAACTATTTTTTCAGAGGAGTAGAGGAACCACCACCACCAGGCCCAGGAGGAGGAACGGAGGACGAACTCGGAGGATCTCGAGGAGGAGACTCAATAATCCTCTGCCCCCGAGTCTTCAAATCTGACTCGGAAACAACCTCGGGGGCAGGAGGATAAACGATGGCGCCATCAATAACTACCTTGTCAAGATGTAGAGGAGAAAGATCCAAGTCGGGAGCGATAACTCTGACTTGCTCCAAGAAAATTCTCCAAGACTCCTCGGCACCATCGGCAATAGAGTCCTCCAACTCGGTGTATGCGTTCCGAGAATTCAGTAAGTCCTTCCTCACGGCCACAATATCCTGAAATAAACTATGGTAGCTGTCTTGTGCCGTTTTCCTCAAATTCGCCTCCAAAGTACATTGAGCCCGCAGCTTACCCTCCTCCTCCTTAAGGTGATCCCTCTCCTTCTTCAACTTATCTCTCTCCTCCTTCAACTCCTTCTCATGTTTTTCATAAAGAAGAATCCTCCCCTCCAGCTCCTCAACCTTCGAGGATGCCCCCAAAGAGCTGAGGGGAGTCTTCTCAAAAATGTCCAAAAGTTTGCCACAAACACTCGCTGTCCTAAAACTCTCCTCGGCCATGGTGGTGAGGTGGTTTCGAACAGAAACATCATCCATACTTATAAAAGGATAGATGTTCTTTCGGACGAATGCCAGAGCATCCGCCTTAACCCCACCATCAAAAGAAGAAGAGCCAGACTCGGAAGTCTTGCGCTTCTTCTTCTCTGGCTCGGAGAGAATTTGGGAAGAAGGGGGTGGTCGAGACAAACTTGAGGAAGAAATAACAATAGGTTGAGAGGGAGTCCCAGTATTTGTAGGAGGAGGAGGAAGAGGAGGAGGAGAGGTGATCGCCCTGGCACCCCCCGACCTAGCCCGGGACTTCGCCTTAGCCTCCTGGACCTTTTGGTAAGCCTCCTGAGCATTCTTTTTTGCCATATCTACAAGAAAAACAACCAACAGTCATAAGTCGGTAATGTTCAAATCGGTAATGTTCAAAGTCGGTAGAAACAACTCGGAAATCAGGAATGCATGCACTACCTAATTGAGTTTGAACAAAGGTCGGCGTTCCTTGAAGGATTTTCCTAGTATCCAAGTATGGGGACCTCCCCCACGCTTCTCGGAAAAACCCCACAATGGCCGCTTCCACCTCGTCCAGGTCATCTGGACCATACTTTTCACAAGGGGAGGCCGGCAACCAATAAAGGGGAAAACGAGGGGAGGAATGCTCATCCAGGAAAAAGGGGTGGTGACCCTCTACGGCTTGAACCTTGAAAAAGTAGTTTTTGAAATCATGAAAAGACTCGTCGAAAAGGGTGAAAATCCTCCGACCTTGTATGGCTCGGAAGGATACCCACTGCTGTTTGTTGTTTAGCCCACTAAAGGGCTTGGTCATATGGAAAAGAAAGAAGAAAATCCTCAAAGAGGTCGGAAAGTCCAGAGCATGGCTAATAAACTGGTAGATCTTCAAAAAACCCCAAGAATTGGGGTGAAGTTGAGTAGGGGCAACTCTACAGTGGTGCAAAACAGATATTTCGAAATCGGAGAAAGGAAGAAAAACACCCAAACGGGTGATCATACATTCATACATGAAGAAAAAATGAGGGGCTGCCTCATTAACTCTCCCAAAACAGACCCGGTCTTCAGGACCCGGGATGATCAGTTCATATTTTGGCTCGTCCTCCTCTGAAGTACAAAGCCGATGATGAGTACGAAGATGAGTGATAAACTCAGCATCGACCAGGGGTTCCTCCCCAAGGACAGTGTCATCAACCCACAAAGAAAGAACATCTACGGAAGCCATTTTTTATAAAGAAAAGTGGCAGAAACCTACAAAAAGAAAAAGAAAAAGAAAAATCAAAAAACACGGTCCCTAAAGGGGAGGGATGCGAAACCAAGAATCTACAGGCCAACCTATCCACTCACAAAACAAAACATGCAAATGTAAAGCATGACATAGAAGAAACAAAACTAACCTTTATCTGAAAAAATGAAGGTTGGAAAGAGCGGAAATCTTCGAACACAAGAATGCAGCACGGGCAGGGAAAGGAGAAGTTTGAAAGATTGCAGAAACGGAAAAACGAAAGAGAGGGAAAGTATTTATAAATAGGCTAAAGGGCATAATGGTAAAAACAAAGCAGTCATTAATGAGACTGCACCGTTACCAAAGCCCTCAATCCCTAAATGATCCCTCAACGGACACGACGCTTGAATTGACGTAACTGTCAGAAAGCAAAAGGTCGCGAAAATCACGTCGGTTCCAAAACCCGTGAAAGTCGGCTACGAACCCGAGTTGAATACTTGAACCCAAGCCTTAAAAGGATCTTGGGCTCAAGTAGGGGCACTGTTCATACCCTGGCCCAATGCTAAGGGCCCAGGTCCAACCAAAAGGCCTGATCCAATAGATTAAGCCTAGCAAAGCACCGACCTCCACTCAAGAAGTCGGTGTCAACCACGACTTAGTATGAAGAAGTCGGTTATGAGATTAGCTGGCAGATAAACACTCATTCAAATGAGTAACCGCCCCGAAAATCTCTCTAACCACTTCATAAAGCCATATCTTAACCTCCCCAAGATAATGGGACGGTTAACACCCTAAAGATACGGCTCTACACCAACGGTGGTTATTGGCTCACCACTATAAGTACACTGACACCAATCAGGTATTTCTAAGCCCAATACTCTCTAGACCTGCTCACACTCTTGCTAACTTAGGCATCGGAGTGTCTTTGCAGGTACCACCCCCCATTCCCGCACGCGCGCAAGTCGGACGGAGCCTCCCGAGTTGCAGACACACCCGGAGTTCTCCTCTTTCATACACTAGGGCCATCAAACGTCATCCATCTTATTAATCTCCGGTTACCCACCGTAACAAACACTTTTTCTTATTACTAATGCAGTGATGTTTCAAAATTTTTGAAGTGTTCCTGATATAGCAATTGAGATACCTAAAAAAAACTCTGATGTTAAAGTCAATATGAATTCTAATAGTGTGTAATTTGATTGAAAAATTATCTGAAGCGAATATTTACAGGTAAATAAGGGTAATTTATGCTAATAAACTATAATTCAAATAATATAGTCTCTTTATAGTTTATATTCGTTTAAAAGATTGCGAGTTCGATTCTCATTCCTAATTTAAAAAAAAAAAGTTGAAGGTGACTTATTATTTTGGTAAATTTGTTCAAGTAAATCGCGCAACGATTGCCACCCTTGGTAATGTGGCAGTTTACATCATAGGTGCTTAGCTCTTGTTTAGTATACTAAATCCTCTTGCGAGTGGGAAGCTCCCAACGTACTTCCCAAATTAGGTCGGATAATGAGTCTATAAGCCCGAATTAAGATCCAATCGTGTCATTGCTATCCAATTTGGCTTTTTGGGCCTGGTTGGATTATATAGTTTCGAAGTCTTATTCAATCTTATTTTCGTGTTGAGGATGTTAAAGTTACTAATAAGACTTAGGTCATTGGAATAAGGATGATAACATTATTCGAATTTACGGGTACCTATTTTAGTGGGATAAGTCTTAAATAGGATAGAATCGAATTTAGATAATACCCACCTCAATATATATATAATATGTAAAATAATTAGTAAAATTATCAATAATATTATATCATATTTAAGTTTTTATCTTAATTTATATTATATATATGATGATGATTATATAAATTTTAAAATTTAATTTTATTTATTGAATTTTAATCATTATAAGAGCAAGTATAGATGGACAGATACTCGTGAAAACGAGTTAGAATTCAATTTTTTATTACCTACAAATGAAAGCAAGACGAATTTCATGCATATTATTGTATGGCAAAGCGGGTCAGGTAGGATAAATACCCACTCCGTTATCACTCCTACATTGGAGTATAGACTTAGGTAGTGACATAATGCATCAAGAAAAAAATTAATATAAATTAATGAAAATAAATAATTCTGACGTTAATTTTAATAATATCATTTTTTTTGTTAAATTTATTCAAATATATAATGTAAATAAATCATGTGCGAATTAGCTTGTAAAAAATAAGAGTAACATTATATATTTTTTTAATTAATTTATTTGATTTTTTTAAAAAAAATTAGGAATTAATTTGTCAATTATTTTTTGTAAAATAATTTATTTTGAGAGTTGAATTCAAAATATTATTCATCCTTGTGGCGTGATTGTATGCTGAGTGCTAAAAGATTGCTTTCTGCAGTGTAGATCGTATAAAGGAGTCTTCAATTGTTTTGGTCTGTATTGTATAACTAGAAACAAAATTAGAAACATATAGTGTGGGGAGATTAAATGAAAATGGAGTCATTAGGTAATTATACTTTAAACTGGATAATTAAGAATATCTTTTGCGCATATAGTATATGAAGTTTAATTTGGAGGAGAAGAAATATGGTTGTGTTTCAAGAATATAAGATTGAGGTGAGAGAAGCTTGGGAGTTGGGATTAATCTGTTAAGGATTAACGATTTATCAAGAATTAGAAGCAAAAGTGAAAAAAAAAAATTTTGTGTTTAAATATAACTATATATAAAGAGAAATTATTAGTTGGGAAAGTTTTCTAAGATGATACCAAAAAAAATTGTTTTTGTTGCACATGTACATCTAACTATAAAATGAGGGGGGCAAAGCATTAGAGAGAAAATTCTATCCGGATAAATGAGTATGGAATAATTGGTTGGAATTTTTTAATTTTTTCATATGCATAATGATAATGAAACTCTCCTAAATCAATTAAGAGATGATAACTTCATTTTTTTCACCTACTCTCCTAAATTAAACTGTGCAAATGTTATATATATATATAATCATAACCTTCAATTCAGTTAGTAAATTTGAATTTAAAAATAACTTGAAAAAAATACTATTAGTAAATCAATATAATACCTAATTCTCTTTGTCTCCACATATAAAATTTTCGAAAATATTATTTATATATTAAAATTAGCAACTATATATTTGTATATATATATAGTTTAACTTATTTTTAATGTATATTTTATATTTTAATTTGTTTTTTACTCTCATAATTAATTTTAACGGCTTAGATTTCTCTTAAAATTAATAAAGTAAAAAACCGTATGATATTTAAGAATCATTAGATAATCTAACAAGTTTGACTCAATTATCATTTAAAAATTTTTAACTATTAACTTTTCAATAAAAATGCACGTAAGCTTTTATCAATAAATAATTATTCATGAAAATATTTAGTTATAATATCGAAACAACGATAAAGTTTGTTAGGAATTAAGATCGTTAAAATGAGCTAAATCTATCGGTTAGCCTGTTTACCCATTTAAATAGGTGAATTTTACCTCTAAAATTAAGTGCATTTAAATTTCGGACTAAACAAATTGATTCCAATTAACAAAAAAAATAACAGGTTAAACGAATTAGTCTGCAGGCTAAACGGACGGTTCGTTTATTTTTTTTATATTTTTCAAAAAGTGTAATATTTGTAATTGATATTAATTTCGATCCAACTCGAAAATTTGATTCATCAACTAAAAAATACGATTTATTTAAGATTTTTGATCTAAAAATAATAATTTTTTATTAAAATATTTTTTAAAATATAAAATAAAAAAATAAACGGATAGCGGCATAAACAGCCTGACTGACAAATTATAACCCACAAATAAAACGAGATTAAGGCTGGCCCATTTGACAGCCTATTATGAACTTACTCTTTTCATTTACACAAGTGAATAGAGTGTAACTAACACTCTAACAGTGTATAACTACCATATGAGGTTAACAAATACCAACCATGAGGGCTGAGGCAGTTATTACACCACAACCACAAGTCATAACTGTTTGATAAGCATATTCAACTAAGTACTAACTAATCAAATCAAAACCTTCGGAATTAACAAGAAACAAAATTGACCAAAACTCACTCTGCTTCAGTTTCTGAGCTACTCTATCTGTTCTTCTTCTGCCACATCTATGTGAAATTCTGAATTGTGAAGTGAACCAAAAAAAAAAAAAAGAAAAAAAAGAAGAAGCAGCATGTCAGAATCAAACGCCCTAGCAAATGGCTTGGCCGGTGCCGGTGGCGGTATCATTGCTCAAATCATAACTTATCCTCTTCAAACGGTACCTCTTCTTCTTCTTCTTCTTAATTTTATTTATTTATTTATTAGTATTCTAATCAATTTTCCATTGCAATTTGAAGGTAAACACGCGTCAGCAAACTGAGAGAACACTGAAGAGGAACAATCAGAGTTTGCTTCTTCAGTCTTCCAATACAACCACTACTTCTGCTCCTGGCACTCTTCTTCAGATCCTTCATGTGTTAATTTAATTTAATTTAATTCTCCTCTTTTTATTTTGTTCTCTTTTATTTTCCCTATTTCGGATCATGTTTTAATTTGTTTATAAAATTTATGATATTTTTTTTTTGGTCAGGTAATTGGAAGTGAGGGTTGGGGTGGACTCTACAGTGGCCTTAAGCCTTCTCTGCTTGGAACTGCTGCTTCACAGGTTATCAATTTCAATGTTATTCAAGGTTTAGTTCTGTGATATGATGATTGTGTATTTTGTGTTGTTATTGTTAGGGTTTCATCTGAATTATGCTATTTCAAATGGTGTCAGGGAATATACTATTACTTCTATCAGATTTTCAAGAACAAGGCAGTGGCTTTTGCAGCTGCTAGAAAACTTAAAGGCCATGGAGATGGTACTGTTGGAATGTTTGGTTGGCTTGTTGTTGCTGCTATTGCTGGGTGAACAATACTATCTCTACTTTTCTCTCTCATTTTGATTCTTTGATTTGTATTGTTATTTATATTGCTGTAATTGTCTCATTTTGCAGGTCCTTGAATGTGCTGCTAACAAATCCAATATGGGTTCTTGTGACTCGTATGCAGGTAGGCGCCACGCATTCAATACTGTATATTTTACTACAATTTTGAGTTTGTATGGCATTATGATTGCTTTTCATAATAAGATTTATAATCTAATATTGGCATTCCTAGGTTATGTGGTATAGGGTGACTTAGAATTCTTAATAATGGTCATTGTCCAATTTCCATGATGCATTATATAAACAATGCAACCATGTTTTGGGTCCGATTTCGATGTGACATTTACTTATTGTTTGATTCTAGACACATACTCAAGCAGAAAGAAAAATCATGGAGGAAAAGAAAGAGGCCTTGAGGATGGCAGCTTCTGAAAGCAGCTTAGCAGGCTCAATATTACGAGAGAAATTGGCTGAACTTGATTCTAAGAAACCACGGCCATATGGAACTATACATGCAGTTAGTCTCTGGATTCTTCTTGCACATTCTACTTTCGATTATCGCTTATGTTGTCACATTGGTCAGGGAATGATTCAGGACATACTTCAATTTTAGATTTGTCATTGTAGTATTGAAAGAAAAGTATATGCTATTTTAGAGTTGTCATATTTCTGGTCACATGAGATGTTTTCTGTTTTGATAATGCTGATTTTGTTTTGGATGAAAGGCTAATGAAGTGTATAGTGAAGCTGGTATTGTTGGATTTTGGAAGGGTGTCATCCCTGCACTTATTATGGTTAGTCTCATGATCTGTTACATTGATGTGTTAAGTTCATGAAGAAGATTTAGATATATAATCTTTTTAAGAGTTGGAATTTGAATTACAGGTCTGCAATCCATCAATACAGTTTATGATTTATGAGAGCTCATTAAAGCGTCTAAGGGCGCGATCGTCTAAGAAGCAGGGTAATGTAACTGCATTGGAGGTATAGAGCACAGTTAGAAACCCCTTTTAATTTGTTTGATGGAAAATTACATTGATCTCTGTGATATTTGTTGAAATTCAATTTGACTCTTCTTTATTTCTAAACACATACATTCATCTCTCAAGGTCTTTCTCCTGGGAGCATTAGCAAAACTTGGAGCAACCGTTTCAACATATCCCTTACTGGTTGTCAAGGTAAAACCATATATATATATGAAGCGATCATGATTCATGAGTGTGGATGTTGTTTTGCATTCATTCAAGGAAGCAGAGTTTCATACCTTTGACTCTTGCATGTTGGACACTATGCAAGTCTTGCCTGCAATAACATGTAAATCTAAGTGACTATTTTGCAGATCTAGTTCTTTTGTATGTGCCTAATGAGTCTTATAACTTCATATTGCAGTCAAGGCTTCAAGCAAAACAGGAGATTGGTGCTAGTAACTCATTAAGATACTCAGGTTTGCTTTTAGATAGATTCCATGCATATCAACTCTTCCTTTGGACTTTTTACATTGTTGTTTTATATAATGTTATTTTCCACAATACCACTTTAACTTTTCAATTTTTTTTTTCTTTTGACCTTTTCTAATGTTACAAATGCAGGTACCTTTGATGCAATACTGAAAATGATCCGTTATGAAGGATTGCCTGGTTTTTATAAAGGGATGAGCACAAAGATAGTACAGAGTGTTTTTGCAGCTTCTGTTCTATTCATGATTAAGGAGGAGCTTGTTAAGGCTTTCATTTCATTGGCAGATAAGAGCAAAAAAGTTGTATCAAATTTGAGGAATTAACTTTCATTCCTCCTTATAAGCTAAAGAAAGAAATGAGCAGATAAACTTTGCAATATGGAAGAAACTTCCTCTCCCCAATGCAGTTATAATGCTCACAGCTTATGGTGAAGCATAAAAGTAAGACTAACTTTGACAGCTTTGGAGAGCTAATGAAGCTGTAGAGAGTGCTGCAGAAGAATATTTAGTCTCAAACGTGAATATTAAGAGCATCCTTTCTTTTCTCAACCTTCATTTGTAATCATATATTTACGGCACGTTGCAAACATTATAAAATTGTTGCGTGCTACTGTGCTAGCATCACCATGTATTGCTATTGTTACGATACTTATGAATATGATTGAGGGATTTTATCTCTAATTATAGCTAATTCACTAATTCATAATAATAAATGGCCACTGCCTACTAATTCACTTTTTTATAAATTAAATAATAATAATAATAATAAATTTGAGCCTATCTAAGACACTAGAACTGAAAAGTCATAAGGTTTAACTCTTAGAATTAACAATTTTTTGTTATACAGTATTTATGATGAAGAGAATTGTTGAAAAACAATTACACTAATTAATTATCTTCTATATTCCTGTTGGAGAAACTCTTGGAATTCAGCCGTTTTTAATAATTTTAGTATTATTTGATCAATATAAATATTAAATTTTCTTCACAAATATATTTTAGTAATTTATATATGTAAATTCTTAAAAATATAGGTACAAATTATATTAATTTATGTGTACAGATTCAGTAAACATATGTGTAAATTATATATTTTTTGTGTATAAATTTTTATAAATATGAGTATAAATTATTATTGGATAAATACTAATTCTAAATCATAATATTTACTGGTTATGTAGTATTTCTCTTCCTATTATATATAGTATAGTATATAAATATAAAAATATAGATTTAATTTTAACACAATATCACTAGCTTTACATATAAATTCAATTATATATTATTATATTAATAAAAATAATTATTTTTATGTCTATCTTGTAAATTCTTATCTATAAAATTAAATATGATTGGATACATTTTTTTATATTAACAGTGTATTAAAATTAAATTTATTTTTAAATAGGGTTGTTGAGTAAAGAAAATAATGAAAAAAAAGAAATAATTCAAATGGGCCATTAAATGAAATTAGAACCATAATCCAAGTACATGTTGGGCCAAACAGTATCGAACCGGGTTGAGTTGATCCAGGAGAAGCGAGCTCCTTGCTCCCATCTTCCCTCCAAATGGAACCATAACTGCCTAAGCTGCCACCGGTCGTGATCCGCCGTGCACTGCCGCACGACGTCTATTGTTGCCGCACCTTGAGATCCCCGACGTCGCCGGTTCTGATTCGGTTGTCGCCGACGTGTACGAGTGTGCTGGTGGTGTAATTGATGGAACAGACAGAGCGAAGAGAAGAAGGCTAAAAAGGTAAAAAAAAAAAAAAACTCATTGATACTGATTCAGTTATTTATTTACAGTCTTTGGTAGATGTTGCCGGTGTCTGTGATTGTATTTATTGAGTAATGCTAACTAATTAGTACAATATACATGATTTGTGGATTAAGCTTTAGATTGTAGTTACTGAATTTTTGTACGATGATTATGCCAAACTGTCAGTTAGGTTAGTTTTCTATCATGGTAAATGTGTAGTATATAATGAAGTGTGAATTATTGGAGACTATTATGAGGTTGCCTATACTCTGATTTTTGGTACTTCAATTTTCTGAACCTTTCTCAACCCCTAAGTTTTGCTGATTTGGTTCTCTGAAGTCTAGTTTGAGAGAGAATTGTGTTAGTTCTAGTTAGATATTTATATTTGTATGATTTTTGAAGAGTAGAGGGTGATTGAGTATGGATTTCTGAGTAAAACATATTCTTTTATCCTCTTTTCAGGCAGCATTAACATCTTGCCGACCCTGTCACTGGTGCTCCCATGGACCATCCAAAACCCACAATGGACTCTCCCAAACCCCAAAGCCAGAACCTTTTCTCATCCTCAGACACCCTGATAGGCGACAGGGCCATCACGTACCTCAAACGTCATCCCCATTGCCTCCCCACACTCTCCCCTCACTTCACTCCCAATGCTGCCTCCTATGCCCTGCTCACTCTCCAACACCACAAGCCCCACACCCTCCTCCTCAAGTTCCTCCAATGGGCTCGCCCCCACCCTTTCCTTACCCTCCCTTGCAAGTGCCTTGCTCTTCATCTTCTCACCCGGTTCAAGCTCTTCAACCATGCCCAATCCCTTGCTGAGGAAGTCATTTTATCCACTTCCCCAAACGACCCCATGGGATCCCTCGTTTTCCACCAGCTCAGGGACTCCTATCACTCCTGCAACTCCAGCTCTGCGGTCTTTGACTTGCTTGTTAAGTCTTACTCTCGTCTTAATTTAACTCACAAGGCAATGAACATTATTCATTTGGCAAAAGATCACGGGTTTATGCCTAGTGTGCTAGCGTACAACACAGTGCTTGATGCTATTATGAGGTCTAAGCTGTCTGTCAGCGATGCAGAGTATGTGTTGAGGGATATGAATCAAAATGGTGTGTCGCCAAATATATATACTTATAATGTTTTGATTAGGGGGTTTATTGTTGAAGGGAGGTTAGAGGAAGGGTTTGGTGTAATGCGTGAGATGGAGAGGAGTGGGTGTTTGCCAAATGTGGTTACTTTTAACACTTTGATAGATGGATGTTGTAAAGCGAGGAGGGTGGGGGAGGCTTTCGAGTTGTTGAGGGGGATGTCAAGGAAGGGGGTGGAAGCCAATCTGGTTTCATATAATGCTGTTATGAATGGATTGTGTCGCGAGGGGAGGATGAGTGAGACGAGGGAATTGCTTTCGGAGATGGAGAGGAGAGGCTTGGCACCAGATGAGGTGACTTATAATACGCTTGTTAATGGATACTGTAAAGAAGGGAATTTCCACCATGCACTTGTTCTTCATGCCGAGATGGCAAGGAAGGGACTGTCTCCAAATGTTGTTACTTACACCACATTGATCAATAGTATGTGCAAGGCTAAGAATTTAGGCCGTGCGATGGAGTTTTTGAATCAGATGCGAGTTAGAGGGCTGAGCCCAAATGAGAGGACGTATACAACTATAATTGATGGCTTCTGCCAGCAGGGGTTGTTGAACGAGGCTTATAAGGTTTTGAGTGAAATGATTGTTAGTGGATTTTGGCCGTCAATTATAACCTACAATGCACTTGTCCATGGATATTGTGTTTTGGAGAGGATGGAAGAAGCCATGGGAGTTTTAAGGGGTATGGTTGAGAGGGGGTTGTCCCCAGATGTTGTGAGTTATAGCACAGTTATATCTGGATTCTGCCGAATTCTAGAGTTGGGAAAGGCATTCAAGTTGAAGCTTGAGATGGTTGAAAAGGGTGTGCTGCCTGATGCTGTCACATATTCGTCGCTTATTCAAGGTCTCTCTCAGCAGAGGAAATTGGGTGAAGCGTTTGATCTCTTCCAAGAAATGATGAACAGGGGTCTTTCACCTGATGAATGTACCTACACTAGTTTGATAAATGCTTATTGTGTGGAAGGGGAACTAGGTAAGGCTCTCCATTTGCATGATGAAATGATAAAGAAGGGGTTTCTGCCTGATGTAGTTACCTATAGTGTTCTTATTAATGGACTTAATAAAAAAGCTAGGACAAGAGAAGCAAAAAAGCTTCTTCTGAAGTTGTTTTCTGATGGATCTATACCAAATGATGTAACATACGATACTTTGATACAAAACTGCAGTAACAATGAATTTAAGAGTGTGGTTGCTCTTGTCAAAGGATTCTGCATGAAGGGTTTAATGAAGGAAGCAGATCAAGTTGTTGAGACAATGCTTGAGAAGAATTATAAGCCCAATGAAGCAGTTTATAATTTATTGATACATGGACATTGTAGAGGTGGAAATGTTCATAAGGCGTACAATTTGTACAAGGAGATGGTGCGTCATGGTTTTGTTTCTCATACTGTAACGGTGATTGCTCTAGTTAAAGCTCTATCTGGAAAAGGGATGAATGACGAGGTGAGTCAGGTAATGCAAAACATATTGAGGAGCTGCAGGCTCAGTGAAGCCGAGCTAGCGAAAGTACTTCTTGAAATTAACTTCAAAGAAGGTAACATGGATGCTGCAATAAATGTCCTAGTTGATATGGCCAAGGATGGCCTGCTACCTGATGGTGGGAAGTTCACATATTCTCCAGCAACTACATAATATTTTTCGTTGTGTTGAACTTGTTGCATTGAAGTTTGAACCACCCCTTCATGCTAAATATCTAGCATGATTGTGCTTGAGGACTTGGAATGCAGGGACGGGTTCTTGTCAAGAATGAGATTTCAATTTGTCTCCCATATTGATCTGCTTTCTAAATTCCTAACGACAGGTATGTCTACAATAACAATAGGATGCAATAGGAATGATAATCCATTTTATTTCCATTCCCATTCCTATTTTTTCATAGTATTTCCACAATACCAAATATGACAATTTTTTTAATTTCCTTTAGATTTCAAGTTCGAGGAGTTACTTTTTATGAAGGATATAAACGGTATGGGAATGCTGCTTAAATTGAGAAATTATCTCTGGGCATGTAAGTTCATGTAAGACTATATAGTATTTACTATTTAGATTTGAGTGCTGTTAATGATTAAAGCAATTGATAAAGCTAAATGCAAAAGTTAGACTAATTGACAATGATTTGCATGAAATTACAATAGCAGACATTGATAATCTGCAGGCTGGAATCTCCAGTAACACGTAGAAGTTCAAAACTGCCAAGATTTTGAAGAAATGCGACGACTTGCGCAAACGGATTGAATCCTAGTAGCCGGGCACAGCATTATTGCGGGATGTCACTGAAATCTCTGGTACAAGTTCAGGGGATTCTAGCAGGGTTGCAGTCATGTATGGCATTGCTAATGAATGGTATTGATTTTTTAAGTGTTGAATTGACATTCATTATTCAGAGAGTAGTGAGCTGTGCTACAAATGGCAAATGTTATTAGTTGAATATTGTGATTTCTTGTTCAAGGATACTGGAGTTCTTTTCTAACGTTTAAGAGTTATTTCAGAAAATTTCTAGAAAATGAAATTAAAAAAAAATCAACCAAAATATTTTACTTAATAAAATATGACGTTTTTCTTTTTTGTTGCATTTGTAGTCTCGGTAAAACACTTGTATTTTTTTATCCAATAAATACCACATGAACTAAGTATCTGATAATATGATAGTGTAAATTACCGGATCAAAATCAAACTATTTATTTATTCTGTCAATCATACTTAATTTAGTTTGACAAATAACGCTTTTAATTTTCAACAAAATTAGTTTCATAAGCACACGCCAGTGGAGCATAAAATACATGCAAGTTGTTCTGCAAACATGACGTGTTAAGCTAATACAACCTTCTAATTGTATTTGACAATCTCATGATCTCGCTAAAGTCGAAATAGATTTTCGCTGAATAAACACAATATACCAAAAACTGAAAGCTACCACTACCACATACAATGTACAAAAAACATAACAAGCGTAAAAGACGAAAATAGACATAACTAATAATAACCTTGTGTAGTAAATGTAAATCTATATTCTCTATTCTTGTGTGTAAATTGAAACACCCCTTCTCATCCATTTTTCAATCACCTTGTGGATGAAACGGAAACAACATGAATGAAATTAATGACATATATGCACCGCGCTACCAAGCTAACCAATTTCAAACCAACCAACGCAAGTTGGCATAGAAGGATGAATGGATGATGGTCTGTGTCCCTTAACCATCTTTTCCGGATTCAATACTCACTGGAGGATGGAAATGGAGCTTGCTTGCTTGGGAGGGTGGTCCACTTTGCCTCTGCAGTATCCGAGGAATTAGTCATTGGGCTTTTGACATGATAGATACCTTGGTGCAAAAAAAAAAAAATTAATTTCAAATCAACTTGGATTGGTAGACTATTCAGCCTGTTCCTCCCAGTAGACTC
The DNA here is from genome assembly GCF_014773155.1 of Arachis stenosperma. Classification (NCBI taxonomy): domain Eukaryota; kingdom Viridiplantae; phylum Streptophyta; class Magnoliopsida; order Fabales; family Fabaceae; genus Arachis; species Arachis stenosperma. The sequence goes on along the minus strand of NC_080386.1, from coordinate 133,233,534 downwards.
TTGAATGAAGTTCAGATCCGTCTGATGTTCAAACTGAAGATTAACCTTTTATGATTCATGAACGTTCCATTGACATAACTCTTGAGCTAATGAGATGTAAATCAGAAGTTGCATTGAAGCTCAAGCACCCTAACAAACCGTGCTTGTAAGGCAGCATTGTTTTCTTCTTCAATTCCTCAGAGGCAGCCCGGTTCACCGTGTAATGCAACTCGTGAGCGGAAACTCTCCGTTTCGACACCGAACCGGAATTCTCCTCCGCCGTCGCCGTCGCCGTTGTGGACCGGAAGCTCAAGTTCCCGACGTCGTCATCTTCGTCGTAATGCGGCTTCGTTTTGGACAGAACCACGTACTTTCTGAATGCATCGTTGTCCTTATATCTCCCCTCTGATGCACTGCGAAACAGTAGAATATCCTTTATCCTCCATTTTCGGTATCGTTTTCTGAACCAAATCGATGACAAGAACGAAGATATCGCAGTTTCGGAGAATAAGGATGAAAGGCCTTTCTTCTCTTTTTTGCTATCATCACTCTGTTTTTGTTGCTGCGGTTGCGATTGCGATTGCGGTTTTTCTTCTCTTAACCTTTCATGTGTTGCTACTTTTGGTGTTGGTGGTGGATCAATGGAAGATGCGGTGTTAAGAGGGCGGATCATACCGCGGTCGAAGAGCTCGTCGGCGGCGGAGAGGGAAGGTCTTTGGAGTTGGCCGCTGAATTCGAATTCGAAATCGAAATCATTTTGTTGTTGTTGTTGGGGGGTTGAAGGTGCTGTGAAGAAAGGGGAGGAGCAGTTACTGTGGAAATTGAAGTCCATAGAGTGAATAGGAACTGCTATGGCAACTTCCATTTCAACTGCTTTTATTTATTATTTGTGTTTGATGAATCAATTCGCAATCGTATTTGAAGTTCAAACGTATATATATGGGTGGGTAACAGGGTAAGAAACTAAGAGTTGATGAGAATGAAACAGAGAATGAGGATGATGACAATGGACAAGGGAAAAAGTAACCAAAAGGTGAAAGTGGAAAAAGGGAGATTTAGATTTTGGTGCAATGATGAGTTTTTTAATGTGCTTTTCGTTTGAAATAATTTGAAGCTTCCATCTAGGTAACAAACTGTTGGATATATATATACTTTTTGTTTTTGATATTAGAGTGGGAACGATGTGTTTTTTCGAAATGTAAACGGTTAGATTGTTATTTTTAAATGTGAAACCGTTTAATTAGAGAAGTAAAAGTTAGACGTTTGATGTGTTAGGTGTATTAAAATAAAGATCGTCCAATTTGTAGAGGTACAGAAATTGGACTGTTTGATTGTGTTAAAAAAAAGTTGAGATATAAAAGTCGGACCCTCTAATTTATATATTTTTCACAATTTTAAAAAATACCAAAATTTACAATATTAAGATATACCACTACTTTTACCTCTATATAAAAAAAAGGCTATTTTTTAAGGGTAACAAATGATAAAATGATTAAGATATTATGTTATTGATAGTCATAGAGCAATATAATTATATGATCTTCAATGTTTATACTTTATAGATGATCTCATATAAAAAAATCCTTATACATTGTATTTTGTAGTATTTTTTTTGTTTAATATTTTATGTATATTAAAAATGACTCATCAAATCATTTATTATATATTTGTATATATATTAATTTATATTTTTTGATTAAATAAATAATTACTAGAATAATCAAAATCTGTTCTAGTAAAATGTGTTTAAATTAATATAATAATTTTTTTAAAAAAATGTAAATACGTAATTCTATATACGATAATGGTTGACTTTTTTATATAGATATTTTTTTTAAATAATCACCGTATTTATCATAGATCACGGTGAGTTAATTCCTTCTCTAAATTGTTTATAGATTCTAAATTAAATGTCAAAATTTTGTGTGGTGTGTAGGTGGCTCTTCTAGCTGTCAATGATTGTATGATTATCTTGCCGAATAAAAGTCTTTCTTCCTAGTAAAAAAATAATAATTAAGAAACATGTAAAATGATTAAAGTATGTCAATGTTGCAAATCCATCCAAATCTACTCTTCTTTCGATGTTTGTTCATAATTTTCTCAATTGGTATTCAATCAACAAGAAGAAAGACTGTTAATCTTTTATATACCTCTGTAATTCATTAATTCTCCATATAATTAAAACGGTGGCCATTCAAATTCCAGCAAATAACCGTTGAAACTTTATGAAACTAAATTAAAACACAAGCCTACTGAAAAAAAAATCTAATAAGATAATTTGGGCATTCAAGTTCTAAATAAATTTACCGTTGAAATTAAAGGAAAACAAGCACCTTAGCTAAAGAAGAATAAAGATGCAAGACAAAGCTTTTTTCGGTTCTCTTTTCTGATAAGATAGCGGTTAAGTTACCGTTTTGTGTGTTCTATAGTTCTCCTTTTTCATCTGTTTGATAAGGATTTTTAGGAATAATGCTAACTTTTTCTGGTGATGATTAAAGTGGTCACATAGATTGATACACCAAAGTTTCTAATTTCTATACTCAGTCTCCTAAACTAAAATATCACAATAATACTCCGTGATACTTTGGTTTGGGTAAATTATTTTTTCAATCTTTATTTTTTAGAGAATCTGAAATTTTGAATCAAAATTTAAGATTTAAAATTTAAAATTTAAAATTTATAATATAGAAGTCATTTTAAAAAGTTAGTTAATAATAATCGAAAAAATAAGTTAATTTTCTAATTGAATTTAAATGACACATTTAATGAATTTATGAACAATGAGATTATGAGAATATACTTGTTTACTTATCACCCACCCTTGTTGCTAAACAGATCATTATCACCCACCCTCCCACAGGAATTATATAGCTTGCATTTGACAAATTTGCATTTTTCAACTTGAATAGGATCAAATTTTAAACGGGTGGAATTAGGAAATATCTAGAATAAAACGAAAATTAGATTTTCGAGAATTTTGATATTGGATTAATTAGTTTTTTTTTAAATATCAATTAGATTCTTTATAATAATAAATGGTGGATATAAATATTTTTCTATTAATGAATAATATAAAATAAAATAAAATTATTTATGTATTTTGTTATCTATAATAATACATATTCTATTACTTACTACCACATAAATATAAAAACGATATAATTTTGAATAGTAAAATATTTATTATTTTTTAAATTTTTAAATATTTTTTATTAACCATTTTTTATTTATCATGAATCTTATTAGAATAGGTGAAATTTTGCTCTAAAAATTATTATTTACATAACAATTTTTCATAAGTAAACATGTCGGTATGTCACAAGAATTAACATATATATATACCACGATTACGCAATGAATTGATAAAAAGACATTACTTATCTACTTAATTTAAAGTCAAAATCTTCTTAGACTCCTTTATCCTTTTTGTATCTTGCAAAGTCCTAACAAATTAAGCTGTAATTCCTGACACATATATCCTGTCAAAGACATTAAATTTATATCTTGTATTGTTGAACTGTATTAAATACTGCACTATGAAATTAAGACATATATAAAAATACGCGAATTGTATATCTACTCTAATGTCAAAACTCAAAAGAGTTGGATAGGATTTCTGTTGTGACTATTGCACTTACCATAGTTGAATAGTATTTGAATTTGAAGTTTTTATTATGAATAAGATTCAATGATCAATTATGAATTATAAATACATTATTATTATTGTTGGTGGTTGGTCAGTTGGGTAGATATACACTAAAAATAGATTTTATAACTCGATTGCCCATTTTTAATTTCATGATAATTTACCAACCCATGTACTGCATTCTAGAATGTGGGGAAAGATTTTTTATCCAACATAAATTTAGTTAGAAATACATAACCATAAGAAACGTTGGATTGATAAGTTCGTTCAATCCTTAAAAAGTGACATTTTTGAAATTTTTTCCTGCACTGCACTGCCAAAGAGAACCACGAGTTCAACGTTTTCTATAGTTAAGAACATGCAGCTTAATTTATTTTAGAAAGAGACCTCTGAGTCCATGATATAATGAAACATTTATCCTTTATTAAAAAATAAAAAATTTTGTTAATAAAATATTTTAAGTAAAAAATTTGAATAGAAAATGTAAATTAATTGAAAATGTTTTAAGTATCTTACACATTAAATGTGCTAGAAGAATATTTATTTTATTTTTTAACTATTAGCTTTCTATAACATTCATTAAATAAACCTTTTTTTTT